>NC_036860.1:69214030-69431292 GCF_002910315.2 Salvelinus sp. IW2-2015
TATTTTACATCTGAGGTTTATGTTGAGACCGCCATCGGTTGAGACACAGCATGCACTTGAATACAGAGTGGGTGTAATGTTTTGGCTGATGAATGRACTAAAATGGGAATGACATTGGCATTTCAACTTTCCAATTGAACCACAAAGATGATTGGAGGTGTATGAATATGTCGAAGATAAATACACGACGCAGAGGACGAGAGGTCAAAAGTACTGAAAGTCAATAGAGTACTAACGGTCAATAGGAAATTATCAATGGAAATAGTTGGTTTTCAGTTCAACATCTGTTAGGAATGTCAGTCCTGAAACTATAGCTACGTGTGGCACGTAAATCTGAGTTTACATGTTTTTAGATCAATTAAATATTCTTTAATGCAATTTTTTTTCCCCAGTGCATCGCGCCGACAGAAGCAAAGAGCTCTCTGGTAAGAAGGGCGGGGTGTATGTTTCATGATTAACGACTCATGGTGTAATTGTAACATACAAGAACTCAAGTCCTTTTGTTCACCTAACCTAGAATTCCTCACAATCAAATGCCGACCGTATTATCTCCCAAGGGAACTCTCCTCGGTTATCGTCACAGCCGTGCATATCCCCCCGCAAGCGGATACCAAGACGTTCATCAAGGAACTTCACGCAAATTGGAAACCATGTATCCCGTGGTTCCATTTATTATAGCTGGGGATTTTAACAAAGCTAATCAGAGAACAAGGCTACCTAAATTCTATCAGCATATCGATTGCAGTACACGAACAAGTAACACACTCGGCAACTGCTACTCTGTGATGCATACAAGGCCCTCCCCCACCCTCATTTTGGCAAATCTGACCATGACTCCATCTTGTTGATCCCCTCCTATAGGCAAAAAACTAAAACAGGAAGCGCCCATGCTTACGTCGATCCAACACTGGTCTGACCAATCGGATTCCACGCTTCAAGATTGCTTCGATCACGTGGACTGGGATATGTTCCGGGTAGCCTCAGACAATAACATCATAAGCATTTCGCTACACTCGCAATAACATCTGCTAACCATGTGTGTGTGGCCAATAAAATTTGATTGGGCAAATTTAGCTAGATAACCATTGTGAATGATGATGAGATAAGAGATGAAACTGGTCATTTGCTGCTGTAGATTCAGTGGTCGTTGTACCGATTAGTGGTACTACTAGCTAGCAGCAAGTCATCAAGTTAATTTGCAAACTAGCTAACATTAGTTATGTTACGCCTGTCTAGTCTGCATGCAGCCTAGCCGATTAAACTCAACTTGAAATCGTAAGTTGAATTTAGTCAGCTATGCAGCAGTGTCAGACCAGAGCAACACATGAAATACACCAAAGATACAGAGCTAGCTAACCCCTTAAATCGGACATTAGCTAGCTATATAGTTTACGACAGCACTAGCCCAAACGAACACATGTTAACAATTTAGCGAGCAAACGTTAGTTGCTTTTGCCCCGTTGTCCGTATAGACAGTACGATAAGTGAGCTAACAATTAGCTTGATAATGTTACTAGAATAGCAAAACTGGTAGCATGAGCATTGTTCCCTTTAATTGGCTAATAGTATAAATAAAAAATCACGTTAGTACTACAGTAAAAAGCTAACTAACCTTAACTGCTTTAAAAAAAAATACTTTTAGCTACTAGCCAATCAAAGGGAACAAAGCTGAACGACGCTGACCTTACACATTGAGGAACTGATACTCACAATCAATTAAATAAAAATATAGGATATTGACAGAACAACATTTTACATTGTCAAGAGAGAACGCTGAACTTACGTTTGAGAAACTATTTCAAAGGTTTATCCTTAAAAGTACAACAGACAAAGTTCCCCCCACGCCGGGGTCAGCATGACAAACAGGAAGATATTGGCTACCTATTTTTGCACTGGAGTTACTACATCCGGTTTGAAGTATTTTTATGGTTGAGAAATGTGAGATTACAGCACTCAATCTTATTTAGCGTACAAACCTACACATTTCTATGATGGAATAAAGCATTTTTATAAAGAAGTCGTATAAGAAACATATGTGAATAAGGTCATTAGCCAAAGTAATAATAGGACTATATGAGTAGAGTAGACCAGAGTAGGCTGGAGGAGAGTGGAGTATTACTTTATTGATCCCAACTTGGGAAATAGTTTTATCACCTCTAGCATTATCACTGATTACTGGACATGACTAGGATAAATGTAACACATATAATAAAACAAACTCATATTAATATGTATTGGTCAGTTTGTGAGCAGCTAAGATACGGCACACACCCTCTGGCACCAGAGATGGGTAGATTCAACAGAGTCCCCGAAGAAGAAAAATGTGTGTATAATGTGATCTTGGGTTAATAGAAAGTGAAGCCCATTTTGTGCTTAATTGCCCTCTGTATGATGACTTGAGACATGTTCTATTTTGTACAATTGTTGGTGCTCACTCATGAAGTGTTCAACGACAGGATGAAGTTCTTTCTCAGAAATTGCACAATTTATTTTCCTGGGGTAGAGAAGGAGAAGTAAATTGTTTGTGTAGAGAGACAAGGTGAAAACTGTACTTTCTTATGGTGGCTAATTATGCATTTAAATGTTAAATGCATTCCATTTGTTTCATGTAACATTTTGTTTTGTGTTTGGTGCACACATACGTGACACTTGAAATCATGTCTTATATGCCTATATGGGCTGGGCACCATGTTGCTGGTGGTTTCAAGTTTTATTTGTCATATGCCCAAGTACACTGAAAAGCTTAACTTGCCCTTGCCCTACCCAACAGAGCAGTATTCAATATCAAATAATATAACTAATAACAAAATACAAACATTTTGTTTTTATTGTTATCATAAATATTCTTACATTCTTATTGTTGTGTAATTGAAGAAACAGCTACTTAGGAATTACACATAACTAATCAAAGTTGTTTCTGAGATTGGGGAACCAAACGCCATTAAGTGGTGAAATCTCACAACTAGCAGCTCGCAAACAATCACATACTGTTTGTCTCCATTAAGAATGTCTGAGTACTTTGTCTGCTAAATTACCTTAGTGAAATGAGGCTCAATAATCTGCGTTGTCAACAATCTTATCCAAAGGCTTACAATTAATTATATTCTTTCAAAATTCATAATCTTAAACAAACAGAAACAAGAAGCCAATGCCCACGTTTTGGCTAGGTGCCTTTGTGAAGAGCACAACTCCAATAAGAAAGACTGACAAAAGGAGGCATGTTGAATACTTTATGTCTAAAGTAAAAAAAGGTTTAAAAAAATGGCTAAGAATTGTATTTGATTTACAATAAAAATGTACAGCACAGTTCTGTCTAAGGTGTGTCTGTCTAAGGCTAYTGAGGCCTTCTTCGGTCAGGGAGTCTCGGGCAACTGAGGTCAYAGGTCAGTGGGGTTTCGGGCAGCTGAGTTCAGGGGGCTTCGGGTAGGTGTGGTCAGTGAGATTTGGTAAAGCACCAGTTTTGAAAGTGAAACTACATTGGCCAGACCCATATGTTAAGAACAGTTCCCACTAAGGGGGAAAGGGAAACAAGGCATGGGTTTTACWATGTACARAATAAGAKAAAACATGCATCAGAGTATAAATATAGGTTTGAAACCTCAGGAGGCTCATCACACATCTTTGACACMTTGACTGGAGGTATGGACATTTTTTGGCAATTTGCTAAAATAGMGATTTTTATTTAACTAGGCAAGTCAGTTAAGAACAAATTCTGACTTACAATGACAGCCTACCCCGTCCAAACCSTAACGACGCTGGGCCAATTGTGTGCCGCCCAATGGMACTCCCAATCACGGTCGGTTGTGATACAGCCTGGAATCAAACCAGGGTCTGTAGTGACGCCTCTAGCACTGAGATGCAGAGCCTTAGACCGCTGCGCCACTCAGGAGCCCTCGGGATAAGATAAGTAAAATATTCACTGAGCTATTCCAATATTTCAGAACTGGATACTATTGATCATAATCAAGAATACCAAGGAAAAACCTTTAAAAAGAGTTCTAACGTTTGTTGAACATTGACATTGGCCATTCCATTAGGGAGAGTATTTGCAGTGAGAGGCTGCCTGAGATTCACCCAGTGTCTATTGAGAGACAGGAAATGTAATTCCTTAATTCGAATCACTAGGTACATATTTGATAATGGAATTTATATGTTTAAGGTAATGACTAAAGTATTTCACCCTGAAACSTATAACAGAGTGAATAATTAGAATTATAAGACTGTAATTCTCTAATGTGTGTGCATAGGACAAGTTAAGATTGTACTATTTAGCAATGTAAATGAGACAGTGTGTGCATAGGAAAAAATGAACTTGTGACAGACATCTTGTGACCACTGATAACAGGAAGGAAATCTCTCCACCCGAGGAGGAGAGAAACCGTTAGGCTTGCAGTAGATTATGTAACACGTTGCAGGATATGATAAGCAATGTATGTGGTGGAGTAGACTTGTAAATAGCATTGACAGTGTTAGAGAAGATGAGGGGAAATTATAAGGGGTATGGTATATGGTATGACCAAATGTGAGGTATATAAGGTTAGGTGCATTGTATGATATTCAGAGCTCTCTGAATAAAGCACTTACCTTTTGCAGACTTCTGGGACGTTGTCAAATTCTTCTATTAACCGGGGCCTTTACAACCCCCGGGGAATTGGTCAAAGTATATAGTGAGTTTTGAGTTAATATCATTGGAACTAGACATTCTCGTGACAACTTGGTCCTTCGAGCCGGATCTCAATACCTGCCTCTGTCGTCCCAAGGAACTGCTGAAAACCGTGCATGGGCGGATCACGGATCGTACGTGGTGTGATCATGGTTAATGCCTGGGGTCACTACACTTCTGAGTGACCCCACGAAGTGTAGTGTCGCATCGTTCCACTTTTAACCAACGTTTAGTTGGGTTCAAAGCCTTTTTGAGATCATCAAACAATGTTTGAGAGATGAGTGATATTGTCGCACCCGAATCAATTAGCGCATGACAAGTTAAGCAGTCCTCCAGGACTGTTTCCAGGTATGGCCATTTAGATTCGTGGTTAGTGGACATATTCCCCACAAAGTGGAGTGGTCGTTCGCAACGACGTGATGTGCCATTTCTGTTCAAGGTGGAAGCAGATTGACTTTTCCGATTTTGAGTGGGCTTGACTTTAACGAAGCGTTTGACCTTTTTCTTCGCAACCTTTGTATCAGAGTCTATAGACAAAGCCCGGGGGCTTGTTTCTTGATCAAGCGGGCCCTGGATAGGGTCTTGAATGAGAGCAGGAGAAATTTGAACTTTAACATCCTTGCTATGGGTGTTAATTCCTGCGGACCTGGTGTCCGGTAATTCCCCGTCTAGTCCTTGTGACTTATCTTTTACCCTTTTCTCAAATTGTTCTCGCTTTAGTTCTTCCCGTAGTGGAACTTCTGGAGAACATTGGTCTACGTTTTGATTGTCCTTTAACTCTTTGTTACCCTTGTGCTCTGACACTTTTTGTGGGTTGGGTGCAGGAACGTAGCGAACAGGTCGATTGTAGCGGTAGTCATGTTGATTGCGACGTACTTTACAGTTATTTTGACCGCGGAGGTTATTGGAATCATGGTTTCGTGGTAGAAACTGTTGTTGTGCGTCATCTCTCAACGCTCCAATACCTGATAATGCACCCTCTAACTGGAGTGAGTGCTCCTGGTCAAACTTCAAAACCGAGTGGTCAGGGCTCTTAGCGTTGTGAACTTTTGATGCCTCAAAAGCTGTGCCTGCAAGCTCTCTGAGTTGTAAGATAGGCAAGCCAACGTTGGCGGCAGGGCCCAAGTAGGTAATGAAGGTAGGATACATGTTCGACAGGAACATTTGTTTAAAAGGTAACAGGTCTTCCATGCCTGTTTCAGTGAGTAGGCCGAAGTAAGCTGAACGAAGCCTATGATAGTAAGCTTGTGGGTGTTCGTTCCGAGCTTGTTTGACGGTGTTAGCCAGTGAGCTATCGTGTTTGCGAGTCGCAGAACCACTGAATTCTACTTTCAAAGCTGTGGCAAGTTTAGCGTAGTAATTTAGCACGTGTTGCTGTTGTAGACGAATGAACCTTGTCACGTGTCTATTCGATGTTCGCTTCAACAGGTAAACCCTGTCAGAACCCGTAGCGTTCGGGTAGCCATCCAACGCGTCCTCTATGTCAGCTAGGAACGTCTCAGTATCGTTTGGCTGACCTGGAACGGGGTCAAAGGTGGGGAAATTCTTGATGAGTTTGTCAAGGTATTCCGCGCCAAGCGGGCGGAGAGGGTTGGCCTTATCCTGTGGAGAGATTGGGGCCGAAAGGCCAAGAGGAAAAGCCAAGCCTTGTTGTTGTTGTTGTTGTTGGCCAAGAGGTGCAATTTTACTCAGTGCCGAATGGCCAAGAGGAGAAGACTGAGGGACACGAGGGAGGCAAGGTCTGAAACCTATCGTCTTTACTCCTGTGAGTACAGGGCTCCGGTTGCTTGGATTGGTAGTCACGCTGTAGAGCGTGACCATTCWGGARTTCCTCCAGATGGTACCTAAGGMTGGTATTCTGCTGCATTGCAGAGTCCACTTGAGCGCTTAGAGTACTGATTTTGGACACGTGAGTGTCACACTTGCTCCTTTCGGTCTCAAACTTATCTGTCATGGTTTGCAGATAGAGGTCTTGAGTACGGAGCGAGAGATTCAGTGATGAGATTTCCGCCGCTTGTTTAGAAATCAATATTTCCATCTTCCTCACCTGAGTTCTCTCATCATTCATTTGGTCAGCGACTTCAATGAGTTCTGCTGATTTGTCATCCAACTTTGTCATTGTGTTCATTAACTGATCGTCTTTGGTCTGCAGCGTTTTGAGTAGAACCGTGTTACTTTGAGTATGTTCAACAAAACTGCATGCATGTTATCAAGTTGAGCGCTCCTGTTTGTAGATAACTCTTCAGATTTATCTAGTTTGGCGTGGACATCATCGTATTTAGTTTTGGCTAAATCGAGTTGTTCCAGTAGCATTTGATTTTGTTCCTGTAGAAGACGATTTTGTTGAAGAGCTTGTGCTTGTTCATCGTCATACGTTTTTGCAATTTTATTTAATTGTTCAGTTTTCAAGCGCAGTTCCATGGCTAGCAGAATTGTTCAATTTTCTGCATTTGTCATTGGTTTCCCGGTTCTCTCCACCTGTCCCTCTATGTCTACCATCACCTGCTCGTGCTTCAGCTGTGCACTGCGGTATTGGACAGATGCCAATCTCGGGTGGCAAGACATCAGGGCTAGACTGGAGAGAACCTTTACGAGGCCTGCGCCTGATGGTTGAGTTTGGAAAGCGTTGTTGTCTGCTTTTCCACTAAGGGCATAATTAGTGTTGGTATCGCTGCTGAGGTCAGAGATCAATCCATTTGCGGGTGGAGGTTCACTAATTAGCGGGCGAGTGGGGACTACCCCCTCTGATTGCTTGCACATTATTAGAACATTTTGAAAGAAAATGTTTTTCCTAATTTTCCTAAATTTGGTTTTGGAATATATTGGGAGCTGCAAAGACGATTTTAATCTATTTATAGACGTTAATGAACCATCAGTACTGGACAGTACTGTGGAAGTTGGACGTGAATGAATTTGCAAAAGCAAATTGAATTAATCAATGATCATCATTAATCATACCTGGATAGGCTATCTGGGAATTAAACCTTAAATTAACCTGGGAAGTTGGTTCATCTAGGTTACTATTGCAAAGCTTAAAGTGTCTCATTTAACAGAAGAACCTAGAAAGGTATGTTCGACAATTTAAATAAATAAATTGAATGAGACAATAATACCCAAGCAATTGAGATTGCTGGATTATTTTAACGTGATCCACGTTTGGATTTCCAACACTTCTTTTAAGAGATGTACTTGCGATTCTTCACCACCAGTGATGCAGAATGCTGAAATCATGTCTCTTATACACATCTAGATGTGTATAAGAGACAGGTTTGATATCTTAACGTGATCCACGTTTGGATTTCCCATACTTCTTTTAAGAGATGTACTTGCTGTCTCTTATACACATCTAGATGTGTATAAGAGACAGATTTAAACGTGATCCACGTTTGGATTTCGCCACTTCTTTTAAGAGATGTACTTGCGATTCTTCACCACCAGTGATGCAGAATGCTGAAATCAAACGGAAGTACAAAGGGCGGGACTTCCGTCGCGCAAGGCGAGGAATTTAAACGGAACACAGAAAGTGAAAAAAAATTCCCTCTCTGTTAGCTTGCACCTCGTGGATTTCCCACCTCGTGCTTACCCTACGTTGTTAAGAAATATCACGTTCTAAGCACAAAATAGGGTCCCTCTCACCATGGAAAGGGTGGGTTTACTAGTGACGTCTCACATTAAACCATTCGGCAAACTTTTCTAGCGTTATGACCGGAGCGACACGGTACATAATAGGGATATGCCTGTAGTCAGTCCACTCTGGTTTAGTGTGGTAGGCGGACAAAATACTTTGGCTCGGTCACCGAACGAATATCTTCTAATTTCTAACCTTACTGGCTCTAGAAGTTAATATTGACCGACAGAAATAGTGCCGTTTGGCCTAATGGACTAAATCTGGAATTTATCACTCACTGCTCTGACGCTAACGACCGCTAGTGGAGGCGCTCTGTAGCCTCTTCAAATGGGAATACACACACACAACCAATTTGTATAGAAAGCAGTCTGTTTGTACAATTCTGTTTGCACAATTGGTATATAGAATTCCACAGCAGAGTCTAATTCTATCTTAGATTCCTCTCAGGGGGCGTCATATATGTCGTGTCTTTACTGTCATTAAATTGAAGACTTCTAGTTTTTATCAACGATTCTCTGTAATTAGTTATTACGCGATCAACTAAATAATAACGTAACTAATTAACTATGAATTTGGGGCACCAGGGAATATATTCAGATTACAAAGTTATAATTTCCCAATATAACCTTTCAGATATTTTCATATCTGATCAATAGTCTTTTGACTAAATGATTTATTTATTTTTACCTCACGTTAGTCTCATTCCAAACGTCGTAAATTGTTGGTTATCTGCACGAACCCAGTCTTCACTATGAGTCATCCATACATCAATTGTCTTAAATCATTTATTTATTACTAACTAAGTAATTCACAGAAATGCATAAACAAACAAACAAACTTAAAATGGTTACATGAAATGATGGGAGAAATATGCCCTAGTGGGCTGAACCGGCATGGCGGCTTGTTAGACAAAGGGAAAATTGGGGATCGACTAAGAAGTCACTACAGAGTTCATAACTATAACAATTGACATGCTAATCCTTTACACATGAACGCTCACTCATTAGGGAACAATTGGAATCAATATATATATATTTACGCTCAGTGTGTCGTCTTGCTCGCTGGAGAAAAGTTCGTTTCTGTTGGAGAGTTTGGTCCGTCTTTCTGTCTTGGTTATTGTGGATAGTTCAGAGTGACATTCGTTATAGAATGGATGTTTCGGCGGTTGTCGTTCTTCGCGTTCAATGATACCGAATTCCTGACTAGTAGTCAATATCAAAGACTTGTTCTTATTATTCTTATTGTTCTTATTCGTCTAAGAGTTTAACCACGTGGTATGGTTAACAGATTCAGCAATGGTACTCAACCTTCGTTCTCCTCCTATGGAGAAAAAACATGGTCTYSTGATAATTTCTCAAGTTGGGTTTTTATTAGGAATTGCCGAAAGGGGCTGTCCCAGGATGTCTGACCCAACTGGGCTCAGGGGCGGGTCCTCGGATTTAGTTCAAATCAAAAGGGATTTGTATTTTTCTTCATTAAACAGTCCAAAATCATATTACACAATTATACAAACAGTATCATACTCACGCATTCATTTTATACAACAATTAGATGTAAACCTCATATCTGAGGTTATTATATAAACAGCGGTATGGTAATGTAGCCACACAGTCTCCCATGAGTTTCCCCAGTTGTGACAAACGGACATGTTAATAGCTGGAATCTTCACCGCCCTTTTATACTTTTTCCGGAACATGAAATCTGTTCGTACCTCAAGTTCTGTGAGGTGGAAGAAAACCCTTTGTCCTGAAAGTTTACCCTCTCTCTAATACTGTTTGGCCCTGAGGAGATTCTCAGGAATTTACGACGTCTCTCTGTGACCACAGCATGGGTTGAAGGAGGAAAGGGGGAGGCAGGGAGTGGCAGGGAGAGGGGGATGGGCTTTATGTACCTAAACAGGCAACGTCATGACACTACTAACCCACTGTGACCACCTGCTACTACATCAATCCCAACTTTTACCATTCAGGCCTTACTCTGAACACAGATAGGCAATGTGTACGAGTGTGAGCAAGTGTGAGTGTAACAGGCGTCCCTGTGCTGCTTAGCAGTACAGATTCCTCGCTCACCAATCCTTAACGGTACTTGATCTCACATCCTCTGCCTTGCCAACACACATAACCATCCTGCTTGACAATGTACTAACCAGTCGCACCACTGAAAAAGTACCAATTTGGTAGCGCCATTGGCAATGTTTCACGCTGTGGGGTGAGCTAACGACACGATTGTAACTGTTTAATGAGCAATGTTGATAGTTGTAATGCGGAATAACATTATTGTGTGTGACAGACTAAATACATTAGCGTACGTTTCCTGGTTCAAAGGAGTTGTAAGAGGTGGGTAGAGTCTGCAGTGACCTGCTCACTGTTGACTTCATGTCATGGTTAAGTACCTATTGTGACGAGCCCATCCAGCTGGGCTCCTCCCAGCTCCTTTCCCCTGATGGTTCCATCTTAGTTGGGCTGGTCGGAGCACTTATTGCACGGTCATACATCTGAAAGGAGATTGAATTGAAAAGCTTTATTGTCCATTAGAATGTTTCATGAAATGGACATGTCTTCCACTTGTGGTTAAAAACAGTAAAATTACTGATGTAGAGATCAGATGCCAAATAGTGAGAGGTGATCACATTTAGCCTACAACTGAACTGGCACAAGGGACAAATAACGTACATAATAACATTTACAAGAAAAGAATTGCTTAAAGAATGTCCCACTTAACCTTTTGACTGCTAGTGTTGCAATGCCAAGCATGGCAGCTCCTCCGACCCCAAGCACAAGCTTGGCATTAGAAAGCAAAAAGTCAACAGCCGTGCCRATCCCGTTGTCATCCTTCTTTCCTTTACGGTCACCGTTCACTCCCGCCATTCTGTCTTTGTGAATGTAGAGTTAGAAGGGAAAAACTATGAGAGAAGAACAAAGAACGAACTCATTCAGATGTGAAGAGTCTTGCATTCTATTATCATAACTCAAGGACTGTGTAACTTTTATTATTAAAATATGTATTATTAACTCTACCAGAAAAATAGCCATTTTAGAAGTACCTAAACCACTCGATAAGAAACAGATGATGAGTTTTCTTGGAATGATTAACTATTGTCGTGCGTGGATACCCCACTTCACATTGCATACCGGAAAGCTCAGTGAGTTGATATATGGTAAAGCTATGGCAGCCAGAGATAAAATAGAATGGATTAGGGAAGCAGAAGAACAGTTTATGAGTATTAAGAAGCTGTTAATATCTACTACAGTCTTAGCGTTTCACAGATATAATAGGCCCATTATACAAAAAGTCGATTGTAGGGAGGGGTTCATGACGTAAGTACTAACTCAAAAACACGGGGGAAAATATAAGCCTATTGCTTACTACTCCTCCCGTTTAGATGAAGTAGCTCAAGTTATGTTACTATGTTTACAGTCTGTGGTGGCAGCAGCCCAGGCAGTTGAGGACTCGGCATCGGTTGTGCTTTATCATGATTTGACTTTAAAAGTTCCACATGRCGTATCCATACTGTTGTTAGAACAATAAATGGCTTACATGTCACCAGCTAGACATTTGTCTTGTATGATAATTCTTTTGAACATGCCTAATTTGACAATAGAAAGTTGTACTACTCTGAACCCCTCCACATTAGTTTCTATTGCAACAGACAGCAGCCCACATGATTGCGTAACAGAAACCGAGAAAGTTGCCTTACTACGACCCGATTTAACTGACCTTGCTTTATCTGATGGGGAACTTACTATGTTTGTAGATGGATTCTCAAGAAAGAACCCTGATGGCACTAATGCAATAGGATATGCTGTAGTTACAGAAATAGAAGTTTTAGAAGCGAAACGGGCAGGCCTCAAGCCACAGCCGCCGACATAGGAATTCTTAAAAGAGGAAGCAGACATAGACAAAACCATATTGAAAGATTGTCAGTTTAGTGCACCAGTAAAGGAGATTTTGAAATGGGAGAAGTGCGGGGGGGGGGGGGTGTACTGTCACGCCCTGACCTTAGAGTTCCTTATTATTTTCTTTGTTTGGTTAGGTCATGGTGGGTGTGAATCGGGTGGGAAAGTCTATTTTGGCCGTGTGTGGTTCCCATTCAGAGGCAGCTGTCTATCGTTGTCTCTGATTGGGGATCATATATAAGTTGTCATTTTCCTTTTGGGTTTTGTGGGGTCTTGTTTTCTGTTTAGAGTCTGTACCTGACAGAACTATTCGCTTTCGTTTTCGCTTTGTTATTTTGTTTGAGTGTTTTTGAAATAAAGGAATCAGGAACACTTACCACGCTGCGCTTTGGTCCACTCTTCAAACCACCAACGAGAGCCGTTACAATAATAACAGATTATAGAAACACACACATAGATTGTGTGAATTGGAGCTAATATTGAGACCTAAACGATAACTGGTCAATCATAGACAAAACCATATTGAAAGATTGTCAGTCTAGAGCACCAGTAAAAGAGATTTCGAAATGGGAGAAGTTAGGAGCAATTTATAAGAACAGTGTTTGGTATCATGATAAGTTACCCATACTGCCTAAGTAATTGTTTAGATATGCAGCAATATTGATACATGGGCTGTCACGCCCTGGCCGTACAGAGGGTTTTATTCTCTATCTTGGTTAGGTCAGGGTGTGACTAGTGTGAATTCTAGTTTCCTTATTTCTATGTTGGTGTGGTTGATTCCCAATCAGGGGCAGCTGTCCATCGTTGTCCCTGATTGGGGATCATATATAAGTTGTCATTTTCCTTTTGGGTTTTGTGGGGTCTTGTTTTCTGTTTAGAGTCTGTACCTGACAGAACTATTCGCTTTCGTTTTCGCTTTGTTATTTTGTTTGAGTGTTTTTGATAATAAAAATCATGAACACTTTCCATGCTGCGCTTTTGGTCCACTCCTTCCGACAAGCGTTACATGGGCAGAGTCATGTATCAACTAGGGGGATGGTGGAAATAATAAGGAAGTACTTCGTAGCATACGGGATCACAAATTACTTTAAAAAAATGTGTTCCCTACTGTGTTAATGACTACAAGAATAACCCCCGATAAAGATGGGTTATCCCCATTCGAGAAAGTATGTGGAAGACCATATAGAATGCCAGAATTAGGAAGGCCTGAATAAGGTGATGTAGAGACAGAAAATACCATAACAGAGCACATGAGAAGACTGTTTGTTAACCATACCCGTATGTTCAAGATTTTGTGTCCAACAGGTGAATTACAGGAGAAGGTAATTCACTCAATCCAACCAGGAGACTGGGTGTGGATCCAGTCCCTGAGGAGAAAAGACTGGAAGCAGCCCCGTTGGGAAGGCCCATACCAGGTTCTGTTAATTTCTTACAGCTGAGATCCCGTTAACGGGATCGACTTGACAACAGCCAGTGAAAGTGCAGGGCGCCAAATTCAAACAGAAATCTCATATTTAAAATTCCTCAAACATACAAGTATTTTACACCATTTTAAAGATAAACTTGTGTTTAATCCCACCACAGTGTCCGATTTCAAAAAGGCTTTACGACGAAAGCACARCATCTGATTATGTTAGGTCAGTACCTAGTCACAGAAAAACACAGGCATTTTTCCAGCCAAAGAGAGGAGTCACAAAAAGCAGAAATAGAGATTAAATTAATCACTAACCTTTGATGATCTTCATCAGATGACACTCATAAGACTTTATGTTACACAATACATGTATGTTTTGTTCGATAAAGTTCATATTTATATCCAAAAATATATGTTATGTTCAGTAATGTTTATCAATGCGTTATGTTCAGTAATGTTTTGCCTCCAAAACATCCGATGATTTTGCAGAGAGCCACATCAATTTACAGAAATACTCATAATAAACATTGATAAAAGATACAAGTGTTTTACATGGAACTTTAGATAAACTTCTCCTTAACCTTTCTAGCCCCTAGCGGAACCCCCCCACATTCCACTGAAAAGGCAGCGTGCGAAAATCAAAAAATATTTTTTCGAAATATTTAACTTTCACACATTAACAAGTCCAATACAGCAAATGAAAGATAAACATCTTGTGAATCCAGCCAACATGTCCGATTTTTTAAATGTTTTACAGCGAAACCTACGTATATTATATGTTAGCGTCACACCAAATACAAAAAAAAGCACAGACATTTCTTAAGCACAGGTAGCTTGCACAAAACCCCCAAATAGAGATAGAATTAGTACTAACCAAGAAAACAACTTCATCAGATGACAGTCTTATAACATTGTTACAATAAATCTATGTTTTGTTACGAAAATTTGCATATTTCAGGTATAAATCAATGTTTAACATTGCAGCTACATCACACAAATAGCACCGAAGCAGCAAGAATACTACAGAGAGCACGTGAAATACCTAATACTCATCATAAAACATTTATGAAAAATACATGGTGTACAGCAAATGAAAGATAAACATCTTGTGAATCCAGCCAATATTCAGATTTTTAAAGTGTTTTACAGCGAAAACACAATATAGCAATTATATTAGCGTACCAACACAATAGCCAACCACACAACCGCATTCATTCACCGCAAAGGTAGCGATCCAGCAAAAAACAGCAAAAGATATAAAATTATTCACTAACTTGACAAACTTCATCAGATGACAGTCTATAACATCATGTTACACAAAACATATATGTTTTTTGTTTGAAATGTGCATATTTAGCGGTACAAATCGTGGTTTTACAATGTGAATACGTAGCCAAACTGCACAAAATTATCCGGATTATTTTGGACACTCACCTAATCTAATCAAAGAACTCATCATAAACTTTACTAAAAAATACATGTTGTACAGCAAATGAAAGATACACTAGTTCTTAATGCAATCGCCATGTTAGAATTCTAAAAATAACTTTAGTACGACATGCAGCTTACGTTATAGCGAGAGAGCGCCCAAAATCTGGGCGGAAACTAATAGTAAACATTTTCGACAGAAATATGAAATAACATCATAAATGGGTCCTACTTTTGTTGAGCTTCCATCAGAATCTTGCACAAGGGGTCCTTTGTCCAGAACAATCGTTGTTTGGTTTTAGAATGTCCTTTTACCCTCTCGAATTAGCAAGCAAAACTTGCCAAGTGGCGCGAAGCTGTCCATCGTGAACAAACGCAGAGAACGGAACACGCCAAAACTCCCGAAAAAAATTCAATAATCTGATAAAACTATATTGAAAAAACATACTTTACGATGATATTATCACATTTATCAAATAAAATCAAAGCCGGAGATATTAGACGTCTATAACGAATGCTTTTCAGAAGCCAATACTGATGACCTTTCTGCGCCTTCCTGAACAAAGGAATTTGATGTCATGTCATTCCAAGCTCCATAGATATACCTAGAAACCCCATTTCACCTCTCACAGCCTATTGACATCTAGTGGAAGGCGTATGAAGTGCATGTATACTAATAGATTTCAAGCAAATTTATAGGGAGGCCCTGGAACAGAGCCTCGATTTCAGATTTTTCACTTTCTGACAGGAAGTTTGCTGCAAAATGAGTTCTGTTTTACTCACAGATATAATTCAAACGGTTTTAGAAACTTGAGAGTGTTTTCTATCCAATAGTAATTATAATATGCATATTGTACGAGCAAGAATAGAGTACGAGGCCGTTTAAATTGGGCACGATTTTTTCCCAAGGTGAAAATAGCGCCCTCTATCCTCAACAGGTAAAAAAATGTAAGTGAGACAGTGTGTACATAGGYAAAAAGGAACTTGTGACAGACAACTTGTAACCACTGTGAAACTGATAACAGGAAGGAAGTCTCTCCACCCAGGGAGGGGAGAAACCGTTAGGCTTGCAGTAGATTATGTAACACGTTGCAGGATATGATAAGCAATGTATGTGTTGGAGTAGATTTGTAATTAGCATTGACAGTGTTAGAGAYGAGGGGCATTTATAAGGGGTATGGTATATGGTATGACCAAATGTGAGGTATATAAGGCTAGGTGCATTGTATGATATTCAGAGCTCTCTGAATAAAGCACTTACCTTTTTCAGACTTCTGGGACTTTGTCAAATTCTTCTATTAACTGGGGCCTTACAACCCCCGGGGAATTGGTCAAAGTATATAGTGAGTTTTGACTTAATATCATTGGAACTAGAAATTCTTGTGACAATATTATAGCCAACCCTTGTTTTGTGTAGTACAACAAAACTTGCTGTTCACTGACTATCGCTGCATCTTACGGAGCGTGCATATCTTGAAGTGTATTCGGTATTGAGGTAAACTAGTTTCTACTTTTATAAATGACATTTTATGAGCTTATACATGTACAAACAATGGCTGTAGGAATAACACAACTTAATCTACTTATGTGTAGCCTAATTACAGAGTTTAATGTAAGAGCCATGTATCTGTGAATGCTTGTGTTGTTGATCATAGTGGTATTTTGTGTACCTACAATTTGCATTGTTTTTCACTTACGAAGCTGAGCCAGATGTGTATGCTGGTCTATCTTGAAATGCATGTTTAAAGTTAGTCACGCTTGAATGAGTCATAGTGGTATGATACAGTCTTTAGTGGAGGGCAGCCTCCTTGCTAATACTGTTGAGAGGTGTATGGACTTCCGGACATACCCCTGATAATGTGTGTCACGCCCTGACCTTAGATATCTCTGTTTTCTATATATTTTGGTTAGGTCAGGGTGTGACTAGGGTGGGTACTCTAGTTGTTTGTATGTCTAGGGTTTTTGTATGTTTAGAGTTTTTGTATGTCTTGGGGTTTTTGTATGTCTATGTTGGCCTGATATGGTTCCCAATCAGAGACAACGATAAACAGCTGTCTCTGATTACTCTCCTATTTATAGTCTAAATCATTGCAATTGATCTTAGCAACTTTGATGACAAAATGTTGCCTTACGCAGAGGGAAAATGTTTTTAATTTAATAGCTGTGTTGTTATTTCACATGTATTTTAGGCATGCAAAATACACTGCTCAAAAAAATAAAGGGAACACTTAAACAACACAATGTAACTCCAAGTCAATCACACTTCTATGAAATCAAACTGTCCACTTAGGAAGCAACACTGATTGACAATAAATTTCACATGCTGTTGTGCAAATGGAATAGACAAAAGGTGGAAATTATAGGCAATTAGCAAGACACCCCAAAAAAAAAGGAGTGATTCTGCAGGTGGTGACCACAGACCACTTTCGTTCCTATGCTTCCTGGCTGATGTTTTGGTCACTTTTGAATGCTGGCGGTGCTCTCACTCTAGTGGTAGCATGAGACGAGTCTACAACCCACACAAGTGGCTCAGGTAGTGCAGTTCATCCAGGATGGCACATCAATGCGAGCTGTGGTAAAAAGGTTTGCTGTGTCTGTCAGCGTAGTGTCCAGAGCATGGAGGCGCTACCAGGAAACAGGCCAGTACATCAGGAGACGTGGAGGAGGCCATAGGAGGGCAACAACCCAGCAGCAGGACCGCTACCTCCGCTTTGTGCAAGGAGTGCACTGCCAGAGCCCTGCAAAATGACCCTCCAGCAGGCCACAAAATGTGCATGTCAGCATATGGTCTCACAAGGGGTCTGAGGATCTCATCTCGGTACCTATGGCAGTCAGGCTACCTCTGGCGAGCACATGGAGGGCTGTGCGGCCCCACAAAGAAATGCCACCCCACACCATGACTGACCCACCGCCAAACCGGTCATGCTTGAGGATGTTGCAGGCAGCAGAACATTCTCCAGGCGTCTCCAGACTCTGTCACGTCGTCACATGTGCTCATGTGCTCAGTGTGAACCTGCTTCACTCTGTGAAGAGCACAGGGCGCCAGTGGCGAATTTGCCAATCTTGGTGTTCTTCTGGCAAATGCCAAACGTCCTGCACGGTGCTGGCTGTAAGCACAACCCCACCTGTGGACGTCGGCCCTCATACCACCTCATGGAGTCTGTTCTGACGTTTGAGCAGACACATGCACATTTGTGGCCTGCTGGAGGTCATTTTGCAGGGCTCTGGCAGTGCACCTCCTTGCACAAAGGCGGAGGTAGCGGTCCTGCTGCTGGGTTGTTGCCCTCCTACGGCCTCCTCCACGTCTCCTGATGTACTGCCTGTCTCCTGGTAGCGCCTCCATGCTCTGGACACTACGCTGACAGACACAGCAAACCTTTTTTACCACAGCTCGCATTGATGTGCCATCCTGGATGAACTGCACTACCTGAGCCACTTGTGTGGGTTGGTAGACTCCGTCTCATGCTACCACTAGAGTGAGAGCACCGCCAGCATTCAAAAGTGACCAAAACATCAGCCAGGAAGCATAGGAACTGAGAAGTGGTCTGTGGTCACCACCTGCAGAATCACTCCTTTTTTGGGGGTGTCTTGCTAATTGCCTATAATTTCCACATTTTGTCTATTCCATTTGCACAACAGCATGTGAAATTTATTGTCAATCAGTGTTGCTTCCTAAGTGGACAGTTTGTTTTCACAGAAGTGTGATTGACTTGGAGTTGCATTGTGTTGTTTAAGTGTTCCCTTTATTTTTTTGAGCAGTGTATAATAGCATTGGTTGTCAGTGGYGTTGTCACAATCACATTTGAGGAACTTACACATTACTTACACAGTATTTTTTGGTTGTGTTACGGTTGTGTTGCCCTGAGATTGTAAACAGATCTCTTGAAGAGTGCTGCTATTACATTCAAAAGTTAATTGTAAACATTTAATATCCAAAGTACAAGAGAGAAAATTCTAAATAAACAAAAATGTATTCTGTGACATGATTTTGACATCAAATAAGGTTTATTTAGCTGATAACTTTTTTTAATGAAACTCCATTTTGACAAAAGTGACACAACTGTGTTTTTAGTTCATTTTTATGGTAAACATTACAATTTGGTACTTAAATCCTACAGTTTAATCCTACAGTTTATTTCGGAACTTATATATTACCTATACCGTTTATGAAGGTGGTATTACATGAAACCTATCGATTGTAACTTAATTTAGTTATAATAATTAGTAACTTCCTGGTAATCACAAGGTCAGAGGCATAGCTGAACTTGAATCGGCCTTAGAAGAATGAAAAACAGGCAGCATTGTAAGGAGAGACTGACTAGGCGAATCAGCACGAATCTAATTACCCCAACAGGGTCATGCATTATGAGACATATTCCCATGACAACTGGCAATACAAACACCATGCTATTCTTATTATTAAGGGATGAGGGTAATGTAGAGCAGCCACTCTCACACACAGTGTGATAAAGGAGAAGTCACAATGTATCTTCAAAGGATACATTGACCTTACAGGAGGTATTGTATTCACATCAGCCAAATTAATCCACAAAGAGTCCTCTGTGTATCTCATGAGCTCTTCTCTTAGATAATATGAATAGCCTGATTGAATTACAGCCTTTACTACTCATACAGGTTAATATGTCACGTTTTTGCATACTATGGTTGAGAGGGACTATTGGGGCAAATTACCTGAGTGTCTTAACAGTAACTCAATTGATTGTGCATCCTCGCTCTCTCATTGCATTAGGTTCCCCCTATCAACAGTACAGGATGGCACTTCTCGATTACCCTATTCCAGAGCTAGATGTCACCTTACAAGAGGCAAGCCGTGTGCTCCAGCTCACCCTGAGCTCCGAGCTCTACGCTCAATTCAAAAACACCCTTAGCCAACAGAGGGAGGTCCTGCAGGAGGCCCAAAACTGCTTGGCGGCTGCCGCCTCTGGCCGAGAGAACTGGGTGACAGAGCAATTCAAGAGCCAGCTGCTCTCATGCACTGACCCACTGCCCACCTCGACAGCCATCCCTGCTGTCCTGCCCCCCTCCAGAGCCAAGAAGGAGTGTTCCCAACTTGAGAGGGCTGCCGCTCTGCTCTGGGCTGTGGCCAAGATGTATAGTGAGCCTTCGCTGGTAGAGGGCGAGGGGCAAACTGAGCGCACACAGCAATCAGAGGTGTTTGCTGCCAGCCGCATTCCTGGGAAGACCCAAGATGAGATTAAAGTAAGCTTTGGGGAAAAAATTGACTACTTTGACTCAATGTTGTTTTGTGTTTTCATACACCATCTCTGATGATAATGATAACAGTTCATCATACTCCTTTGTCTTATTTTCATCTAATGTGATTATCTCCTACTTCTTAATGTGCTATTTGTATTACAGGTATACCCAGACTGCCTCCATGCCATCGTAATCTGTGCTGGAGAGGTATTTTCAATCAACATACTGCAGCGTCTCAGCCCAGGTGGGCCTATGTCCCCTTTACCGTTCCCTGACATCTACAGCCAAGTGGCTCATGTGATGAGCCAACATAGAGCTGCCAAGAACAATGAGCCCTCTGCCATCTGCGGCCTCTCTGCCCTGCAGCGGCAAGCCTGGAGTGCAGTGAGGGAGGAGATCCTTAGAGCAGGTGGGGCAGCGGCCGCCTCACTGGGGTTGATGGAGAGTGCTGTGGTGGCTCTCTCCCTGGAAGACTGCAATCCACCAGCTGATCTGGCAGACACCCTCAACGCTGTCAGACTGGGAGGAGGAGATGGGCCCTGTCTGAGATACTATGACAAGGTACAGTATGGGATGTTTGTGGTACTGTAACTGTGGATAACAACTACTACAATACAGTGTCACGTCTGTTTCCGCTCCCCCTCTCTGGAGCTCGAGGCCACAGGCTGATCATCATTACGCACACCTGTCACCATCGTTACGCACATCTGCCCTTCATCGGACTCACCTGGACTCCATCACATTATTAATTTCCTCCCCTATATCTATCACGTCCTCTGTTTCTTTCCCGAGTCAGTATTAATGTCGTTATGTGTGCCTTGTCCATACGCTGTTCGTGTTTTGTTTCCTGTCTGTTTATTCATTAAATATTCGCTCCCTGTACTTGCTTCTTCTTTCTCAGCGTCTGTCCTTACAATACAGTACAGTACAGTGGTGCTGTAGTGAATCAACTGGATTCATCGGGTTACCGGATGAGGATATAGTCTTAAATTATACATCTCATTTAAAACCTGGAACATGATTTTATGTGTTGACAAAAATATATGCTAGATAATGGAGTTAAATCAATTTTTCTATATTGAATCAAATTGTAAGTGGATCTTTACTGCACATCAGCCATACATAATTGCACCCAACAAACTTCAGTTTATTAACTCACTGACACAAGACTTGAAAACATAGGTTCCACTTTAGCTCAACATCACAAGTATCACAAGTAAAATAAAAATGATTTTTCTATACTTTTTCTACAGGTGGTGAACCTGGTGGTATTCAAAGACAGCACAGCAGGGATGGCGTTCGAGCACAGTGCAGTGGATGGAATGGTGGCTGGGTTAGTGGCTGAGACTGTGTGGTATCTCTCCGAGTCTCTTAATGTGGACCTAGTCCAGACCAACACAGGAAGCAATGGGTCAGCCTATCTTAACAAGGCTGATTCCTCCTCCCCAAGCCCCCTAGCATTCCCACTACAGGGTATAACTAAAACAGACCCCCCAAAYTCSTCCCCTAAAGCAATTKATCCCATKATCACGTTTGAGGTTCRCTCTTACCCAGATGTCTTTGCTACCCTCKGGGGTCACAGGGGCCTGTARGATGCCTGGATCAACTTTTCCTTGCAGCTCTCCCTAAGGCAGACTCTTGGGGAATCTGCTGCCAGCCACATTCTTGTAACCCCTACCCATATGCGTCACTACAAGCATGGCCGCTGCGATCAGACATACTCCATCACCATGCAATCCTGCCAGCTCATTAGTGCTTTGGAATCCTGCATCGGACCAGATAACAATCCTCGATACACGAACGAACTGCTCCGTCTGTTCCATGTGGCTTTCCTGGAACACAAGAACCTGATCAAAGCCACTAAAAGTGGACARGGTGTGGGCCCTCACCTKGCAGCCCTACGCTGGTCCATGTCTSCAGACAACCCTCTCAAGAAGTTTCTTGACCCRTTTGGGTGCCCCTCRGTTTACCTTACTGGRAAGGATTTGATYGAGGGAGTGGAGCTTGCTGTAGGGAARGTGTARGCTAAAGACCAACTMGCTGTAACCTACKTGGGGAGGAGAGACCGGGTCCGTATGGTGCTCAATGGGAYAGGRACCTTTGCCACWGTGTTGGAGAAGCTTCAAGATAGCCTGAAAGTAAATCTGAAGCTGGTGATGCTTCTCGCTGTCAGATATGCTGTAGCCGGACAAATGGGAGCAATGGAGTGTCTGCTGCAAGAAGGACAAGRAGGAAGAAGGAATGGATCCWCCCAAGGGGAAATTSACAAAYGTATCAGTCCAGCAGGCCAAAAACAAGGCAAGACKATGTCRAAGRCAYCACTTCCCTCTYACTCTGCCTCCAASATGAGTCCAGACTTRACTCTGGTYATCCATGGTGGAGCTGGGGAGGAGATGATGCTAAATACAAAGGTGGTAGACGTCATTGAATTTGCTCTGCAGACAGCCCTGACCCTCGGAGCACAAGTGCTACAACAAGGAGGCAGTAGTCTTGACGCAGTGCAGCGGAGTGTGCAAGCTCTTGAGGACTGCTTTCTGTTCAACGCCGGGAAGGGATCAGTTTTCAACAAAGATGGGAAAAATGAGATGGAGGCGACCATAGTAGATGGAAATGGGATGAACTCTGGYTCGGTGGCTTGTGTGKKMAGTGTGAAGAACCCAGTGAAAGCAGCAAGACAGGTCATGGAGAAGAGRSRACACTCACTCTTAGTAGGGGAAGGTGCAGAAGAGTTTTTGCAAGGCTTAGAAGAGAGTGAGAAGCCTATGAGGGCGGAGTACTTCCAAACTGATGTCCGTCGCAGAGAGCTGATAGCAAAACTCAGTYCTGGCAARGCCTCCAAGAACAACCATCCACAGAKAGTGGGAGCTGTTGCTTTGGATCGYTGGTGTAGGTTAGCTGCTGCAACGTCCACAGGTGGGTTGGTGGGAAAATGGAAGGGTCYAGTTGGYGACACKGCAYTAGTGGGAGCAGGTATATTTGCTGATGACAAYCTTGCAMTAACKTGCTCTGGTGATGGAGATGTGTTTCTWKAGCACACAGTTGCACAAAAAGTYGCCAGTCTCTACCATCATAAAGGCTACAGCCTTAGGGCYGCYTGTCGAGAAGTCATYTCTGAGAACTTGAAGGGRAGCTGTGCTGGAATCATTGCTGTAGACGCKAAAGGSGATGCTGTTYTTGAAACCAATGRTGGGGTGWTGTTTGTAGCWTCCATGGTTGGTGGCATTGCACGTGTCGAAGTCCTGAGACCKATGAAGAGTTATTRCAATGTYATCTGGGAGACTGACYAAKTAGTTGCTCACCTACACTCKKACCCTTGGACACCKGGTGCCACCATCCTTACCCAAAAGACTCTGAGTGGYCCYAGCAGCATCTTTCASRTGGRTGTACCAGATTTCTTAGKACTGTTGCAAGGKGCAKGGGCTGTTTCAAACCTGCTATGCGAACGACTGGGGGTACAGCGTTGCGCCCTAGTATTTAACCCACATCCCGAGKKSCCGGCCCATATCCGAGTGCTACCACTTCATGGCCTGGAAACCAACTGGRGCCCCCAWKRMACCGGGYAGGAGGACTTTCAGCCCTATGACCCAGGTTACTGRASCTCAAAGYGTGGCCCYCGCTGSGAAGARGCAGATCTGGARCAGGTTCAGGCCAAGATTCGGGACAAGCTGCCAACACCTAACGCACCATTGTGTTATGACTTCTTAGGAAATCCCTCCCACAATGGACTGTTCTGCCGTATCGTCCGTGGGGAGGAGCAACATTGGCGGGTGTGGGAGGACAGTGATCATGTGGCTTTCCTCACTCCCTACCCTAATACACCTGGACTCACAGTTCTAGTGCCACGTAAACCACTGTCKAGCAARATTTTCWGTCTGGAAGAGACTGATTACACATCACTGATCCTGGCCACTCGTAAGGTAGCTGGACTGCTGGAGGAAGGAATGCATGCTCGAGGTGTTGCACTCATCTTTGAGGGCTTTGAGATTGATTATGCCRATGTCAAGCTGATKCCTCTGGTTCCTCCACGTGGTGACAAGCCTGCTGAGGTGTTCCCAGAGTACTTCCAAAGCTACCCCGGSTARGTCTCATCTYRCGATGGCCCTCCCGCCAGCCCTGAAWCTCTAAAGGAAATCCACACCAAAATCACACTTTGCAGGCCTCCTCGTTCCTGGGAGGACCCACAGAGCCACTCCATGTTAGCCATCAAGAGCCAGTGGTACCGCAATCTCTTTCAAATTCAAAATACCCTCTTCCACAGCACAGTGGAGTACTTCAACAACACCTGTCAGTACGCGTACGCCCTGACTCCTCTCACCACTGACACAATCTCCTCTCCGATGGGCCTGGGATCAGACTCCGAGCCCGTTTCCGTCAACTTGCTGGGGCAGGATGTGTACTTGGCTGACTCCATGCAATTTGTGCTGGAGTATTTCTTGCGATTCCAAGAGAACTTGTCGGGGGCATACTATATATCGGCAAGTTTTCGGGGAGAAGATCCAGATGCCACGCATCTTAACCAGTTCTACCATGTTGAGTGTGAGCTCCTGGGCGACATGGATACTGCCATGCACATAGCTGAGGGATACTTGGCTCATCTCACCAATGCAATGCTGAAAAAACACTCCAACATCATCCTGAACTCTGCTGGGACCCTTTCACATGTCCAGGACTTACTGGAGAAGTTGGAAGGAGGAACCGCTCTCCCAAGAGTCACTCTGGACAAGGCCATCCCTATGATGCCCTCGCCAGACTGCTTTGAGTGGGTACAGGACGGCCAGCCCCAGTTTGGCAGGAAGTTAACCCGCAAAGGAGAAAAGGTTTTGATTGAGAAGTACGGAGGCGCTGTTTGGCTGACAGAGATGGACCACCTGGGAGTGCCTTTCTACCAAGCATATGTGGAGGGCTCTGGCAGACGCAAGGCAAAAGCATCGGACCTCCTCTTGGGATTGGGAGAGACTCTGGGTCTTGGGGAGCGTCACTCCAACCCCGAGATGGTGCAAGAAGCCCTCAGACATCACGCTGTCCCAGAGGAATCCTACAAGTGGTACATCAACATGCGGCAGGTCATTCCTCTACTCACCAGTGGGTGGGGCATGGGCACAGAGCGCTATTTGTGTTGGCTGCTTCAGCATAATGACGTCAGAGACATACATATTATACCCCGTATGAAGGCCAGGAAATACATGCCTTGAAATATCCCTAACCCATTAGTTACTCAAAGACTGATGAAAAAGTTCCCCTAACTGTCAGCTCTTTCATTGAACGTCCTATGGGATGCATAGAAAGCGAGACAACATATCTATAAAACTCTGAGTATAGTATACTATAACATTAGGAACAAGAGATGAGTTGCAGTTATGATAGAGCAGTGATTGTGTGTTGAAAATGTGCTGATTGTGTAGATTAGGAAGGGAAACAAATTTGAGCTATTTTCTATCATATACCTTTGTATATTTTCATATACAGTACCAGTCAAAAGTTTGGACACACCTACTCATTCAACGGTTTTTCTTTATTTTTACTATTTTCTACATTGTATCTTGTAGTAACCAAAAGTGTTAAACAAATCAAAATATATTTTATATTTGAGATTCTTCAAAGTAGCCACCCTTTGCCTTGATGCCAGCMTTGCACACTCTTGGCATTCTTTCAACCAGCTTCATGAGGTAGTCACCTGGAATGCATTTCAATAACAGGTGTGCCTTGTTAAAAGTACATTTGTGGAATTGCTTTCCTTCTTAATGCGTTTGAGACAATCAGTTGTGTTGTGACAAGATAGGAGTGGTATACAGAAGATAGCCCTATTTGGTAAAAGACCAAGTCCATATTATGGCAAGAACAGCTCAAATAAGCAAACAAAAACGACATTCCATCATTACTTTAAGACATGAAGGTCAGTCAATTAGGAACATTTCAAGAACTTTGAAAGTTTCTTCAAGTGCAGTCGCAAAAACCATCAAGCGCTATGATGAAACTGGCTCTCACGAGGACCGCCACAGGAAATTAAGACCCAGAGTTTGTCACTCCCTGATCTGTTTCACCTGTTCCTGTGTCTCAACCCCCTCTAGGTGTCGCTTATTTTCCCCAGTGTATTTATCCCTGTATTTCCTGTCTCTCTGTGCCAGTTCGTCTTGTATGTTAGTCAAGTCAACCAGCATGTTTTTCCTGCCTGCCCTTCGGTACCTTTTGGACTCTGAACTGGTTTTGACCCTTTTGCCTGTCCACGACCATTCTCTTGCCTTATCCTATTGGATTAAATAATATTGTAAGATTCCAACCATCTGCCTCCTGTGTCTGCATCTGGGTCTCGCCTTGTATCATGATAGTTACCTCTGCTGCAGAGGACAAGTTCATTAGAGTTACCAGCCTCAGAAATTTCATCCCAGATAAATGCTTCAGTGTTCAAGTAACAGACACATCTCAACATCAACTGTTCAGAAGAGAATGTGTGAATCAGGCCTTCATGGTTGAATTGCTGCAAAGAAACTACTAAAGGACACCAATAATAAGAAGAGACTTGCTTGGGCCAAGAAACACGAGCAATGGACATTTGATCGGTGGAAATCTGTCCTTGGTCTGATGAGTKKAAATTTGAGATTTTTGGTTCCAATCACCGTGCTTTGTGAGTCGCATAGTTGGTGAGCGGATGATCTCTGCATGTGTGGTTCCCACCGTGAAGCATAGAGGAGGTGTGGGGGTGCATTGCTGGTAACACTGTCAGTGATGTATTTAGAATTCAAGGCACACTTAACCAGCATGGCTATCACAGCATTATGCAGCAATACACCATCCCATCTGGTTTGRGCTTAGTGGGACGATCATTTGTTTTTCAACAGGACAATGTGTAGGCTCCAGGCTGTGTAAGGGCTATTTGACCAAGAAGGAGAGTGATGGAATGCTGCATCAGATGACCTGGCCTCAACAATCACCCGACCTCAACCCAATTGAGATGGTTTGGGATCAGTTGGACTGCAGAGTGAAGGAAAAGCAGCCAACAAGTGCTCAGCACATGTGGGAACTCCTTCAAGACTGTTTAGAAAAGCATTCCAGGTGAAGCTGGTTGAGAGAATGCCAAAAGTGTGCAAAGCGGTCATCAAGGCAAAAATATATTTTGATTTGTTTAAGACTTTTTTTGGTTATTACATAGTTTGTCATCACTATTATTCTACGATGTAGAAAATAGTAAAAATAAAAACCCTTGAATGAGTAGGTATGTAGAAACCTTTGACTGGTACTGTATAGACAAGCRAATTGTACCAAATAATGTTTTTTCCAAAGCAAGATTTTGTTACATGGAGAAACATCGGTCTGTTTGTAATTCTGTAAAGTATGTCTGTAAATCCTTCTATGTAAAACCCTTAATCATTCTCTGTACTTGTTACAAAATATCTGGTTAAATGAGGAATAACTTGGTTCAATTCACACAAAATAATTACTGTTAAACAGGCATGTCAATTGTCTAAACAAGTGAGAGAAGATATTTGTTAACATAACACATTGGTCAAGGTGGACACTTCCCTGCCCTATTTAACAGAACAGATGTTTTGCGTATGATTATAAAAACACTTGAGAATACCATCCTTGTGTGAATTTTCAAATATTGATTATTATGAGGTGAATTGTTGCGTTTGTTTTATATGTATGATCCTTTCAATTGTTTCCTCTATTACCAAGGCAATAATAAACGCTGTCTTCGTCAGCCATCAAACAATGTAAATCTCTTGTACTTTGTGGTATTTTTAACATTCTAATTAAATTGTTGCTGGGTCATATTTTTTCCCTTATTCTTACTCCTGGAATGCTTTGAGTAGGGCCTAAATAGAAAAACAGCGGTAGAAATGGTTTGTAAAGGGCCTCCTGGGTGGCGCAGTGGTCTAGGGCACTGCATCGCAGCGCTAGCTGTGCCACCAGAGACTCTGGGTTCGCGCACAATTGGCCTAGCGTCGTCCGAGTTAGGGAGGGTTTGGCCGGTAGGGATATCCTTGTCTCATCGCGCACCAGCGACTCCTGTGACGGGCCGGGCACAGTACGTGCTAACCAAGGTAGCCAGGTGCACAGTGTTTCCTCTGACACATTGGTGCGGCTGGCTTCCGGGTTGGAGGCGTGCTGTGTTAAGAAGCAGTGCGGCTTGGTTGGGTTGTGTTTCGGAGGACGCATGGCTTTCGACCTTCGTCTCTCCCGAGCCCGTACGGGAGTTGTAGCGATGAGACAAGATAGTAATTAGAAATTGGGGAGAAAAGGGGGTAAAATTAAAAAAGAATTAAAAAAAATAAGAAATGGTTTGTAACAAGCGGATATCCCAAAACAACACTCTCCTAAATCTCTTCCATCACCAAGAGTCTCTCTGTGTAATGAATACTCAGGGAGAAAAAGGTGTAGATTCACACGCAGAGCACGGCAGGTGTTTATTTCGCCATTGCAGAAGGCAGGAATTGTGGTCACAGGGAGGCAATGGTCATACACAGGTAGACAAACAGGCAGGTGAATCAAAACTAGGACTGAAGGCCAGTTCTCACAAACAAGCTAAGAAAAGGCTTAGTAGAGTCAAAATGAACAATACCTCACAAAGGCACAAACACAATGAACTGAACTAAATAAGGAGCTGATGAGACCAGGTGAGTAACTAACACAGGTGAAATCAATGAACAAAAATGAAAGACAGGGCTATGTTCAAAAACACAAAGAAACAGGGCTACGTTCCAGAACACAACAAAACAGAACACAAGGTTGACTAAGAAAATAAATACAGAACCTTACACTTTGAGGCAAAATACTTTTGCCTGAAAATGCACAAGATCACAAGCGAAGCAACAACTTCACAACAACACAGAAGTTTCTCGTGACACCCGAGAAACACAGAGAGAGTAGTCTTGCACTTTTGAAAGACTGTGTGCAGGTTTGTAGACTTAATGAACTTAAACACTGAGATAACATTTAAGTTAATTGCTAATCAAAGGGTTAGTCGAGGTAAAGGCCTCGGGAAAATCAGCAAATCACAAAAATTCCTCAAGTTGTCAAATAAGCAGAAATGTATCAAATAGCCTAGAATTGAACAAATAGAGGCAGACTAGTGATCAGGTTTGTAATTTCTTTCAATTGTCCAGTCGATGAGCAWCGCACAAGCCAGACATTGAGCATGTAATCAGAGCCCCATGACAAAGCACATGTTCCCACAGCTGAGACCATCTCCCACAGGGCAGGCAGCACAACAATGCCTCTCTGCAGACTTTGACCGAGACAGGATGGGCACAAGGAAATACACAGAGAGAACAGGACACAGTGTATCTATCTCTCACATGGGTACATCGGATGATGGCATGCTCAGGCTCAATGGCACATATCCATTGCTCAACACATTCCTGGTCTAACTACATACTGTACAGTTGAACCAGAGTTGTAGTAGGTAGTGGTGGAAAAGGTACCCAATTATCATACTTGAGTAAAAGTAAAGATACCTTAACAGAAAATGACTCAAGTAAAAGTGAAAGTCACCCAGAAAAATACTAATTGAGTAAGTATCAAAAGTAAAAGTATTTTTTTTCTCAAATTGCTTATAATAAGCACATCCGTCAGATTTTTTACAGATTGCCAGGGGCACACTACAACACACAGACATCATTTACAAACAAAGCCTTTGTGTTTAGTGAGTCCTCCAGATCAGAGGCAGCAGGGCTGACATGCAGACATGCTCAGTCCCCTCCTGTACTCCCTGTTCACTCATGACTGCATGGCCAGGCACGACTCCAACACCATCATTTAGTTTGTCGATGATCACTGACAACGATGAGACAGCCTATAGGGAGGAGGTCAGAGACCTGGCRGTGTGGTGCCAGGACAACAACCTCTCCCTCAGCGTGATCAAGACAAAGGAGATGATTGTGGACTACAGGAAAAGGAGGATCGGTCATGCCCACATTCTCATCGACGGGGCTGTAGTGGAGCAGGTTGAGAGCTTTAAGTTCCTTGGTGTCCACATAACCAACAAACTATCATGGTCCAAACACACCAAGACAGTCGTGAAGAGGGTACGACAAAGCCTATTCTCCCTCAGGAGACTGAAAAGATTTGGCATGGGTCTTCAGATCCCCATAAAGTTCTACGTCTGCACCATCGAGCGCATCCTGACTGGTTGCTTCACTGCCTGGTATGGCAACTGCTCGGCCTCCGACCGCAAGGCACTACAGAGGGTAGTGCGAACGGCCCAGTACATCACTGGGGCCAAGCTTCCTGCCATCCAGGACCTCATACCAGGCGGTGTCAGAGGAAGGCCCTAAAAATTGTCGAAGACTCCATCCACCCTAGTCATAGACTGTTTTCTCTGCTGGCGCACGGCAAGCAGTACCGGAGCGCCAAGTCTAGGTCCAAAAGGCTTGTTAACAGCTTCTACCCCCAAAACCATAAGACTCCTGAACAGCTAATTAAATGGCTATCCAGACTATTGCATTGCCCCCCCTCCCCTTTTACGCTGCTGCTACTCTCTGTTCATTATCTATGCATAGTCACTTTAACTCTACCTTCAAGTACATATTACCTCAATTACCTCGACTAACTGGTGCCCCCGCACATTGACTCTGTTCCGGTACCCCTTGTATATAGCCACGCTATTGTTATTTTACTAGTGCTCTTTAATTTCACTGTAAGGTCTACACCTGTTGTACTCGGCACATGTGACAAATAACATTTGATTTGATTTGACCAGTGATGTTCTCTTGATAAGTGAGTGAATTGGACCATTTTRCTGTCCTGCTAAGCATCGAAAATGTATCAAGTACTTTGGGTGTCTGTCACGCCCTGACCTTAGTTATCTCTGTTTTCTTTATTATTTTGGTTAGGTCAGGGTGTGACGAGGGTGGGTATGCTTGTTTTGTATTGTCTAGGGTTTTTGTAAGTCTAGGGGTTTAGTAGGTTTAGGTATTTGTATGTCTATGGTGGCCTGATTATGGTTCCCAATCAGAGGCAGCTGTTTATCGTTGTCTCTGATTGGGGACCATATTTAGGTTGCCATTTTCCCTTGGGTATTTGTGGGTCCTTGATCTATGTTTAGTTGCCTGTCTGCACTATCCATATTAGCTTCACGGTTCGTTTTGTTATTTTGTGAGTTTTGTTCATTGTTCGTTCTTTTCTAATAAAGAAGAATGTACGCTTACCACGCTGCGCCTTGGTCTCCTCCTTACGACGGCCGTAAACAGAAGAACCCACCACAAAAGGACCAAGCAGCGTGTGAATGAGGAGCGGACATCCTGGGCCCGGGAGAAAGATAAGTGGAGGATATCCTGGAGCTGGGAGGAGGTAATGGCAGGGGACAAGACCTTGCCATGGAAGCAGGTGGAGATGGCACAGGAGGAACGGCGACGATACGAGGGGACACGGTTAGCAAGGAAGCCCGAGAGGCAGCCCCAAGAATTTTTTTGAGGGGGCACAAGATGAGATTGGCTGAGTCAGGTTGGAGACCTGAGCCAACTCCTCATGCTTACCGTGGGGAGCGTGTAACTGGTCAGGCACCGTGTTATGCAGAGATGCGCACAGTGTCTCCAGTTCGCATTCTTAGCCCGGTGCGCTCTATTCCAGCTCCTCGCATTTGCCGGGCTAGAATGGCCATCCAGCCAGGACGCATTGAGCCAGTTCTACGTTCCAGATCTCCAACGCGTCTCCACGGCCCAGTGTATCCTGTGCCTCCTCCCCGCACTCGCCTTGAGGTGCGTGTCCTCAGCCCGGTACCACCAGTGCCGGCACCACGCACCAGGCCTCCAGTGCGCCTCCAGAGTCCAGTACGTTCTGTTCCTGCTCCACGCACTCGCCCAGAGGTGCGTGTCCTCAGCCCGGTACCACCAGTTCCGGCACCACGCATCAGGCCTCCAGTGCGCTTCCACAGTCCAGTATGGCCTGTTCCTGCTCCTCGCACTCGCCCTGCGGTGCGTGTTCTCAGCCCGGTACCACCAGTTCCGGCACCACGCATCAGGCCTCCAGTGGCTCCAAGTCCAGTACGGCCTGTGCCTCTTTCCCCTCACTTTTGCCCTGAGGTGCGTGCCTCAGCCCGGTACCAACGGTTCCGGCACCACGCATCAGGCTTCCAGTGCGCTTCATAGTCCAGAGCTTCGGCGACAGTACCCAGTCCAGAGCTTCGCCGGCAACAGTACCCAGTCCAGAGCTTCCGGCGACAGTACCCAGTCCAGCGCTTCCGGGGACAGTACCAGTCAGCGCTTCCGGCGACAGTACCCAGTCAGAGCTTCCGGCGACAGTACCAGTCCAGAGCTTCTGAAGACAGTACCCAGTCCAGAGCTTCCCGGCGACAAGTACCAGTCCAGAGCTTCCGGCGACGTTTCAGCAGTCCGGAACCTCGGCGACGGCCAACAGTCCGGAACCTCCGACGATGGGCCACAGCCCGGAACCTCCGACGACGGGCTACAGCCCGGAACCTCCGACGACGATCCCCAGTCCTGAGCCTCCAGCGACAATCCCAGTCCTGAGCCTCCAGCGACGATCCCCAGTCCGGGGTCTCCAGCGACGGTCCCCATTCCGTGGTCTCCAGCAATGGTCCCCAGCCCGGGGTCTCCAGCAACGGTCCCCGGTCCGGGCCTCCGGCGATGATCCGCAGTCCAGAGCTCCGGCAATGATCCACGGTCCGGATCTACAAAGGCGGAGGGATCAGTGTAAAGAGGGAGGCGGCGGCCAGAACCAAAGCCGCCACCGACAGTAGATGCCCACCCGGACCCTCCCCTATAAGTTCAGGTTGCGGTCGGGATCCGCACTTTGGGGGGTACTGTCACGCCCTGACTTTAGTTATCTCTGTTTTCTTTATTATTTTGGTTAGGTCAGGGTGTGACGAGGGTGGGTATGCTTGTTTTGTATTGTCTAGGGTTTTTGTAAGTCTAGGGGTTTAGGAGGTCTAGGTATTTGTATATCTATGGTGGCCTGATTATGGTTCCCAATCAGAGGCAGCTGTTTATCGTTGTCTCTGATTGGGGACCATATTTAGGTTGCCATTTTCACTTGGGTATTTGTGGGTTCTTGATCTATGTTTAGTTGCCTGTCTGCACTATCCATATTAGCTTCACGGTTCGTTTTGTTATTTTGTGAGTTTTGTTCAGTGTTCGTTCTTTAAATAAAGAAGAATGTACGCTTACCACGCTGCGCCTTGGTCTCCTCCCTACGACGGCCATGATAGTGTCAGGGAAATGTATGGAGTAAAAAGTACATTATTTTCTTTAGGAATGTAGTGGAGTAAAAGTAAACATGTCAAAAATACAAATAGTAAAGTAAAGTACTGATGCCAAAAAAACTACTTATGTAGTACTTTAAAGTATTTTTACTTAAGTACTTTACACCACTGGTAATAGGGTATCAATAAGAGCAAACTGATTTTTACTAACACCCTGGAGTTTGGTTATTTGTTGTTACTGTACTCCCCACTGATAGATCTACATTACTTCTATGACCAAAGTTCCAAAGACTGGACTTAAAATTGTGTATAAATGTTCATACAAGAGGTTTCGCAATGGTTCCTATGTCAAATATGTGAATAATATTTGTTGGTCTGATTTGTGTAATGAGGAACATTCGGACGCTGAACTTGAAGCATTTATGAAACTGCTTCTTCCAGTTACTGATAGGCATGCACCCATCAAGAAACTGACTGTTAGAACTGCCAAATCCCCATAAATAGATGATACATTGAAAAACTGTATGGCTGAGAGGGATGAGGCAAAGGGAATAGAAAATAAATCTGACAAGGCAGCAGACTGGCAAACATACAGTAAATTGAGAAATCACTTAACTAAACTAAACAAAAAGAAGAGAACTATACTATGGAAGAAAGATAAATGATGTAAAGAATTATAGTAAAAAGCTCTGGAGTACTTCAAATTAAATTCTAGGCAAAAAATAAAACTCGGCTCCATCCTTCATTGAGGCAGATGGCTTGTTCATAACAAAACCCTTTGATATTTCCAACCACTTTAATTTAACCACTTTGTTGACAAGATTAGCAAACTTAGGTATGACATGCAAACAGCAAWTGCTGAGTCTTCATATTCATGCATAATGGCCCAAATAATGAAATACAAGCACTATAGTTTTGAGTTCCACAAAGTGGGTGTGGAAGAGGTTACATTTTTTTTGCTATCTATAAATAAAGACAAAACCACCTGTTACCGACATCGTGGATGGTAAATTGCTGAGGATGGTAGTGGAATACATTGTGACTCCTGTTTCCCACATCTTCAATTTAAGRCTAGAAAACGATGTGTGCCCTCAGACACAGAGGGAGTAAAGGTCATTCCACTACCCAAGAATAGCAGAGCAATGGTTCAAACAGCCTACCAATCAAGCATGTTACTGTCACATCTGCTCCCACTACGCCCTCTGGTGTTCATCCGGTGGCATCTAAACCTGCAATTCTCCCCCTTGTAACACACTCTCTCTCTCTCTCCATCTCTCTTGTCTCTCTTTGCTCTCTCTCCTTCTCTCTCTCTCTCTCTCTCTCCTCTCTCTCTCTCTCTCTTTCTCGCTCTCTCTCTCTCTCTTCTCTCTCTTCTCTCTCTCTCTCTCTCTCTCTTCTCCTCTCTCTCTCTCTCTCCTCTCTCTCTCTCTCTCTCTCTCTCTCTCTCTCTCTCTCTCTCTCTCTCTCCTCTCTCTCTCTCTCTCTCTCTCTCTCTCTCTCTCTCCTCTCTCTCTCTCTCTCTCTCTCTGTGTGATTGTGTGGTTGGGAGACAGGTGTGCTGGAAGTCAAGAGCAGATCCCAACCAGCTGCAAATCATCCCATAAATCAAGACCTCTACATAAACTAATTCCTGCCACTTCCACTCTGCCAGATCGTAATATCTGCTCATTACCGCTCTGTCTCTGGCTTCCTGTACTATCGTTTCCCATCCAATCACCTTGCTCTGGACTTCACTCACCACCACTGCCTTGGATTCCCCTCAGGACCTGTTTACCCTTGTTCAACTCAGTCAAATCCAACCGCACTCTACACTTCTGGTTTTTCTGTAACTCATCTGAGCTACCCCGGTTCTGCACTCCACATCTCTCTTTGTACAATAAACATTTTGGTTCATTCATCCCTGCTTCCGCAACTGAGTCCGCTCTTGGGTTCCCCTGTTTTCGCTCCGCGTAACAGTACGACCTGGCCGAGAAATGAACCCAGCAGACTCTACTACTCTTCATTGAATTCTTGTGGGGCAAGGCACTCTTCTTGATCAACATGACCAAGCCCTGAAAACCCTGCTGGAGAACATCAAGGAGTTTTCACAGAGCCTGTCTGACCTAAAGGTCTGAACCTCTTTCCAGAATTTACAACCTGTCTTTAGTTCCTCTTCTCCTCCCAGGGAGCCTTTTGTTCCAACTCCTGAGCGCTATGATGGGAATTTTGGGGTTTGCAGAGCCTTGGAATGACGAGGCCCTTCAGGGAACATTCCGGAACACACTTACTGAGACCCTCAAGGACGAGTTGGTGTCCAGAGAGGAGCCTGATGGACTTGACAAACTAAACGCATTGACAACCGTCTCCGTTAGCGTCGGAGGGAGAGGGGAGGTAGGGTTGCATGTCCCATGACGTCTGCTTCTGTGCCTTGCTCAATTTCTCCGACTGCATCACATCACCAGGCAGATCCCAATAGTGAACCCATGCAGCTCGGACAGACCCGTCTATCTCCAGAGGAGAGGCAGCAGCGTATCAGTACTAGGAGCTGTCTGTATTGTGGCCAGGTTGGTCACCTGGTCTCCACTTTTACCCTGTGTCCAGTAAAAGAGGGCTCAGCAGTAGTGGGGGATAACCTGTTGAGCCAAATCGCCTGCCCATCATCTCCCAGACCCCTGCTTGAGGCCGGGCGGCAACGAGGATTTTCTGGACCGAGGGGTTGTTAAGCAGTTGGGCCTGGACACTGTTTTGCTCGATTCACTGCTGGAAGCCAACGCTCTCAATGGAAAGCTAATCTTCTGTGTTTTGGAGAGAACTGTTCCTGTTATCCGGCGTCTCTCTGGTAATCACCAGGAAAAGATCAGTTTTCATATAATCGACTGTTCTCACCCGCCTTTGGTTCTGAGCCATCCATGGTTAAAGCTACACAAGCCACAGATTGACTGGTCTTCCGGAAGGGTTACTACTTGGAGTATYTTTTGCCATTCTAATTGTCTACATTCTGCCCTTTATTTTCTACATTGTAGAATAATAGTGAAGACATTAAAACTATGAAATAACACATATGGAATCTTGTAGTAACCAAAAAAGTGTTAAACAAATCAAAATATATTTAGTAGCCACCCTTTGCCTTGATGACAGCTTTGCACACTCTTGGCATTCTGTCAACCAGCTTCATGAGGTAGTCACCTGGAATGCATTTCAATTAACAGGTGTGCCTTATTAAAGGTTATTTTGTCAAATTATTTTCCTTAATGCGTTTGAGCCAATCAGTTGTGTTGTGACAAGGTAGGGGTGTTATACAGAAGATAGCCCTATTTGGTAAAAAAACAAGTCCACATTATGGCAAGAACAGCTCAAATAAGCAAAGAGAAACGACAGTCCATCATTACTTTAAGACATGAAGGTCAGTCAAGTTTCTTAAAGTGCAGTTGCAAAAACCATCAAGCGCCATGATGAAACTGGCTCTCATGAGGGCCACCACAAGAAAGAAAGACCCAGAGTTACCTCTGCCATAGAGGATAAGTTCATTAGAGTTACCGGCCTCAGAAATTGCAGCCCAAAGAAATGCTTCACAGTGTTCAAGTAACAGACACATCTCAACATCAACTGTTCAGAGGAGACTGCGTGAATCAGGCCTTCATGGTCAAATCGCTGCAAAGAAACCACTACTAAAGGTCACAATAAGAAGACACTTGATTGGGCCAAGAATTAAAAGCAATGAACATTATTTTTTATTTAACTAGGCAAATCAGTTAAGAACAAGTTCTTATTTACAATGGCGGCCTTTCAAAAGGCCTCCTGCAGAGGCGGGGGCTGGGATTAAATATACAAATAAATTAAATAGAAAATATAGGACAAAACACACGTCACGACAAGAGAGACAACATAACACTACATAAAGAGAGACCTAAGACAACAAAATAGCATGGTAGCAACACAACATGGCAGCAGCACATGGTAGCAGCACAAAACAGGGTACAAACATTATTGGGCACAGACAACAGCACAAAGGGCAAGAAGGTAGAGACAACAACACATCACGCAAAGCAGCTACACCTGTCAGTAAGAGTGTCCATGATTGAGTCTTTGAATGAAGAGATTGAGATCTTTGTTGCAGCTCTTTCTAGTCGCTAGCTGCAGCGGACTGAAAAGATAAGTGCCCCAGGGATGTGTGTGCTTTGGAGATCTTTAACAGAATGTGACTGGCAGAACGGGTGTTGTATGTGGAGGATGAAGGCTGCAGGAGATATCTCAGACAGGAGGGAGTGAGGCCTAAGAGGGTTTTATAAATAAGCATCAACCAGTGGGTCTTATTTCACTTTCTCTGGTCATCGCAGTAACAACATTAATTGGTGAATGAGGCAAAAATAATGTGACTTGTGTTTCGCCATCAGCTGGAAGAATGTCGCCTTTTCGCAGCAGACGTTGCTCCCTCCTTGCAGGCCATCAGTCCAGGAAAAAAGCCAATTGTTATGCTCACTTAGTGCCTCACATGTAATACAACAAATGATCAATTACCAGTGTGATCATATACCTACTTTAAAAAAATATCTAATTTTTAAATGGTCTGATAAGAACAACATTGGCAGGGCAATTCAAGCGTAGCCAATACGCAGTGATAATGTATTAGGCATATAGCCTACTGCACAAATACTCATTGCTACATAACTGTTTTTAATTGGTTAACGTTGCATTGGCTTACGTTTAAGTAATTATTATAATTTTTTTWAATCTGCGGTGTAGATCTCGGCTTGCATTTTGACTCAAAGTGATCTTTAATTGATAAAAAGCTTCGATATATAAAATATCTCAAAAAAATTGTCGAACACCAGATGAAGCCAACACGACGCCACACTAAAGATGGCCGAAAAGAAAGACGATGAAAGGTGCCCTGCGAAGTGCCTGTAGGTTATGTCGAGATAAACAAATTTAGGTCCTCTTTCTTGACTTTAGCGAGCTAACTAGCTGAATGCTATCGTTCAGGTATTCACATATGCGGTAACAGATAAGGAAATCGCTCAATCAGGTGATTTATGTCAGGAGAGCTAACTTGATCGAATTATTAGCACGAAAATATCGTCATTACTAAGCAGCTTTAGCTAGTTTTGATAGTAAAAAAAAATAGACGACCCAGCTCATTGTTTTTAGCTAGCTAACGTTAGCGTTGACAAACACCAACAAGCGAACGCCATCTAGCCAGTATCAATTGAATTATAAGGTAAGCAACTACTAGTAACCAATGACCTGTAAACGAACTTTAATATATTAGCTAACTGGGCTTACAGGTGGGTGGATGTATGTATGTTGGTTGGCTAGTTTGATGATTTGTTGCTAATTAGACTGCTAGCTGGGTAGCTAGCCAGCTAGCTACTGGCAATATCAATAACCCGAGCCATATGTAAGGGGTAATCACTAGGGGCTAACGTTATGTGTACTATGGAAAATAATAAACAACGTGGAATGTGTGTTGCGGAGTGGAAGTAGCCTCCCACGGAGTTGCATTATTTTCCAGAAAACGCATAACTAGAGCACTTAGTTGAAACCCTTTTATACCATGGCTATAAATTAACACATTAGCTGCTATAAATGTGTTCATTCACAGGTAGAATTGTGTTCAACACCACTGAAGTAGATAGCAAGTCTACTACATAGCTACAGTAGTTGCCTTGGTAATCATAGATTTATAGTTTAGCTAACCTAACCTTAAGTCCTAGCTTGCTAATATGGAAATCGATTTCAACAATGCCAATAATGTTTTCAATTCGACTTTTGCTTTCAAAAGTAGCTCAAATAGCCATTTAATTATACCATGCAATTTAGGTATATATTGCACGCTCTAGAATACCATTCAAGCCAATCGGAAACGAGTATTCAACAATGCCATTGTATAAACTGGGTGGTTCAAGCCCTGAATGTTGATTGGCTGAAAGACGTGATATATCAGACTGTATACCATAGGTATGACAAATGACTATTTAGGTTCTAATTACGTTGGTAACCAGTTTATAATAGCAATAAGGCACCTCGGGGGTGTGTGGTATATGACCAATGCACCATCCACATCATTGCTATCTGAAATTAATGAGGGGAAATCTTTATAGCTAGCTAGTGAAGAGGTTAATTAGCTTTAAAGTTAACTTCATGTCATAAGAATTTTTCATGAGTAATATGGCAAGTCAACATTTTACAATTAGATTTGTCATTTTCAGACGCTCTTATCCAGAGCGATTTACACAAGCAATTGGTGTTCAGTGCTTTGCTCAAGGGCAGCACATCAAAATATTTTTCACCTAGTCGGCTCAGGGATTAGAACCAGCGACCTTTTGGTTACTGTTCCAAGGCTCTTAACCACTAGGCTACCTGCTGGGCAGAGCACTAGTTTCCTGTCCCAAATTGTAATCAGTAATGTAACTTTTGGATTACCCAGACTCAGTAATGTAATCTGATTACTTTGTTTCTTTTGGATTACGCCTTAAGAGGCATTAGAAGAAGACAAAGGATCCTTTCTGAATTTCAAAGTAATCCATCTAGTTTTTCAAAGTATCTGTAATCTGATTACAATCTTTTTGGCTGGTAATGTAGCTGATTACAGTGAGGGTTTTTTGTAATAATTTTACATGTAACAGAGAGAGGGAGGGTTATCATTTACTCCCCAACTCTTAATCCAACTATAGTATATCATGGACATTTCTAATAAAAATGTTAGTTAGCTACACATCCTTTTTCTCTAGTGTTTTTGCTATCTAGCCATGTTAATTGAGTGTTTTTATGTCTTCCCACAGGACTGTGTTAATGAGTAGACATGTCTGGTATCGCTCTTAGCAGACTGTCACAGGAGCGCAAAGCATGGAGGAAAGACCACCCATTTGTGAGGAGCTACCATACAAACAATGAAAATAAACTTGTTCTGATGATTTGCAGAAGGCAAGCTTGTTCCTCAAACCTTATTCCCTCCCTCTCTCTCAGGGTTTTGTCGCTGTGCCTACCAAAAATCCTGATGGCACTATGAACCTCATGAACTGGGAATGTGCCATTCCAGGGAAGAAGGGGGTATGTCAACTTTTACTTTTTGTAGTTTTTATTCTAACAAGACCCAACAACCACTACCAGTCTGTCAGAATGAGTAAACAGATATCATAGTGTTTCTTATAGTACATTAAAAAAATGGCCAACACAAGTACAGATGCAAACTGATGTGTTCTGTCGTGGAAAATGGCAAGATTGTTATAATGCTTGTATTGCATTATAATGGTTGTTTTATTCGACAGAATATAATATTCTGTTAACTGTTGTGTGGGTTCTACTGAGGATGGTCCTCTATGAGATAACACTGACAGATGAGATTTACGATGTCTTTGGGTGATAAAACCTAAAGAGCATTCCAGAGAACATGAGCAAATGGTTCTCTTCTATACCGTACCAGGGAGAGACGACGGTTCTAGTTTGGAGTAGGAGGGCCAGACACTGGTCTTTACAATGAAAACTGTTGACACAGCAGTAACTGTCTGCTATGTTTTATAGATATCTTTCATACAAATCTTAACCTTTGTGAACTGTTCCTAAGATATGTGGTAGGTTGAGAGGGGTGTATCTTGGCTATAAAAGATCTTTGTATTTTTCTGTGGTCACTTTCAATGGTTCATTAGAGATAGCGCATCATTGAAAGTCAAAAATGCTATTGCAAAGCTCTTATTATTAAAGATGTAGTTTAAGTATAACTCTGACTGGTGTGTGAAGTTTGTAACTCTCCTCATTTGGTAAAGCAGAAATATGCCGCCACCAGTTCTCATTTAAAAGTATTTTCTTTATAGTGTGTAGACACTCCCTCGTGAGCTGGAACAATTAATGGATGTAATAACTATGTTCTTCAATTCTCTAGACGCTGTGGGAGGGAGGCCAATACAAACTCCGAATGCTGTTCAAAGATGACTATCCTTCCTCGCCGCCAAAATGTGAGTAAACCTGCAGCTTGTTCTTATCGACCATTCACAAGTCATCAAACCGGCATTAGCCTATAGTAATAGAGCTAAGTTATTAGGAGACATTTAGGCTAATCAATTGAGATGGAATTATAATGACAGAACTTAGGTWAAGTGAGAAGGACAGGCTACAGCACCAAGAGCCAACAGGTAGGCTGCTTCTTACGTTGAAGAGGGGAAAGCACAGTTATGTAGTCTCAATTAGCCAAGCTAACGTTAGATGAGATGATAAATAACTAGCACTAAGTTAGTTTACCAGCGCGAGTCGACTTGGTTGCTATCTCTCTCCCCTTCCTGTTCCCCTCGTCACTCACTCACTCACTCACACCACATGGCCCCTCGCCTCTGCTTGCTTGAGCTGCTACTTTCATACTGTATATACAGTCATTGATTACAGCTCCGGTTAATAAAGTAGCGCAAATTGTTACAGCATTGTTGCATTAGGTATTTCTATAATATTTCTTTAATCCTCTATATGAGGACGATCAGGACCTATAATTGGTCGTTTTGTGAATACTGTACTTTGATTTTAATTTTGTGAAAAACAAAACGGTTAAGGATTTTTTTCTTAACTTTAACGATCCCAATTTCAACATTTTAACAACCCTGATGTGCAGTGTTTTGTTCCTAGTCATTTTTGATATCGATGATAAGGAAGTCAACAGAAATGCTTTTTAATCATCTATTCTATATCCTCTCAGGCAAGTTTGAGCCACCCATTTTCCACCCCAATGTCTACCCATCTGGCACGGTGTGTCTTTCCATCCTGGAGGAGGAGAAGGACTGGAGGCCAGCCATCACCATCAAACAGGCACACACACACACACATATACACACACACATATACACACACATAAAGAATGGGAGAGGCATCAGTGCTTTCACCGGTTTGGAGGAATGCACGACATTGACTCAACGGGTATCAAATTACTGTATTTTTTTTATGTGGATCAAAGCATGGTACTCTCTGGTCGAGTGATTGTCTTCTGATCTGCATTGTTTTGTATTTCAATCCATTCTAAAAGCTGACTTAATCTGTTTTGTGTTCACAGATCCTGTTGGGTATCCAAGAGCTTCTCAATGAACCCAACATCCAAGACCCAGCACAAGCAGAAGCCTACACAATTTACTGGTGAGTTTCAGTTGAGAGATACTTTATAATATTTTTGAATGTTCTACTGTATAATTGATACAGGTAAAGGGGCTCTTAGTGTGCTTTAAGACACTTGCAAWCATACACAATCTCTCTTTGTTAAACCGAAAATAATAGCCTTTTTTGGGTGATACTCAATTTCATAATGGACTAATCCCCCTTTGTTGCCTCTTTTAGTCAGAACAGAATGGACTATGAGAAGAGGGTGAGGGCGCAGGCCAAGAAGTTTGCCCCCACATAAAGCTCAGCTGAACATCTGCCTGAGAAGCCTGATACAACACCTGGGTACTGAACAGCAAGCAGCACTTAGAGGACCAATCCAATGATCAATCTACTATTTGATATGTTCTTCTTTACATGAGAAAAGTGTCATGTATCCTACATGAGAGACATTTTAAAACCAAACAAAATAATCATATTTGTCCACAATTTTTGTTGTTGCCTATTTCACTTCTAAAACATGCCTAAAACACTTTCTTATAATTTAATAAGATTCCATTTGGATTTGTGATCTATAAATCAGGAAGCTACTTTGCCTTATGTTTAGTCTTATCAAATAGTCATAAGGTCTAATAACAAGTAATTTCAAATTGCAGTGTCTGATACGTCATTTTGTAACTGAATCTGTACTTAAATAAATGACCCCCGTAAGTTAAGTGAGCCTTATTTTTCTGAGTGTCTGGTCACGTTGAATTTAATTGTAGATTTTTATTGGGATGCCCCTTTAATAAGATGGATGTCAGAGCTGAGAGTGTGCTGCATAGAGAGCTGAAGAGGTTTACCTCCAAAGACTTGAGTGTATGTACATAATATAAATATGTAGGTCCATATGGATCTTGTGTTCTTTTCTATTGTTTTAGCAAGTTGATATTTGTGTGTGGTATTAAAAGTAATAAACACATTATAATGTAAGAATTGTGAAATAAAGTTAATTGAATGGAAAATACTAAACGGTGTCCTTTCTCCTTTTAGTTTCTTTGCTGATAGTTGAATTTGTTATTGTCTGTGTGGTAAATGTACAGGGTAGGTTTTATTTGACCTTTTATGAGGGATTAAGGTATAAACTTTATTTTCCTGTGGTGGTGTTATATTGGATAACTGAATGACCTTTAGCTCCGAGTATGGAGTTCAAATCTCAGGTAATGCGCACTACACTGTATCAGAGACTCCTTCACGCAACTACCTTCTAGGATAAATACGACATCATTATCCAGCTAACGTGTTACTCTTCACGCCTATTCGGACGGTGCGCAGGGTTCTGAAAAATCTAATGTATCGAGGTAAACTCACAAAACTACACAGCGACCGAGGCTCTGAATCGAAGCACAGATGTAAGTATATTTAGGCTGTACTTTTCCCACAAAATAATACAAAATGTAATTTCTCACTTACGGACATTCTATGCAATGCACCTGAAATGTGATAATTAAACGTGCCAACGATGTAGCCCAACTGACCCAGCACGAATTCATGTCAGGAAAATAAGGTTGTCACATTTTTCCTGTTTGGTTCAGCTTGAGTTTTGGTTTAGGCTATGTCCTAATGAGGGTAAGATTATATTTTTAAAATAATATTTACTTTGAACGCTAATGCGGACACGTGTGTAAAATAATAAATAAGCCTAGACCTTCAGCGTCCCAGTGTTCTGTAAATTAGCGATTTTGAAAGTAGACGCACTTGTCAACTGTGCAAAAGTAATCTTATTCGCGGGAGYGCAACACAGTATAATTCTCTGTTGGGTTCACACGAACCTTTTCAGTGCCTAATAGTCCCATTGAAAGCCAATACTATGTCAAACAGTTACTAAAAATCGAGAAAAMTGTATTATCTCTAAGCATTAGCATATGTTGATTTGTTATAGCTCATGGTTGCCCAAATGTTTGTGCATCATTAGATTTATTATGAAGGAGTTTATAATGCTGCATCTTTTGATGGAACACTGGGAAGTGAATGTTGACATGGGAAACCTGCAGGACTGTACCAACAACAAGAATACTTGTGGTCAGGCAGTGCATTCTTTAGTTATGTTCTCTGCTTACATGACCTAGAATCCTCATCGCCTCTTGTTTGTTAGTCAAGGCAATGACCTCCACTGGCCAGCCGGAGACAACAGTTGGAGACAAGCCGCAGGTCAGTAGCGTTGGAGAGGGATGGTATAATTCAGTTTATATCCCAAAACTTGGTATTCCACCATAACCTATGCACACTACAGAGCTCTCAATTATGTTTTTGCAACTGTGTGTGTCTGTGAGTGTGTGTGTGTTGGAGGTGAGCGTTTTAGCATGCCCGGAGGTTCCTCCTCTCGTGCTGCCTCACTATACTGACAAACGGTCAGCCTTCGTCCCTCCCCATTGCTCCTACCACAGCCTGGGACACTGTCTACGCACCAACATCTTTCCAGGTCAGTGTTGCACCAGGTCATTGTTGGGCATCCCTGATTCAGTATGATAACAAAGTGAATTATCAGCACAGGCAGTGACATATACAGTCAATGATTACTGTTCCTCTGTCTAATTCTCATGTTCCTTTCTTTTCTTTTCCTATCCATGTTTCTATTCTATTCTTCCCAGGAYCTCCTCTGGTGTGGAAGTCCCTGATAAAAGACTCCTACATCGGTCACCACTTGCCCGCCCCTCCTACAGACGCCCAGCGTTGGTACGGCCGCAGGACTGATGACATTGGTGGGTGATCTGCTGCAAATGTCACTTATTGCTATATCAACAACTATTACTACCACTACTACTACCACTCCTAGTAGTACTATGAATCAAATAGTGCTACATGATTCATAATATGCTTTGATAATAAGCTAGATAATAAGCTAATAAGCGAATAATAGACACCACTTGTTTGATTAATACTACCAATGATATGACAACTAGCTCTATCCTTGCCACATCCACTTATACTCAAACCCCGTTTTCATTCTTCCTCATTTTATTTGTTCTTCCATAGTGAAATGGACAGAAAGAAACATTGTGAACCAGAAGTTGAACAAGGTGCTAAAGGCAATGGAGAACAAGGGTCTAAATGAGGCCATGGTGCAGTGGCCATTTCACACCTTCACCGCAGCGCCCATGCACCCTCCACATTATTCACATCTCTTTTTACACATATATATCTACATYCAAGCCTTTACAAACCTTTTCTGGTACGTTCAGTGTCACATTCACACACATGCACAAGCATACACACACAAACATTGTCACAAACTCTCAAAAGTACAAAAACAACTCATCTCCTGACCTCTAAACACATTCCAACACATTTGTAGGCAGACACAAGTTCATGATCTCTCTTTTACCTCAATAAAAGTAGAACAGCATCGCTCACCTTAGTTACCTGATGTTCTGTGTATTGTAGAACTCACTTACTTCTGAGGGGATTCATAGCTGTCATCAAAAAATCTACTCATACTACTGAAACCCACTGAATGTGATTGTCGGTTAAACCTGCAGCTATCAATATTCAGATAAAACTGTAAAATGGAAATTCTATTTTACCAACAAAAGAATATTACATAAACCACAATTAGGTGGTTACCACATCAACCAATGTTTTGTTTTAGGTTGGAAAGTTGGTAGTAGCGGCTTTGTAGTATTCTTCAAGTACATTTTGAAGTAATATTGAAGTACATTTTGACTTAATCTGTGCTCAAGTCTCAAATGTACARGCAAGTAGCTATAATCCACCTGACCTGACCATATTATCAATGAAGTTGCTCAAATGACAAGAATAAGAAACTGATGGAATGAACGAAACAGGAAAAAATGAAACAGCTCAAAGGATGACAATGGTTGGAGGGGATTTTTGTCTCGGATGTCTTTTTACAATGAACAAGTAGCAGACTAATGCAAAGTGGCAGCATCACTAACGTGGTTTCAACGAAAACCCCACCGAAACTGTCTTTTTCTCACAACCATATCTCTATATTTGTTGTGTTCAGTCTAGAGACTATAGACACTATTCATACTGGGGCTTTAGAGGATAAAATAGGTGTTTTTTTATACTGACTCACCTCACTCACTCAACAGGCAGTAAATAAACTGTCATACCGAGCCCAGTGGAAGGAATCCTGAGATATTGTCAGTAATACATCTCAACAGATCATGTTCCCCTTTCTCCTTCTGACATTTAGTGTGTGGGGGGGAGGGGGGAGGGGAGGGGGGAAGAAAAATGAAATGATATAAGTATATAGGAAGTGGGTCGTGTGTGGGGGGGGGGGTGGGGGGGGGGGGGGGGGGGGGGGGGGGGGGGGGGGGTTGGGGGTCATTGTGCGTCATGTTACTATTACATATTTCTTGACTGTGGTGTCAAATTAGGGAAATGACCTTTTGATGAACTGTATATCTATTATAATTCAATTATAATTCATGTTTTTTATTCACCTAAATTCAATATCTGGCGAGGTTGCTGGTTCAAAACCACTTTTTTTTTTAAAGTACACTACATGACCAAAAGTATGTGGACACCTGCTCATCGAACATCTCATTCCAAATTCATGGGCATTAATATGAAGTTGGTCCCCCCTTTGCTGCTATAACAGATTCCACTCTTCAGGGAAGGCTTTCCACTAGATGTTGGAACATTGCTGCAGGGACTTGCTTCCATTCAGCCACAAGAGCATTAGTGAGGTCGGGCACTGATGTTGGGCGATTAGGCCTGGCTCACAGTCGGCTTTCCAATTCATTCCAAAGGTGTTCGATGGAGTTGAGGTCAGGGCTCTGTGCAGGCCTGTCAAGTTCTTCCACACTGATCTCGACAAACCATTTCTGTACACAAACTACACATAACACTGAGGCCTCCTACCAACTTCCCGCCACAAAGCGGACTCTGACCTTTCAACAAGTGTCGGGTGTGTCACCTACCCCACCCCCGCCACTCTTTTGCAAGCCTCCTTAACCCATGCTGCAGAGTGAAAAGTACTCAGCTAGAGCCCATATGTCTGATGGTGTCAAAGTGCCATCATGGCCAAACCAACGTATTCACTCGCATTCTGTGAGCAAACAGGCAGTTGTTGCAACACAAGCCTGAACTTCACTTTGTTTATCGAGTGCTTTGTTCCTCGCCATTCACATAAAGAGAGTGTTTCACAATGCCCTCCTGTACCAAAAGATAAAGCATGAGATAAGATGTGCAGATACACTTCACAGGACCTGCTCATGTCAATGTGCTAAGCATCTACTACAGCATGCATTTTGTAATGTTGTAACAAGTAGAGGTTTCCATCGGTTTCTATGATGAAGGGATGATTTTCATTGTCAATACAAATTCATCCCAGTACATTGATTGATACAAAGCATTTCATGTAACCGTGTGACATAAAATAGCTACCTACCTATTGCTTATGTTGTTTTGTAAGTCGCATAATGTGTAAGTATGTGAAAGAAATCCAAGAATGGAGGAAATGGGTATCGTGCTGGAGATCTGACACTGTCAGGTGCCTGCCATGACCTCCTGCATGACACCATAGAGTAGACCAACCAATACTCCTTCTATGAGGAAAAGGCCTGTCTTTCTATGGCTACACAATGAGATGTCCGATGACCTTTGCTTTGTCATACTAACTCAGTTCATCTTTCTATTGCCATTCTACTTCTGCATTTTATTGACTTTCACAAGGATCTTTTGACTCCATTATCCATTTACTACTTGATTGAAAAAAAATTATGACCTGACTTGCTTTCATGAGTGTTATACAGTATATTGGAAAACCATTATTTATTTTAACACGTCTAAATGTAGTGTATTCACCTTACACCTTGATCACACCGACAGTGTCATTGCGCAAAATGGTACACACCATCATCTGGTTGTGTGTGCAACAAAAGTTCAACATTCACCTTCTGCTACCATTTCTGTCAAGCTGTCTACGCATACAGTTTGAGGCATACGTTCGATAAATGCAATCCAACGTATGCACCACACAGAATGCGCTGCAACTGCCTGTCCAACGCAATGTCAGTATAAACGTGCGTCACTGTTCTAGCCTACTTTACTGGTGCTCGACTGAAACAGGATGCGGTGTATTCACTATTTATACCTTAACACATACAGGGGCTCAGGGGCCTAATGGCTTTGCTTGTGGAGTATGTCTTGTAGAGAAGTGTTTCTCAATCCTGGTCCTAGGAAGGGCTACCACATCTTTGTTTTGGACCAAGCACTATTGCACTTAATTTAACTCATCAACTCATCATCACACCTTTTCATTTAAATCAGGTGTGTGACTGCTAGGGCAAAAACTAAAATGGGCAACCCTTTGGGTCCCCAGGACCAAGGTTGATAAACACTGTTGTAGAGAATGGTAATTCAACTTTTTTTTTAAATCTTCAGTGTTTTGTGTGGCTTCCTGCAAGACACAGGCAAATGTCAGCCTTAGCGAGAGGTTGTGGTTACGTGTGTCACCGTGAAATGTTATTGGGCACTTCAATCGAGAGGGAAGGAGAGAGAGAGAGAAAGAGAGCGATAGCGTTAAGGAGCAGGAGAGAATGATAGAGACAGAAAGTCAGAGTGAGAGAGCGCTAGAGGCAGAGAGAGAGACAGTCACAAAGGGAGAGACAGACAGACAGAGACCTACCTGAGGCTAAGGAGACAGAGAGGAGAGAGCATCTGCACAAGTCAAATAGTCAAAACAGAGCAAAGAAAGTAGGAGAACAGAATGAGGACTGTGCTGACACGTCGACCCTGACTGAGAGGGTAAGTCTGAAGAGGTTGAATACCTATTTGTTTACATGTGCATTAGCACTTACTTTCTGTAAGATTCAACTTAGATTTAAATGTTATATTTAAAATTTAAAAAAAAGCCAAGTTATCATTGAGTATCTATCCCTGTATTGTTCTTGTTATCATCAGGTGTCTGCCGCATCACCGAATGTAGTCATTTAAAACGAATCCTTAGGACGGCAGGTAGCCTAGCGGTTAGAGTGTTGAGCCACAACGTAGGTCGCTGGTTAGAATACCCGAGCCAACAAGGTGCAAAATCTGTTGACGTGCCATTGTGCAAGACACTTAACCCTAATTTGCTTAGTATTACTATGGCTGACTCTGTAAAACAACACATTTCATGACACCTATCCGTCGTATGTGACAATTCATCATACTGTATATATATATATATATATTTTACATCTAGGCCAACCTGGTGAATTTGTCCAACAAGCACTCAAGAGGATAGTGTTTAGACTGTCTAGTTTTTTAGCTGTCTATTGGTGCAAACGAACTTGAACATCTGCCTATTAAGGGGAGACAAGGGTACAAAGGGTCTTCTCATTGAGAGTTCAACATTAAGTCATGCAGTATTCAGCAGTCTCTGGATGAATGTGTATTCTGTATAGATATCGATTCTAGAGGAGTTTCTGCTGCTGCCTTTAAGTGCCTACCYAAACTCTTCATGTACTGCAGTCAAAGGTGATGACAGTGGGTAATAATGGTATTGGGCTTGTGACGGAAAGATTTTCATGTCGTATATAATCAATTGAGGATGTCCCTTATCAGTGTCGTGTCTGCTGCTGTTCTATGCAACTGTTACTCAGGATTTTTACTGTTCCAGTGCTTTGTTATAACAGCTTCTTCATCTTAAGTTTTCATCATCTTTGTTTTACATTTAAACAGTGGCGGTAATGGCCAAGGCTCTGTAAGTGACAGTTTCTTCATCTATGTCATCTTTTGTTTTCCAGTTAGACAGGGGTGGTAATGATGTGGTCCATGCTTCACCTGCTGTTCCTGCTCTCTGTCCCACCAMGCTTCACTCACAACATCCAAGGTAACTAGTGACGTCATGTTACTCTCAGCCTACTCATTAGATGAGATCTGTGAAAAACAAACAGTACTTGCACCTTGTGGAGAAACACGTTTTATTGATTGAATTTCTCCCCCCCCCCCCCCCCAAAAGAAATGTAAATCAGATTTGTGAGGTTGGTGAGTTTGTGGATTTTAAAATGATAATGTTTTACTATACAGTAATACTCTTTTTGGTTTGCCTTTGCTGTCTTTCCCTCCAAGGACTGTTTTGTGTGAATGACTACATCAACAACATCACCTGTGTGTGGAACAGCTCGGGAATAGATCCAGACGTGCATGCCACGCTCCGGGTACAAGAGAAGACTATGAAAACAATTTTTTGTAAGGAATCTGTCTTTATTAATTACTGCACTACAGAAAATGACTGCATTGTGTTTTGAGGTATAAATGCATCCTTGTGTATATTATATTTGATTTATTTTGTTTTGTATAGCCAGAGTAGTTGCGATCTCAAACCCTTGGAAGGTCATTCTTTAGGAGGCTGCAGTTTTGTCTTCAAGGGCCATGTAAGTTTTTCCTGATATCAGAATCAGAATTATATACAGTATTGTTATTCTCCATATATATGTTATTGTACATATATGCTATTTTACATATCATTTTCATTGTTTTCTATATATATATCGATTCCTATTGTATTTTTCAAAAGTGAACTAAATATATCATGTGAATTTTTTATAATTTTTTAACTACGTGAAAATGAGAATTAAAGTTAGAATCCTTAGAATTATTCTCCATGAATGTTGCAAAGAGTTCTTACTTTATTAAACATGCAATCTGTTTTCTGACTGTGTTTCTCTACAGTATTTCAGTTCAAACGAGAACCTCCCCAGCATTAAGGTGGAGTGTGACGGGTCTGAGGCGGTAAACCTCATAAAATACACACCTATCGAGCACAGTGAGTGTCCACCTTTTCAGTGCTCTCTTTCGTCTAGTGTACCTGCGAGAGTAGCCTCTCACTAAATAGCTGTTCTTCTTCACTGGTTCATTTGAGAGTTTGATTCTTGCATGTGCCATATTCAATACCGAATGTATGTGCCACTATCAATGTAAACGTTGCTTTGGAAAGCATCTGCTAAATGACAATATTATTAAGTCTTCAGGTCTCAGACAAGGTTACTGATCACCTGATCTTAGTTCACCAAACCGCCTCCTCTATATTTCCACTTCACGGTATTAGATGACTGTGACATCTCCCTCTGTTTCCTCACAGTTAAGATGCATCCTCCTGGTAGTCCGGTCATCATCAATGGGATTAATGTCACCTGGAGTGCTGGTAGTCCGCTGTCTAGGAAGATCTTTGCATATGAGTTCCAGGTGAAGGTGAAGAGGGAAGACCAGCTATGGGGGGTGAGTGAGACAAACCATTGTGTGGGTGGGTGTGAACGTGTGGTGTTGGCTGAACATGCAGTATTCCTGCTGAATGAGTTATGGTGAATCTGATTAGTGGGTAGTCATGCATAATACCGGTGCCTGAGGATTTAGCTGTGATTTTTGACTGATTCTTCACTTCCATAGACATCAAAGCATGATCAAAATCAAATCAAATGTTATTAAGTCACATGCGCCGAATTCAACAGGTATAGACCTTACAGTGAAATGCTTACTTACCAACAATGCAGTTTAAAAAAAATACGGATAAGAATAAGAGATAAAAGTAACAAGTAATTAAAGAGCAGCAGTAAAATAACAACAGCGAGACTATATACAGGGGGGCACCGATACAGAGTCAATGTGCGGGGGCACCGGTTAAATGAGGTAGTATGTACATGTAGGTAGAGTTATTAAACTGACTATGCATTGATGACAACAGAGACTAGCAGTGGTGTAAAGAGGGGGGAGGGTGCAAATAGTCTGGGTAGCCATTTGACTAGATGTTCAGGAGTCTTATGGCTTGGGGGTAGAAGCTGTTTAGAAGCCTCTTGGACCTAGACTTGGCACTCCGGTACTGCTTGCTGTGCAGTAGCAGAGAGAACAGTCTATGACTAGGGGGGCTGGAGTCTTTGACAATTTTTAGGGCCTTCCTCTGACACAGCCTGATATAGAGGTCCTGGATGGCAGGAAGCTTGGCCCCAGTGATGTACTGGGCTGTTCGCACTACCCTCTGTTGTGCCTTGCGGTCGGAGGCCGAGCAGTTGCCATACCAGGGAGTGATGCAACCAGTCTGGATGCTCTCGATGGTGCAGCGGTAGAACCTTTTGAGGATCTGAGGACCCATGCCAAATCTTTTCAGTCTCCTGAGGGTGAATAGCTTTTGTCATGCCCTCTTCACGACTGTCTTGGTGTGCTTGGACCATGTTAGTTTGTTGGTGATGTGGACACCAAGGAACTTGAAGCTCTCAACCTGCTCCACTGCTGCCCCGTCGATGAGAATGGGGGCYTGCTCGGTCCTCTTTTTCCTGTAGTCCACAATCATCTCCTTTGTCTTGATCACGTTGAGGGAGAGGTTGTTGTCCTGGCAGCACACGACCACGTCTATGACCCTCTCCCTATAGGCTGTCTCGTCGTTGACGGTGATCAGGCCTACCACTGTTGTGTCATCGGCAAATTGAATGATGGTTTTGGAGTCGTGCCTGGCCGTGCAGTCATGAGTGAACAGGGAGTACAGGAGGAGACTGAGCACGCACCCCTGAGGGGCCCCTGTGTATTGAGGATCATCGTGGCAGATGTGTTGTTACCTACCCTTACAACCTGGGGGTGGCCCATCAGAAAGTCCAGGATCCAGTTGCAGAGGGAGGTGTTTAGTCCCAGGGTCCTTAGCTTATTGATGAGCTTTGAGGGCACTATGGTGTTGAACACTGAGCCTTAGTCAATGAATAGCATTCTCACATAGGTGTTCCTTTTGTCCAGGTGGGGCAGTGTGGAGTGCAATGGAGATTGCGTCATCTGTGGATCTGTTGGGGCCGTATGCAAATTGTAGTGGGTCTAGGTTTTCTGTGATGATGGTGTTGNTAGTCCACAATCATCTCCTTTGTCTTGATCACGTTGAGGGAGAGGTTGTTGTCCTGGCAGCACACGACCACGTCTATGACCCTCTCCCTATAGGCGACGCTATGCTAACCCGGACGACGCTATGCCAATTGTGTGTCGCCCCACGGACCTCCCGGTTGCGGCCGGCTGCGACAGAGCCTGGGCGCGAACCCAGCCCAGCCTGGGCGCGAACCCAGAGACTCTGGTGGCGCAGCTAGCACTGCGATGCAGTGCCCTAGACCACTGCGCCACCCGGGAGGTCGGGGTTACCTCAGTGTTCTTGGGCACAGGCACTATGGTGGTCTACTTAAAACATGTTGGTATTACAGACTCGGACAGGGAGAGGTTGAAAATGTCAGTGAAGACACTTGCCAGTTTGTCAGCGCATGCTCGCAGTACACGTCCTGGTAATCCGTCTGGCCCTGCGGCCTTGTGAATGTTGAKCCGTTTAAAGGTCTTACTCACATCGGCTGCGGAGAGCGTGATCACACATTCTTCCGGAACAGCTGGTGCTCTCATGCATGTTTCAGTGTTATTTGCCTCGAAGCAAGCATAGAAGTAGTTTAGCTCGRCTGGTAGGCTCGTGTCACTGAGCAGCTCTCGGCCGTGCTTCCCTTTGTAGTCTGTAATGGTTTGCAAGCCCTGCCACATCCGACGAGCGTCAGAGCCGGTGTAGTACGATTTGAGTTACACACACTCATCTCAAATCAGGATTTCAGCCTGAATAGTTTGAGACAGTCTTGTAGCTTTGCAGTATTTATGCTTATTTTTGTCTACCTGTCTGTCTCTGTCAGGAGGCCAAGAATTTGACCAGACCAAAGCAGGAACCGTGGATGGAGCTGGGTGTGGAGGAGAGTGGGATTCATCACATCAGAGTGAGAGTCAAGCCGACCCGTCCCCCCTCTAGCCACTGGAGTGAGTGGAGCCCCACTGCCTCCTGGACATCAGAGGGCGAGGTCTCACCAACCTTTGGTACGTTTGATGCCATGCCATGCCACAAACTTAAACATTACATCTACTATATCTTCGGTCATGCAGAAGACTCTATCCTATCCAGAGAAACTGACAGTCGGTGCATAGTGAAGTTCATGCGGCCCATACAGGAATAAAACTTATTTGCTGGTCTACAAAATTGTGTTAACGATCCCTGTTAAATGCATCCAGATGCATTTCTGAGACATATATTCCAACCGTGCTTACGTTCTGTGTTCCAGCGGAGTCCCCGGACCTGACTTTGTGGCTGGTGTTGAGTGGTTCGTTTTTCACTCTCATCGTTGTCATGTTGCTAGTCTTCTACAAAACACATATTAACAATAGGTGAGTAATGCGTAAAGGTGTATTTATATGCGTATTGTTGGGTCAGATCAGGAGTGAGACCCACAACCTTTGGCTCAGTGAGTTAATTTGGTCTTGTGCCATGTTGATGACGGGGGCTTGATTTTTATCATTGGTTGCATAATCCAATATGAAGCAGAATTGGCTGTCAGGACCTTTTTGGGTATGTCAGGTCTGTTTGGGTATGTAGTGTCAAGTTAATTCTGGGACAGACCCAAGATGGTTTACTAAAATCCATGTTGTTTTGGTGCTCTACAGGAAACACCAGTATGTGCCTGACCCCGCCAAGTACTTCCAGCCACTTAACTCTGTCCATGGTGGAAACTTTCAGGTACCTGGAAAATACTCCAACTTCCTGCTAAACTTGAAACCTGTTGAACCAATAAAATTCTGTGTATGTGGCTTTATTCACTAGCGTGAATGTTTTCTTGATATGAAAACCTAGTGGACAGCCTAATATAATATTCTTGAACCTGGTTGAGTGCAAATGTCCATATTTATGTCCTTATCTAACTTTACTTACTACTTACTTACATTTGATGTTTACAGTTGGGAACAGTCTCTTTAGTTGCCAGTAAAAGGAAAGTGCCCAGCCACAGTAAAAACCTTAAGAAAACATTAGTCATGAGCATAGGCCCCTTGATGTGGTTTCTCTGTTGGTTTGAACTCCTTGCATTAACAGTTAGATGCAGACATAGACTCTACCACACGCACACATCAACACACCAATAAACTCACGTATGCACTCACAGACTGATCTTGCAGCAACTTTTAAAACTTGATACTTGCCAGTGTAGATGCAGCAAAATATTTATCCTTTGTCATTTTGCCTAAGTATCAGCAAAACTTTAAATTTCACCAATAACTGTGACACTGTACAGTGCTCCGTATACTGACGTGTGTCTCTGGCCCTCCCCATGCAGAAATGGCTGAGCCCCATGTTTGCTCCAGAGTGCTTCATCACCGCCCAGCCCGGCGAGGACATCTCCCCTGTGGAGGTGTCTGGAACAGAAGTCTGGGACGTCACCGACTCCACCAGCTCCACCACCGCGGCCTTCCTCCTACACTCTGACCCCAACACCCCCTCTGATGGCTGGAACAGCAGTGGCCAGTCCTCCTGCTTCTCCAACACCGGCTACTTCTACCCCAGCGGCCTCCGCATCGAGTCTTGTCCCGTCTACTTCACCTACCAGGAGGACCACAGCTCTCTCTACGCCACCACCACATCCTCCTCCTATGAGCTCTTGGAACTTCTCGGTCGGCTGCAGAGCGAGCCCCAGAGCCCAGACTCTGGGTTCGGCATGGAGAGCGTAGAGGGGAAGGACCAGGTGGAGGAGGAAGGAAAGGGGAAGAAGGAAAGGGATGTGGCTCCAGTTGACCATCATTCACCCCCTCCTCTTGTCCTACCAGTCTCCCTGCCTGCTGGGATCCCTCCAGGCCCTCACCATCCCCTGAGTCTCCCTCAACTCCCCCTTCAGAATCCTGAGTCTAACTCTGCCATGGCGCCTAGCGGCAGTTACAATGCCTGGCCTGTAGAGGCTGCTCTAGGCAGATCCTCCTCAATGACAGTGGAACCCAGTTGTAGCGGCTATTTGACCATTAATGAGCTGCAGAATACCTACAGCAACAAGTCTATTTGAACAATCCATTTATCACTCAATTTACATTTTAGTTAAGCTGTTGAACTTATTCTTCGTGCAAACTATGACACAAGGCTCAGATAATGCAGGTACAAAATCATTTTTTGCATGTAGTTTATTTGTATTTTATATACATTTTGTATATTACTTGTATTACTATTGAGGCAGCTGGTTTGCCAATGCGTTGTTACTTTATCTCAGATAGTTAGTGCTGCTAGTTGTTTTTGTCTTTAAATGCGTTCACTGACAGCTTGTTTGTATGAAGACCTGAATAAAACCTCTGGCAGAAGAGAAGTGGGTCAGCCTTAAACATCCTATGTTTGTGGGCTTAGTCTGCCCTACAGTACCAAGCAAAAAGGCAGTAACTGCTAATTTGGTCGAAAATGAGTTATAATCGCTACACACAGCCTACATCATTGTCACCATATTAGCTAAAGTAACGTAATAACTAATAGAACTAGCTAACGCCTTCGTAACCCTACAATCATGCAGTAACGTTACAGTGTACCAGTTAGTAAGCATTTTAGAACTTGCCCCGGTGGCAATGCATTTGTAAAACCAAAAGCTTACCTTGAATTGGAAGTGTTGGAATGTTGTGTTGAATAGTCATAGCTAGCAACCCTATGTTTTGAGCAGGGTGTTTGAGTGGGCTAAACTAGCTAGCTGCATCTGCTAGCTAAGTAAGTGAAACTGAAAAAACAATGACTATCTCTCTCTATTTCTCTCTTGCTTCTCCTTCATTTTGGAATAAATTAATTTGTTCAAAACTGTTCAGCTATGGTCTTTCTCTCTCTTCAAGTCAACTACTCACCYCATTTTATCCACTGCAGTGCTAGCTAGCTGCAGCTTATGCTTTCAGTACTAAATTCATTCTCTGATCCTTTGATTGGGTGGACAACATGTCATATCATGCTGCAAGAGCTCTGACAGGTTGGAGGACATCCTCCGGAAGTTGTCATAATTACTGTGTAAGTCTATGGAAGGGGGTGAGGACCATGAGCCTCCTAGGTTTTGTATTGTAAGTCAATGTAACGAAAACTAACAAACTTCCGTACTTGACAGTTTTAGTGCCCCAAAAAATGTATACTTCCAGGTCAACTGTAATATGAATACCATTGTAAAGCACAATTTCTCCGCTTTCCAGCAAAATCAACCTTCAATCAACCTTCAGACCTTCATGCTGCCCGTCTCTGCATGATTGAAGAATGCAATGGAGCTCCACCTGGCCTTTAAAAAAAATTGTGGTGGGGAAGAGAAGGCTACTGAGTGAAAGGGGAAGAGATGTCGTATGGGGAAACTGCTTTTTTCAACCGATTTCTCAAAAATGTTAATAAAACACTATAAAGAGTTTATATAATGTATCACTATTTTTAGGGCGGCGGGTTTTTTAGGGTTTTTAGGGCGGCGCTACAGTTATCTTCACAAGTAAACTGCGGCTGTCTCGCGGCTTTTAAGAATCATGATGGCGTGCAGAGATGACGCGAAAAATGAATGCATTCAGTTGTACAATTGACTAGGTATGCCCCTTTCCCTGTCCCTCTCGCTACCCCTGGTGGAAAGACTCTGTACGGCACACAATGTGTTYCATAATGCGTGCCGTACGATACTTCACGATATGTCACAATGTATTGTACAGCGTTTTTTAAAAACTTTTATCGCATTCTATTGGTCTATTACCATTGATTAAGCGTTGATTAATATTAATTAATATTGATAATATTGATTAATATTAATATTAATTAATATATAATGTTGATTAATATTAATCAACGCTGGAATTGAAGGGTAGTTTACACCCCGGATTTTGATGCCAACACAGTCTCTACAGTCCTATTCGTTTTCATCGCAGCCTTGTTTGAATGCCACGGTACGCAACATCTGTACGGAACAGAGTTAGCTACCGTTACCCAGAGGAGAACGGAAGCTAGCTGTCCTCCGGCTACACCATGGTGCTACCCTACAGAGTGCTGCTGAGGCTATTGTAGACCTCCATTGCTACACAGTGTGTTATAATCAATTATTTGGTGTAATGAGTATATTCAGTATAGTTTTATATAAAAAAAATGCTTTTGAATTGTTTTACCAATTAAAAAAACAAATGAAATTCACTGAGGAGGAGGGTCCTCTGATTCAGAGGGATTGGGTTAAATTAAGAAGACAATTTTCTGTTGAATGCATTCAGTTGTACAACTGACTAGTTATCCCCCTTTCCCCTTTCCCTTATCCTCCCGTTCCTCCTCTGAGGAGCCTGCACTGGTGTGTATGTATGTGTGCATGTTTGTGTGTGCATGTGTGTGGGCCTGTGAGTTGTGTGGGGGAGGGGTTCTGATTTGAGAGTGTAATTGTGTAACCGATCTAAGGGTGGTTGTGGCTTATGAAAGCTGGGATGCGAAATTAGGTCTGTTTGTGTGTGTAAACATGTCCTGTCAGGTGTGTGAATGAGTTTATGTATTAGTTTGTGGTCTGACATTTAACTGTGACACTACGTCCCCATCGCTGACTTTCGCTCTCTTGAAAAAGTTGTTTTACTTGTTACAAGGCATTGCTATGATGAAAAGAAAATTGCATTTGAGCTTGGGGTGGGGGGGGGGGTCAGTGAATTAACTGAGAGAAAACCACGCAGGGCATTCTACGCCATTAATTAATTAATTAAAATTGAAATACCTAATKCCACATTTTAAATACCTAGCCACATATTAAAATGTGYCTAAAGCTAATTGAATTTGTGAATTGAACCAATTGCACTTTACGGCAGCGAAAGTCCCCTCATGGGGCTGAGTTCACAAACCTGGTCTACTAACACACTGAATCCTCAGGCCCCGAACATCAAATTAGTCAGAATAAACCAAATTACAACACAGAAAAACTAAACTACATTACCTATGGGGAAACACAAACAGAAGCACAAAGTAAACTGTAATGCTATTTGGCCCTAAATCGACAGTACACCATGGCAAACTATTCAAATCAAATCCAAATCAAATTTGATTTAACCATGGTTACAAAAACAAAGTACAGGCTCAGTGAGCACAGCCTTGTCATTGAGAAGGCTAGACACAGGAAAACCAGGCTCCGTGTAGAGGAAAGGCTGTCGAACCACTTCCCCACAGCAGAACCCGAGTCAGAGCTGCATTTCCTGACAAGAATTTTGCTAGCATTGTCTGGTCTGAGTAAGGAGGGGAAAACTTAAAACTAGCTGTTATTGGCAGAGACGTTTGGAACTCTGTTTGTTAGTGTTCTACAAACCAATTTACTGCATGGTGATATCACCATGGAAAGCCAAAACTCCCACCCATGGAAACCTGCTGATTAGAAGGACATGTGCGGATTGTATTTTCAACCAGCAACTATCAGGAAATAACACTAATACATTTTTTTTCACACTTTACAGTGTTTGTTTCGTCAGCTGTTTTGTCTGCACTGGGCCTTTAAACAGTTTAGTGTGGGGTCAGCTTTTTACCACCAGGTGGCAATAGAATAAATACCACAGAATAAATCCTCTACCTTGTAATGTACAGCCAAGAAAACAATAGCAGACCTAAATCACTGATTGGCTTAGCTCAATCTGCAGTTGTTACATACATTTTTTAACTTTCAGATTAATGATATATACCCATTGATTCTTGAAGAATATAACTTATACATATGTTATGAGCTTAGTTCAACTGTCTTACCCCACCAAAACCCCAAATATAAGCTTGTTCTTCTCCAATGTTTGTAAACAATGTAATTGTAAAGAAACACTGAGTATGCCTCAGAACATGGTAAACCATAATTTTGATCTCATGGATTGTCAGTTCTTGCATCCATAACTCTGTCCATGAATGTTATAGTGGTTATACTTCTCCATCCCTCAGCTATTTACATAAACAGTGTCAGGGTGTACCGCTTTGCTATTGTTTGATCTGCAGATTGCCTCTTTAAACTCCAAAGACTAGAATGGGAGGAGCCCTATAGTTTTATGACGATAACAGTAAGGCTGTTATGACAAGCCAACTTCACAGAGTCTAGATGGTATGACATCTTCGAGGAGTTCACACTGCTGGTAAATGCACAGTGGATTCCCTGACCTTTTCAGCTGCTCACGAAAAGTTTTCATACTCCCGTGTATTATAATACAACTTCTCTATAACTAAGAAGAATGAGTGTATTCAAAGAAAAATGATAAGAATAGAGGTGGTATCAAGTGATTAAATTAATAGAGATACAAGACTACTGAAAGTCTAACTAAAGACTCCCACATCAATCTCGAAAGCAGAAGGTCACTGTGAACTTGGCTTACTACTTTTTTTTCTGTAGAATTTGTATCATTTTCCATCTGTACACTAAATGAATTCAGGAAGAATTCTCCATTGAATTCTCCACTGAATTCTCCATTGATATTTACATATTTTCCTCAGCCATCAGTCCTAACATTGCACTTGTATAAGACTCTGGTACCTCCATCTGCACAGAGTATGGGGCGCCTGCTTGATTTTGTCTCGTGTAAGTCTCTGTCTGTTTGAGGATCCCTTGCCTGCCTGTTTGTCTGTCGCCCTCCTCCTCAGCTTGTGCTGGGTGATGAAGCTACAATGAGAGAGAGAGAGACAGAGGGAGAGGGAGGGAAATAAAAAATCGTGACTAGCATACAGTAATTCTACAAAATCAGAGCTTGTCTTGGAACGGGTCCACCCTGGAATCTGAGGATGTAGGGCCAAGTCGAGTGTGTCTGTCCTCTTTATTTGTGTGGATCAGAAACAGAGCCCGGAGGAAAGTGTCGACAACACTGTAATCGTAACCAAGATACAGACTAGCCTAAATTAGAGGGAGGGAGCATATGGAAGCACTTCTATTTGAGGCAATAGGGATAACCAGGGACAAATGTGGATCGTGTTCCAAAGATCCACTTTATTTCCCATTCATTCCAGATTGTGTGGTGGACTTAAAATAATTACCATACAAAATGTGATGCTTCTCATATACTTTCTCATGCCTGGCATTATATACAGACTTTTACTTTACTGAGATAATTTTTACAGGGACAGTGCACATTAATCAACGTTTCAGTAAAAGTGACGGTTTTAGCCAGCCGGCTAATTTTCAATCGCAGTACCTGGGCAGGTTATTAAAAACTGTTACAATAACAGTACAGACAAACAAAGAGCAGTGAGAACATGCAGAGCAACATATGACAAGCAACACATAGCACACAGACAGACAGAGCAATAGCACAAAAAGAAACAGAACAAAATATATAAAAGCAACAAGCAAGCTACAGACAAAATATATATCTATTTTTTGTAGGCTGTCATTGTAAATAAGAATTTGTTCTTAACTGACTTGCCTAGTTAAATAAATGTTAAATAAAAAAATATAAGGAAACAGATAACATGGAAAGCGGCAATACATTGCTAACAATGATGTTCACAAGTCTGATTGTCCTTTAGCCATGTCTTTATGTTTTTTGTGAAGGTGAGATAGGCGCTGCGGCTATGTGTGTCTGATGGCAGTGTGTTCCAGACATGTGTAGATCTCACAGAGAAAGCAGTTTGAATAAAGGTGTTTTTCCTTGATTATGGGAATTATACAGTCACTTCTCATGGCAGACCTTGTGGATCTCCTGCCATGGCTTTTGTCTATGACAAAAGTACTAAGTGGGAGGGGGGCAGGCCATTTAGGATCTTGGATACAAGACATTTATTGCACAAGATTTTTTGAACTCAACAGCTCATGCTTTCTGAGGATGTAACAGTGAGGATGGCTGTTGGGCTTTATATCAAGCATGTTGAGAGCCTGTTTGTAGACAGACTGAATGGGTTTTAATGTTGCCCATCTAGTCAAGCAGTATGTTAAGTAAGTGGAGTATCATAGAATTGAAGTACTGTTTTGCTGTCTCTGTAGTCAAACAATGTCATATGTATTGGAAATTAGCTAGGTACAATTTGGATATTCGAGTTACCCTTTTCACCTGTTTAAATTTTTTGGGCTACTTTTACCCCCTCTTTCTCCCCAATTTCGTGATATCCAAAAGGTAGTAACAGACTGATCCCATCGCTGCAACACCCGTACGGACTCGGGAGAGGCAAAGGTCGAGAGCCATGCTTCCTCCGAAACACGACCCCACCAAGTCGCACTGCTTCTTGACACACTGCTCACTTAACCCAGAAGCACCAATGTGTCAGAGGAGACACAGTACAGCTGGCGACCGCAGTCAGCGTGCATGTGCCTGGCAGCCACAAGGAGTCGCTAGAGCGGGGCAAGGACATCCCAGCCAGCCAAACCCTCCCCTAACCTGGACGACGCTGGGCCAATTGTGCGCCGCCTCATGGGTCTCCCGGTCGCGGCCGGCTACGACACAGCCCGGGATCAGACCCAGATCTGTAGTGACGCCTCTAGCACTGCGATGCAGTGCCTTAGACCACTGCGCCATTCTGGAGGCCCTTTCACCTGATTTTTGAAAGAGATGTTGGAATCAAGTATGATGCCAAGGTACTGGAGTTTCTCCCCTGAAGAACATACTGACTGTTGTTTAAAAAAAATGAAAACATGAGCCACTGAGCCACTGAGCCACTTTGTAACATGGATCATTGCAGTAGTGAGATCTTCTGCAGCCCGTTGTTAGCTTTTTGCATGTACATCATTTTATGATTGATAGCGGGGATGATCCACAGGTTATTACTTTGGGATATCAGGGGATCTTGGACAAGAGAATGCTACTCGTAGGTAAACATACATTCATAATCCATTGTCCTAGATTTGAAACAGAAACAAATCTTTATATCTCAGCAAAAATCTTACCCAAGTTTGTTGAATGCCACAACCATTTGAACTACTGCATTGGTGTCCATGTTTCAGTAGACACTCCAAATAACAAACACACGGACACAAGGTCAAATAATGTTTGCCACCTCATTAAAAGGAATGAGTTCTGCCTGGTGGAACACTGACTGTGTCCCAAATGGCACCCTATTCCACATATAGTGCACCACATTTCGGATGCGGGCCTCTACCTTCTGGTTATTGGTGGGCAATTAAGTTGAGTAGAGACAAGGAGCGAGTCTAGAGAGGGTTATGGAGGTTTTAATGAGATGCGAAAATGAGAGGTCAACTCGGGGTCAGTGGTTAAGGCCTAGGTGTGTCAGAACAAACTGTATAAACATGTGACCACTTGTAGGAAAGGTCACAGGTCAAGAGCTCATGTCAACGATATGATTGAGGAGGCTCATGCTGAAGAATTTCATTTTCACCATTAATATATCCCCAAATATAAATAATTTATTGTACATCTGGTGTTTTTGTATTATTTATTCATGTTCATTCAGTCATTCAAATTGAAGGATAGTCAATGAAACAAAAAGCATATTGACGTAGTTTAAAACATGGTTTGATATGTGATTTATCAGTTCCCCTTCCTTCAACACATTACATTTGTGGGACAATTATGTTCTCACAGCCGAATGTTTTTGGATGTTTTGCAGTTTCCTCTTTTAAGATTAGSAGTAGTGTTGACATTGGGGGAAAAGAAAGGCACAGAGAAAGAGATAATGGTTGAGTAGCTTGCAGTTGAAAGGTGAGTCAATAGTCTGAATTAAAGCATATAGAGCTACAAATAACGTTTTAAAAATAGCCTTCCTTCCTTATTTCCTCCCTCCTTTCCTTACATCCTTATTTCCTCACTCCCTTCCTTCATAGATATACACAAACCGGTACTATTGACACTGGTAGTTCAAGGGAGGACAGTCAGTGTCAACGTATTAGTCAATAAAATATGGGTCAGATGTGTCTGTTAATGGCCTGGAGATGAAAGAAGAAGAAGAACACGCCTGACATAATTACATAACAGTCTGTGGAGTCTCCTTCAATCCTGGACCCCTAGGCGGTAACGCGCTCCAGATGTGCTTGTGTTACACGTGTACACCAATCTGAAATCAACTTCCGCTCTCGGCTCTCACAGCACTGGCAATAAGAGCTCATCCAAAAACTTGCAGAGGGTAAATAAAAATAGGCCTGTTCATTCTCACTGTTTGCTGCAGGTAGACGGTTGTGCCAACATGGTTGTGCTGTATCTGTGTCTATTCTAATTAACAAAAACTATTGAGCCCAATAAATAGTCAAACATATATTGTCTCTGCTAAAKGTGGATCTCTGTGTGCGCGCGTGTGTGCGTGCATGCTTGCCTGTGTGCCTGCACATGGGCATGTGTGTGTTACTGTCCCTTCCCCAAGGTTTCTGCCACCAATTCTTCCCCAGCGATGGTCCTCCCTCCCAATCTTTTCCTTCCCTCAAGCTAGCCTACCTCTCCCCTCTCCCCCCCCCACCTTCTGTCTCCACCCCAACAATAACACTACCCCACCCRGTCTGTCCCTGAATCCATGTGTAAAGCCCTGTGCCCCCTTTCTCCTCAGAGTGCTAGCTCCCCTCCAGGCCCTCCACAATCCCACACTAACATCTGCTTCCTCCTCTCCTTTGTGGCTTGAGCTTTCACAGATGTGAAGCAGCAGAAAAAAAGAGCAAGGGGAAGGAATTTACCACAGCAGAAATACAGGACTGGACGGATGGCAGACAGTACTTGCAAAGGCAATGGGATGGCTTCTCTTGAGCCTCCCGCAACTATTATGCAGATGTAGTGTAATGTAGTGTAGGGTTCGGGTAGGGTAGCGTGTGTGTGTCTCCACTGTTTGATTAGCTATGGGATATCAATAAAACGTTCCTATGTGTGTTCTAATTCATTTCTTTAACAGAATGTAATAAATGGGTGTTCAAACAGAACCTCCAGACATAGTCTATACATTCCATCCGTTCTGTATTGTCAGAGCCCTTAACTTAAGCATTCCCGTCATTTTTCATGAGTTATCAACTTTTAAACCGGCTCAAATTAAGATCTGTTTACCAGTTTTTATTGAGTATTTCTAGATATTCTTATTGTTGCCGATGTTGTTTTCATAGTTTTTATGTGTATCACTTTGCTTTGGCAACATTGAATTTGAATTTTAGAGAGAGAGAGAGAGAGAGAGGCTGACTCAGGATTCTCCTCCTCCCCTCCCCTCCCCTCTCATCTCTCTCTCCTCTCTCTCCTCAGCTGATCGACACGACTTTGCAGAGACTTCTAGGAGAGGTAAGTTACAGCCTGCTTTACTATCAATCACATTAACTGTCATTCTGCGGTAGCTTCTGCACAATGCCAAGAGTGCACATATCACGCAGTCCCGCATCTTTCCTTTGGCTACATTAAACGTAATGCCTCACTGATGGGCGTCGCCAYGACTTGCAGAGAGTAGGATAGAGCAGCACCAGAGAGCTGGTCAAGTTGCATATCAGCAGCTGGAGCTTGTTTCAATAGTTGGCTGCCTCTCTACATGACCATAGAGGCATGGCCGTAATTACATATATGTTTTTTAGGAACTCAATCAGGGTCTCAAACTACTGTTGAGAGTCAGAATAGTAGAATAGACAAGGTGCAATTTCAAAACTGTAGTTGTGCATCAGCGGTTTTCCTCTTGCTATATGTCACTCACTGACGGTCACTCAACTAACCTATGTCATAAAACATTTTTGGATTAGTCGGGAGTAGAATCTCAATTGCAACTCCTTGCGTCCTCTCTCCTCGCCTCCTTTTTTAAAACCCATCGGAGGAGAAGGTCAGAGGGGAGGGATCTCTGGCTTTCTCAATCAATGGGTTTCGAGAAGAAGGCAAGGAGAGAGGGCACGAGGAGTGTGCATTTGAGATTCTAGTTAGTCTAGCCAGCTATCTAAATGTGTAGTAATCAGGGCAAATTACCGACAGGTAACACTAGGCCCCCATTGATTTTGTTTGTCACTCTCACTCAGATATCATATTAGCATGACATTTACAGCTAATTCCCTGTAATACTTCACGTTTAGACATGGGGTGGGGATAAATTTTTGCAGTTTTAAAGCTAATTCCATGCAATCCTACATATTTTGCCATGACTTATGTCATGCTAATATGATATCTGAGTGAGAGTGACAAACAACATTTCACAGTATTACTCCAACATCGAAGTGTGGACTTATATATTAAAACAGGAAAATCACTTTTTTGACTACACTGAGCCTTTAAAAATGAACTATGCAGAAATCGCCATTTCCTGTTTGCAAAAATTCTAATAGTTTGCATAATTTCAGTTTATGTGACAAAACAAGAAAGTATAGTGTAGAGAATATTGTGCCATTTAAACAACTGCCACATAATGAAAGTGCTTGTGACACCCACATTTACTGAAAATAAGATACACTATATACACAAAAATATGTGGACACCCCTTCAAATGAATGGTTTCGCCTATTTCAGCCACACCTGTTAATGACAGGTGTATAAAATCGAGCACACAGTCATGCAATATTCATTGCTCAGTGACTTTCAACGTGACACCGTCGTAGGATGCCACCTTTTCAACAAGTCAGTTCGTCAAAAAAATCTGTCCTGCTAGAGCTGCCCCGGTCAACTGTAAGTGCTGTTATTGTGAAGCGGGACGTCTAGGAGCAACCACGGCTCAGCCTTGAAGTTGAAGACCACACAAGCTCACAGAATGGTACCGCCGAGTGCTGAAGCGTGTAGCGCTTTTAAAACGTCTGTCCTCGGTTGTAACACTCACTACTGAGTTCCAAACTGCCTCTGGAAGCAACATCAGCACAAAAACGTTCGTCAGGAACTTCATGAAATGGGTTTCCATGGCCGAGCAGCCGCACACAAGCCTAAGAGCATGCGTTTTCTGGAGTAATGAATCATGCTTCACTATCTGGCACTTCAATGGACGAATCTGGTTTTGGCGGATGCCAGGAAAACGCTTCCTAACCCAATGCGTAGTGCCAACTGTAAACTTTGGTGGAGGAGGAATAGGCCCCTTAGTTAGGCCCCTTAGCTCCAGTGAAGGGAAATCTTAACGCTACAGCATACAATGACATTCCAGACAATTCTGTGCTTCCAACTTTGTGGCAACAGTTTGGGGAAGGCCCTTTCCTGTATCCGCATGACAATGCCCTCGTGCACAAAGCGAGGTCCATACAGAAATGGTTTGTTGAGATTGGTTTTTTGAAGAACTTGACAGGCCTGCACAGAACCCTGACCTCAACCCCACTGAACACCTTTGGGATGAATTGGAACGCTGACTGTGAGCCAGGCCTAATCGCCCAACATKAGTGCCCGACCTCACTAATGCTCTTGTGCCTGAATGGAAGCAAGTCCCCGCAGCAATGTTCCAACATCTAGTGGAAAGCATTCCTAGATGAGTGGAGTCTGTTATAGCAACAAAGGGGGGACCAACTCCATATTAATACCCATGATTTTAAAATGAGATGTTCGATGAGCAGGTGTCCACATGCTTTTGGTCATGTAGGGTATGTAAGGCCATATGTGGCCATATTACTTTTCCGTACGGGGCAGCTTGCTCCGAAATGCTAATGTGCTTGATTTATCTAATGTAGATTAGTCTACCGCAGCATTCCACTGGCTTTATTAGCATGTTCTCTAGTCTAGCACACCACCAGATCATATAGCTTTAAACCCAGACTGTACCATGTCACTGCTACTACACGTCAAAGTCAAACTTCATTAACCATGCTTGTGTTACCATTGCCTTGGTCTAGGACTGCAGGCCAGCTTTGCTGTATTTATTACTTTCCAAATAAATGTTATATTTCCATGGAAATACATGGGTAGCCATGAGAAAGACCCCCAATCGGGCGATGTAGGCTTGTACACAATCGCCCAACCTTGTTTTAGGAACAGCAGTAACATCAGGCAGGATTTAGGCTACCAACTTCCTAGCCAGTTGTAGCTCAATCTTGGGTGCAATGATCACGTTCCCGCACTGACTGACTGTGTGGAGGCTCATTGATTTAACGTTACGCTAGCCTACATGATACACTAGTAAAGTAATAAAATATATAGCTGTCGGCTATATTAGCCACGACTTACCGTTCTTTGTGCAGCTTCAAATGTCGAACAAAGTTGGAAATTGTTGCGCCTCCGTCTGTAATTTTCTTCCCGCTTGTTTTGCAAGTTGCAATCCGTTTTTGTTGATACAGCGTCGTCTTTAAATCGAAAAATAATAATTTTGGGTATCATCTTTCCAAGGGCTCCATCTGAATTCACCCGCCGACGTTCCTCTGCACTGCCACGCACAACTTTTTCTCAGCTGGCACAATTTCATTGGCTGCTGTCCGATTCAAACTGTAATCCGTTAAATTAAGAGTTTATGTGATGCACACTTTTTTTAATAGCATCATTTTTAATATTTGGGCTCGGGGAGGGTATCAAGTCAGGTCGAGTCATAAGGCTCAAGTCCAAGTCAAGTCACGAGTCATTGGTGTTAAAGTCAAAGTTGAGTTGCAAGTCATCATATTTGTGACTCGAGTCTGACTCGAGTCCAAGTCATGTGACTCGAGTCCACACTTCTGGCCTGTACAATCCAAAAACTATCAAGATACTCAGTACACTTCACAAGTTTAAATGGTTCACATTTATTGCAGCGAATAAGCATTTCATTGTACAGAGTACTATGCTGCATCCCGTGCATATGACAATCAACTTTGATTTGATTTGACAATCCCAGAAAAAGGCCGTCAAGATCACTCAGATGTCTGCAGATCATGGCCATTTATTTCAGGGACATTATGGAAGAAGCTATAGCATTGCTATACTTTTGGTTTGTTGATGAGAGCCACACTTGTGATTCTTCTATGGATTTTCATTGGACCATTGGCCCTATGTTCTGTCACTGCCATGAGCTATGGATCTAAAATGGCACCTTAGTATAACAGCTGTGTTGGACTGTCTGTCTGAGACTATAGGGCTGACATCATAGAAAATGATCAATGCTGGTCATGGTTTGAATCAAAGCTCCAGACAACAACAGTGGTTGCTGTCTCATGGATAGTTCATAGCTAGCTCAAATCAAATCAAAGTCAAATCAACATTTATTACAGTGAAATGCTTACTTACAAGCCCTAACCAACAGTGCCATTTTTAAGTAAAAAATAGGTATTAGGTAAACAATAGATAAGTAAAGAAATACAAAAAATAAAACAGTAAAATGACAGTGAAAATAACAGTAGCGAGGCTATATGCAGGTGGTACCGGTACAGAGTTGATGCTAATTGAGGTAATATGTACGTGAATGTATAGTTAAAGTGACTATGCATAGATGATAGACAGAGAGTAGCAGCAACATAAAAGGGGCAGTTGACACGTAATAATTCAGTTGCTAAGCAGAGACCACTATAGCAAACTTKTTTTGCCCACGACCACATTTTAATATCTGAAAATGATTGTGAACCAACCATGTGAAAAAAATGCATGTAATTAACAGCCAATGTTTACTTTGTTATTTGGGGCTATGGCAGTTCATTGTAAAACATTCTACCAGTATTTCTGATTGTGTTCTCAAATCACCATCGTATACTTTTAATGTGGGGCTATGACCGTCGATTGCAAATGAGTCTGACATAATGTCTCTTATCTCACCACCGCTAATTAGATGCGTGTACATGTCGCGTCGGAGCATCTCAAAGTCAGCGGCGCGGTCGACAATGCGCACCTCATCTCTCCTGTCACATCCAACCTGGATCGAATTTGGGTGAACTATCCCTTTAAGGGTAAAAAGGTCAAAGGTTGTGTCTAATCTGTCTGTTGACCTTCCTTGTCCTCCCAGGTTCAGCAGCCATGTTTGACCGCCTCCTCCTCCTGAGCCCCGTCCTCTTTTTCCTCCCCCTGGTCATCCCTGTCCCACCCCCGGGAAATGCCTCTCCTGCCCCCTGCCGCCGCTGCTGTGATGACCTGGAGCCACAGGAGGGCCCCCCAGCCCCTCAGATGGGGGACCAAAAGAGTGTCCTGAACCAGATACCTGAAGTCCGCACCTTCATCAACATGACCATCCTCAAAGGTGCGCCTGGATTGTGCCCTTACACCTGCAATAGACATAGCTTGATCCCAGGTCTCTTTGTGGTGTTTTGTCAACTCCTATGGTGGTTGTCATGCCAAAGACAAAACAAGTGACAAAACAGCACGGGAAAAAAACATTGGATTATCAGTATGTGTATTCCGATCCAAGGCTCTACTCAATTGGACCCCTGCTCGCATTTGACACATTTAAGAGGCTTGGTAGGATGCTAGACACTGAGATTGGCTCGGTGTACATGTGATTCACCAGAGGAGAATGGCTGCCCCTGGAGTTAATGAGGCTGTTGGGTTTCAAACTGACTTTTTCATTGAATGAATGCCTTTATTTTTTTCTCCATTCAGTGGACTGGAGGCTAAAAAGTCTGCTGCCATTTCAGAACATTAACCGGGCATTGAACTTGCTTATGTGGCAGAAAACATGACCAATAACGTAACAGTTTGTGTGTGTGTGTGTTTGCGTACGTGTTTGTGTGCTCACCAGAGAGCGTGACCTAGCTTTGAAAAACATGCTTTTGCTTTCCAAAAATAAAGCTGCAAAAAAAAAAGAATATCCTGTTAAGAGATAAGCAGATAAGCAGAACTCCAGAACCCTAAATTCTCATATACTGAATGGTCTGGAGTGACTCCAAGTTTACGTAACATTCCTATCTGGAGTCGAGAAAATCTGGAGAAAATCATAAACAATCTATCTACACAAAAGCTTCTATGATCCATGTTATACTAACTTTAATCTCAACATTACCCCATTTGGACCTTTAGTCTACATGACTGTGTCATAGCGCCCTAAGGACTCATGTGCTGTATATTTTCCATCTTGCCTTACAGGGGACAAGGGAAACCGCGGAGACAGGGGGACACCTGGGAAGTCTGGTGAGGAAGGCACTCCTGGATCCCGAGGGCCAATGGGCCCCAAAGGAACCAAGGGCCAGGCGGGCCCCCCAGGGGACCCCTTCAAGACCCAGGACGCAGCCTTCTCGGTGGGGCGTCGCAAGTCCCTCCACAGCGTGGACTACTACCAGGCCCTGGTGTTCGACACAGAGTTCGTCAACCTCCACGGCCACTTCGACATGTTCAAAGGAAAGTTCTACTGCTACGTCCCTGGGATTTACTTCTTCAACGTCAACATCCACACCTGGAACTTTAAAGAGACCTACCTGCACATCATGAGGAATGACAAGGAGCAGGCCATTGTGTACGCCCAGCCCAGCGAGAGGTCCATCATGCAAAGCCAGAGCCTTATGTTGCCCCTTGAGCTCAATGACGAGGTGTGGGTCCGACTGTACAAGAGGGAGAGGGAGAACGCTGTGTATAGTGACGATGTGGATGTGTACATCACCTTCAACGGATACCTCATCAAGCCCACCCTGGAGTGAGATGACCTGCTGGGTCGTGTTCAGTAGGCACAAAATGGAAGAAAACGCCCTAAACAGAGTCCAACGGGGAGGTACTATCTGGTCTTGTCCAGGAAGAAACGCTTGTTTTCTTTTTCCGTTGCAAAATGTTTTAAATGTTTTGGTATGGTGTGCCCTTATGAACATGATCCCCAACTGACCTGAGGGGAGGGGAGGGGTCTAGAGGTCAGAGTATCGGAGGGCACATCGAGAGGGGGCCTCTTTATGCAGGGTTTTCATTGACGCACACACCCACTTTTAAGTGCCTCTATACGATGCAAGGGGATACTGGAGGCTTGTAAAGTAATGACTCCAAATACATATACTCCTTCTTTTTTTTCTTTTTTCTATTTTTTTACATAGACTCCTTCTCTCCTGTATTGAAACATAAATATTATTAGATGTATATGCTGACAAGGAGGCTGGGTGGGAAAAGACCTATGACACAAGGAAAGAGATGTCCCCTTAAAGACACAAACCCCTTTATAACCATCTGGCTGTAATGGATTTCACTATTGGTTGTTAGCTTTATTAAGAGTTGTCACAGAGAACAGACACACAGGTTGAAGTGCTTTGAAACCATTAGTGATTCGATAAAGCCTGGTTGCCTTCCCGTATGCCCTAATTCTGTCATTTGTCTCAGATGTTTTGTCTGGACACTAGTCCAGTGTGTATGCTGTTTTTTTAGTGTTCAGTTTCTGAGCTCTTGATCCATTTTGTCTGGTAAAGCTGTTCATAAGATCCTGATATTCTCCAGCTGGATATCAGTTGCACGGTTGTATAAATGAAAAAGACCACAAGGGTCATTACAGTGGGCTTGCAAATTTGATCTCAAGTCCAAATAGGAATAATATGATAATAGTTAAATCTCAACAGGGATCCCTTGGTAACAGGATACAGAAATGTTATTTACAGTTTGGTGCTGTTTCTGTTTGGTCTTCTTTAGTCAGAACCTGATGTGGAAGACTAACAGTGCCAGCTGGAATAGGGTACCATTGCACCATTCAAACAGGATCAAGTATTCAATACCACAAATTAGCCCTCTGAAGTAGAAAGATTCATTGATTGATTCCAAAAGTAACGACTCAAAAAYAAAATTATGAACAGTTCTCTTGGCAGTATTTCCTTCGATGACAGCAGCTGAGACAAGTCTTGTGAGATTTGGTGCCTTGCACATCAGGGAATTAGAATTTTTACGGAAATATCAGAGGTTCCTTGTGTGCTACTATTTTGCCAGCTACTCTGAAAAGTAATGGCGTGAAACCCAGTAAAACTCCAACAGTAACATTGCTGCAGGAAATAGAGCATTTCGGAGTCTAAAATCAACACAAATCCAGTTGCCAGCAGTAGCCTTACTGTATGCTGAAATACCCTACTTAATACATGGTGCTAAAACATCCTTCAATCGTTTTAAAATTCACACCGTAAAGGCTTGCAAATGTGTGGTTTTACTGCAGGTTTATGAATGTCTGTGTGAGAGTCAGAGACGGGCTTTACAGGTATGTAAAAGGGAGGGGGGCTGTTTTTGTGAAGATTTAAAACAGGATGTCAGAGGTGCAGGTGAGTTTCCTCTAGTCAGTCATCCAGACAGAGCTCCACCCTCATATCACAATGCAGAAGGGAGTCCAGAGATAAACCAAAGATAAACTGTTGATCAAAGGGTTGATTAAGTGTGAAAATACAGAGGGTGAATGAAGTACAAATAGAATTCTATATGTGTTTAATGGTGTGACAGACAGTTGCTTTTCAATGGAATGGCAGAGTGCAAGCTATCCAAAACCCTACCAAGTACTCACAGTACTGTTGCCCCCATGAACCAATTCCTAACCATGCAGGTCAATGGCTTTAACAACAGGTGGCATCCTTCAGCCAATTTCAAACCTCTTCATACAGCATTTTGTTGAATGTTGTTTTTGTGTCAGAATGGGGAATGAGTTGATAGGAAGTTAGCTTTGGGAAGCTGGCCATTCAGGGGAGAACTTTTAATTTAGAAAGTTAGCTAGTAGACACAGGGGTAGAGATGTAATAATTCGAGAACTATTCTTCCTTTATTCATGACAAAATGCTCCATTGAATTCTGAGCTGTTTTGCTGTTCAGGTTACTTGACTGTCTGTCTCCTTATGGTGCTTAATAACGTACAAAAAGGTGCTACATTATATTTTGTTTTGTAATTCAAATAAGTGTACATATTCTGCTTGAACATGAATGACATGACCAATACATATTTTACATTAACTTCGCAAACCTTTGTTAATAAAGATATTGAAACATCTTTGTCTCAACCTCAAGCTTGGTGGTTCCACACTTGACACATCTGTCAAACAGCTGCAGTCGAGCAAGGAAATGTACATAAGAGAAGAGGTCAACACCTACTTTACATGCCTTCATAAATGAACAACCTCCATTGTTATAGGACCTATTATCTGTTATTTTGAGTGTTGAGGGATTATTGTAGCCTTCTACCAAAAGGCAAAAAAAATATCATGGTTGGATGGACCGGTTAGTGCGCTAGAGTGGAGCCGAGTTCAAGTCGGCCACCTCCCAATTCTCTATGTCACAAGAACACCCTTGAAACAACTAGGGCCTCCTTTGGACATAAAAAAAACACCACAGTGAGAACATATTTCATGATTGTTCATGATTCCCTCTKTATAGTTGTGCTGACTGAGACATTAGTGGTTTAAATCCAACCTGACCACAATGGGCAGGCGTTCCCTTCATGGTCTGGTTTTCTCTGTGTAGTCCCAAGGAGCATATACTTTCCTTTAGCCTTAACAACAGTCTTCCACCACACCACAACACTCACTCAGCCAAGACACACACAATGAGCATTTCAGGGTTTTCACTTGGTTCAATCTGCAGTGGTGGACAGCTACACCCTGTCCTCAAACCGCAGGCCATTCCACTGCTGTTGTAATGGGGGCTATAAATTGGCCTAATACGTACAAACTCACTGCTTGYCAATGGCATGCTATGGTATCCATCTGCTACACAGACAGACTCCTCTCAAGCAGGACTCTACCTGACTTGATCCTCTGTAGTATAGTTGGTAGAGCATGGTGTTTGCAACGCCAGGATAGTGGGTTTGATTCTGGGACCACATACGTGAAAGGTAATTGTCCATAGTAATGTAATCTAAGTGCATGTGATAGTCAAATGTATGCTGTAAATCTACGGTAACCACAAGTAGAGCTCATAAACGGGTGCCAGACAGCGATTGTAGTCGGGTGGCATCCCAAATGGCAGTGGTGTAAAGTACTTAAGMAAAAATACTTTAAAGTCGTTTTTTGGGGGTATCTGTACTTTACTTTACTATTTAAATATATTTTTTATAATAATAATAATAATTTMAGTTTACACCCCCTGGTATTCTCAGGCGGTCTCCCATCCAAGTACTAACCAGGCCCGAGGGTGCAGCCACAAGTTAATTCTTTTTTTCACAATTTTCTCCACGAATTACAAGTTTGGATCATCGCTGCAACTCCCCAATCGGCTTGGCGAAAGTTGAGTTATGCGGCATCCGAAACATGACCCGCCTGGCCACGCTACTTCTTATCACACTGCTCGGCTTGTCCGGATGTAAACCGCACCAAATGTGTCAGAGGACTGAGTCAGCTTGCAGGAACCCGGCCCTGCCACAAGGTGTTGCTAGAGCGCAATGAGCCAAGGAAAGCCTGTCCTATGGGGCAACAGGGRTGACCGGTTTTGACAAAGCCTGGGAACGAACCGTTGCTCCACTCAGGATCCTGCTTTACTATTTATATATGTTGACAACTTTTACTTCACTACATTCCTAATGAGAATATGTACTTCCCTGACACCCAAAAGTAGTTGTTACATTTTGAATGCTCAGGCAGGAATATGTTCCGATTCACACACCTATTAATATAACTCGCGCACCTCTGAGTTATATTAATAGGTGTGTGAATCGGAACATATTCCTGCCTGAGCATTCAAAATGTTCCCAAAATGTTTTGGCCCACGACCACATTTTGAATCTGAAAATACCTGCGACCCCAACCATGTGAAAAAAATTATGTAATTAACAGCCAATGCTTATTGTTTGATTGGGGCTATGGCAGTCAATTGTAAAACAGTGTTTCTGATTGTATTTTCAACTCAGCATCATATACAGTTGAAGTCYGAAGTTTACATACACCTTAGCCAAATACATTTAAACTCAGTTTTTCACAATTCCTGACATTTAATCCTAGTAAAAATTCCCTGTTTTAGGTTCAGTTAGGATCACCACTTTTTTTAAGAATGTGAAATGTCAGAATAATAGCAGAGAAAAATATTTATTTCAGCTTTTATTTCTTTCATCACATTCCCAGTGGGTCAGAAGTTTACACTCAATTTAGTGTTTGGTAGCATTGCCTGTAATTGTTTACTTGGGTCAAGCGTTTCGGGTAGATTTCCACAAGCTTCCCACAATAAGTTGGGTGAATTTTGGCCCATTCTCCTGATAGAGCTGGTGTAACTGAGTCGGTTTGTAGGCTCTTGCTCGCACACGCTTTTTCAGTTCTACCCACACATTCCTGTAGGATTGAGGTCAGGGTTTTGTGATGGTCACTCCAATGCTTGTCTTTGTTGTCCTTAAGCCATTTTGCCCACACTTTGGAAGTATGCTTGGGTCATTGTCCATTGGAAGACCATTTGCGACCAAGGTTTAACTTCCTGACTGATGTCTTGAGATTACTTTCAACATATCCACATAAATTTATTTCGTCATTATGCATCTATTTTGTGAGTGCACCAGTCCCTCCTGCAGCAAAGCACCCACAACATGATGCTGCCACCCCGTGCTTCACGGTTGGGATGGTATTTTCGGCTTGCAAGCCTCTCCTTTTCTCCAACATGATGATGGTCATTATGGCCAAAACAGTTCTATTTTTGTTTCATAAGAAGAGGACATTTCTCAAAAAGTACGATCTTTGTCCCCATGTGTAGTTGCAAACGTGTCTGGCTTTTTTATGGCGGTTTTGGAGCAGTGGCTTCTTCCTTGCTGAGCGGCTTTCAGGTTATGTCGATATAGGACTCGTTTTACTGTGGATATAGATCTTTTGTACCTGTTTCATCCAGCATCTTCACAAGGTCTTTGCTGTGTTTCTGGGATTGATTTGCACTTTTCCGCCAAAGTAATTCATTCTAGGAGACAGAATGCGCTCCTTCCTGAGCGGTATGACGGCTGTGTGTTCCCATGGTGTTTTATACTTGCGTAGTATTGTTTGTGCAGATGAACGTGGTAACTTCAGGCATTTGGAAATTGCTCCCAAGGATTCACACGACTTGTGGAGGTCTACAAATTTTTTCTGAGGTCTTGGCTGATTTCTTTAGATTTTCCCATGATGTCAAGCAAAGAGAACTGAGTTGAAGGTAGGCCTTGAAATACATCCACAGGTCACCTCCAATTGACTCAAATGATGTCAATTAGCTATCAGAAGCTTCTAAAGCCATGACATAATGTTCTGGAATTTTCCAAGCTGTTTAAGGCACAGTCAACTTAGTGTATGTAAACTTCTAACCCACTGGAATTGTGATACAGTTAATTATAAGTGAAATAATCGTCTGTAAACAGTTACTTGTGTCACGCACAAAGTAGATGTCCTAACCGACTTGCAAAACTATAGTTTGTTAACAAGAAATTTGTGGAGTGGTTTCAATGACTCCAAACCTAAGTGTATGTAAACTTCCGACTTCAACTGTACTTTTAATGTGGGGCTATGAACATCATTGCAAATTAGTCTGACATAATTTCTTTATCTCACACCACTAATGAGATGGGTGTGCTTGATGCATGTCGCATAGGAGCTTCTCAAAGTCAGCGGGCATGTCGACAGTGCGCACCTCATCTCTCCTGTCACATCCAGCCTGGATTGATATTTGTTTTCTATTGCAGACAAGAGCATGAATCAACCTACCATGAGTTTTATTGCTCAGAGGGAGACGGCAAGTTTTCCTTTGAGTCATAAACCAAAATTCGTCCATAGTGACACATGAATGTGTTGTCTTCAGCATTCGGTCACATGACAGCTCAATCAGCTGTTGAGTTCATTACCGGCATGTCAATAGAGCCAGGGCACAGTCAACGGATTTGCTGATTCGATCACTCATCTTTAGATGTTTTTTGGTGTTTCCCCTTCATGCTTGTGTTCCGTTTGTTCAGTTTCACAATATGTCTGTTTACATAGGCAAGGAGACACATTTTCTTTTCATTACAACGAAGTCAACAGTCTGTTTTTTACATCCATTGCGAATGACAACATTCAGTCTCAATTCAAAAAATCTTTCCACACTCCCCTCGATAACCACCAAGCCTCGGTGTGACATAGAACATTGATCCCATATCTCCACTAGTTTTGCGAACGGCATGTGCGATGTAGTTTACAATCGAAGTTACCTGCTGGATATCTCAGAGTTCTGCATCAGCTCTTTTGTCGCCAGTTGCTCTCAGTGTACTGATTATAGACAAACATTGGCAGTAGAATTGCTTACTGACGAGCTCAGTGACTTCAACGTGGATGTCATAGATCGCTTTCCAAAGTCATTCGTCAATTTATGCCCTGTAGATCTGCCCGGGTGAACTGTAAGTGCTGTTATTGTGAAGTGGGACTTTAGGAGAATCAACGGTTTGCCAGAAGGTGGTAGCCACACAAGCTCACAGAATGGGACGCCGAGTGCTGAAGCACGTAACGGTAAAATAATCTGTCCTCAGCTGCAACACTCACTACCAGTTACATACTTCCTCTGGAAGCAATGTCAGCACAATAACTGTTCGTCAGGAGCTTCACGAAATGGGTTACATAGCCGTGCAGCGCGCAAAAGATTACCAATGCAATGGCAATGAAAAGTGCCAGCTGGAGGGGTGTAAGCTCGCCGCCATTGGTTTCTGGAGCTGTGGAACGGATTCTCTGGAGTGATGAAGTAGCCAACTGTAAAGATTGGTGGAGGAGGAATATGGTTTGGGCTGTTTGTCTTCGGTTGGGGTAGGCCCTTCAAATTTTATTGGTCACATACACATGGTTAGCAGATGATAATGCGAGTGTAGCGAAATGCTTGTGCTTCTAGTTCCGACAGTGCAGTWATATCTAACAAGTAATCTAACAAATTCACAARGACTACCTTAWACACACAAATGTAAAGGGGTAAATAAGAGTATGTACATATAAATATATGGATGAACGATAGCCGTGCGGCAYAGGCAAGATTCAGTAGATGGTATAGAATACAGTATATACATATGAGATGAGTAATGGYGGATATGTAGACATTATTAAAGTGGCGTTATTTAAACTGACTAGTGATACCTTTATTAAATCCATTTATTACATTTATTAAAGTGGCCAGAGATTTGAGTCTGTATGTCGGCAGCAGCCACTCTATGTTAGTGATGGCTGTTTAACAGTCTGATGGCCTTGAAATAGAAGCTGTTTTTCAGTCTCTCYGTCCCAGCTTTCATYCACRTGTACTGACCTCGCCTTCTGGATGATAGCGGGGTGAATAGGCAGTGGTTCGGGTAGTTATTGTCCTTGATGATCTTTTTGGCCTTCCTGTGACATCGGGTGCTGTAGGTGTCCTGGAGGGCAGGTAGTTTGCCCCCGGTGAAGCATTATGCAGACAATACCTCCATCTGGAGAGCCTTGTGGTTGTGGGCGGAGCAGTTGCAGTATCAAGCAGGGATGCAGCCAGACAGGATTTCGATTATGCATCTGTAAAAGTTTGTGAGTGTTTTTTTTCAGCCTCCTGAGGTTGAAGAGGCGCTGTTGCGCCTTATCCACCACACTGRCTGTGTGAGTGGACCATTTCAGTTTGTCCGTGATGTGTACGCCGAGGAACTTTCCACTTTCTCCACTACTGTCCCGTTGATGTGGATAGGGGGATGCTCCCTCTGCTGTTTCCACGATCATCTCCTTTGTTTTGTTGACGTTGAGTGAGAGGTTATTTTCCTGACACCACACTCCGAGGGCCCTCACCTCCTCCCTGTAGGCCGTCTCGTCGTTTTTGGTAATCAAGCCTACCATTGTGGTATCGTCTGCAAACTTGATGAATGAGTTGGAGGCGTGCATGGCCACGCAGTCAATGGTGAACAGGGAGTACAGGAGAGGGCTGAGAATGCACCCTTGTGGGGCCCCAGTTTTCAGGATCAGCGGGGTGGAGATGTTGTTTCCTACCCTCAACACCTGGGGGCAGCCCGTCAGAAAGTCCAGAACCCAGGAGCGCAGGGCAGGGTCGAGACCCAGCGTCTCGAGCTTAATGATGAGTTTGGARGYTACTATGATGTTAAATGCTGAGCTGTAGTCAATGAACAGCATTCATTTTTTATTTMTTATTATTTTTTACCCCCTTTTTTKTCCCCAATTTCGTGGTATCCAATTGTTAGTAGTTACTGTCTTGTGTCATCGCTACAACTCCCTTACGGGCTCGGGAGAGACAAAGGTCGAGAGCCATGCGTCCTCCGAAACACAACCCAACCAAGCCACACTGCTTCTTAACACAGCGCYCATCCAACCCAGAAGCTAGCTGCACCAATGTGTGGGAGGAAACACCGTACACCTAGCGTGCACTGTGTGCACTGCGCCCGGCCCGCCACAGGAGTCGCTAGTGCGCGATGAGACAAGGATTTCCCTACCGGCCAATCCCTCCCTAACCCYGACAACTCTAGGCCAATTGTGRGTCGCCCATGGACCTCCCGGTCGCAGCCGGCTGTGACAGAGCCTGGGCTCAAACACGAGTCTCTGGTGGCACATTTAGCACTGCGATGCAGTGCCTTAGACCACTGCGCCACCCGGGAGGCAATGAACAGCATTCTTACATAGGTATTCCTCTTGTCCAGATGGGATAAGGCAGTGTGCAGTGTGATGGCGATTGCGTCGTCTGTGGACCTATTGGGGCGGGTCTAGGGTATCAGGTAGGGTGGAGGTGATATGATCCTTAACTAGTCTCTCAAAGCACTTCATGATGACAGAAGTTTTTTATTTAATTTNGGGCGGGTCTAGGGTATCAGGTAGGGTGGAGGTGATATGATCCTTAACTAGTCTCTCAAAGCACTTCATGATGACAGAAGTTTTTTATTTAATTTTTATTTCACCTTTATTTAACCAGGTAGGCTAGTTGAGAACAAGTTATCATTTGCAACTGCGACCTGGCCAAGAAAAAGCATAGCAATTTGACACATACAACAACACAGAGTTACACATGGAATAAACAAAACATACAGTCAATACAGTAGAAAAAAGAAAAAAAAGTCTATATACAGTGAGTGCAAATGAGGTAAGATAAGAGAGTTAAGGCAATAAATAGGCCATGGTGGCAAAGTAATTACAATATAGCATTGTGAAGCAGAAGGCCAACATCCCGGAGTCGCGCCTCTTCACTGTTGACATTGAGACTGGTGTTTWCRYMMTAKTYWWMKWMSKAGRTGKGTACTTGTGAGGCATCTAGACTAGACACTCTAATGTACTTGTCCTCTTGCTCAGTTGTGTACCGGGGCCTCCCACTCCTCTTTCTATTCTGGTTAGAGCCAGTTTCGCTGTTCTGTGAAGGGAGTAGTACATAGCGTTGATCTTCAGTTTCTTGCCAATTTCTCATATAGCCTTCATTTCTCAGAACAAGAATAGACTGACGAGTTTCAGAAGAAAGTCTGTTTCTGGCCATTTTGAGCCTGTACTCGAACCCACAAATGCTGATTCTCCAGATACTCAACTAGTCTAATGAAGGCCAGTTTTATTGCTTCTTTAGTCAGGACAACAGTTTTCAGCTGTGCTAACATAATTGCAAAAGGGTTTTCTAATGTTCAATTAGCCTTTTAAAATGATAAACTTGGATTAGCTAACGCAACGTGCCATTGGAACACAGGAGTGATGGTTGCTGATAATGGGCCTATGTAGATATTCCATTAAAAATCTACCGTTTCCAGCCACAATAGTCATTTACAACATTAACAATGTCTACACTGTATTTCTGATCAATTGTATGTTATTTTAATGGACAGAAAATGTGCTTTTCTTTCAAAAACAAGGACATTTCTAAGTGACCCCAAACTTTTGAACGGTAGTGTACCTCAAAATAATATACTGTACATCCCCACACAGGAAGGATTGTAAGGTCACACAGACACCGACAAAGACAGACAGACACACGCACACATAAACACACACACATTCACACACACACCATTCACATGCACGACTACATTATGATGTTTCAAATAAAGTCAAATCAATTCAAATTATTATTCAAAACAGTCAGCAGAAGTAGGCCTACCACTGTGCAATTATGTGGGTGTGGGTTTGCACCCACACTGTAAAACAAAATCGATATTTAGTTGTTTTTTTACGCTGAATTATGCAATTATTCAGATATCAGACAGAACTTGTGATTTCAGTGTAGAGTATTCTGCATGTCACTGGAAAATTCACTTCAAAGCTCTGCAGCCATCTAGTGGAGATAAGGGAATATTTTTGTTGTGAATCATGAGAKACTATGAAGATTTTGTGACTATAAGGTGATTGATTTCCCTAATGGTTTCACACCTTCTTATTATAGCTCGATAGTTCACACCAATACAATTACATTGTCTGTGTTATGGACAGCAGGCTACTCACAACATCAATGTGAACGCACAGGACAAACACTTAGGTTTTGAATATTGAACAAACTCTTATTTACAATGACAGCCTGCCGGGGAACAGTGGGTTGAATGCCTTGTTCAGGGGCAGAACGACAGATTTTGACCTTGTCAGGTCTGGGATTCGATCCAGCAACCTTGCGGTTACTAGCCCAACACCCTAACCACTAGGCTACCTGCTGCCCCTTAACCTAACCTTGTATATTTATCTGGAGATAAAGAGGCAGGATTAATAAAGTAAGAAATGTATTCAATTACATAAAATGGAAGTAAAAACACACTACTAAATGACTCCTTTTTATGCACTTTTGTCTGTCTTCATGTTGTCCTGTTACTGCTTTTTCTCCCAGTAGGTTTGGATTCATATAGCCACTCAACAAAACAATGTCTACCGTGTGAAACAAGAACAAACTAAGATATTCACAGCATAATTATTTTGTTTTTGTTTTGTTGACTCACCGGTGTCCATTGAATAGGCCCCTCAGTCTACTCTATGGTCACTCGGGTAGAAACAAATGACTTGCAGCGTACGGAAGACTAATCCAATTGATGGTAGACAGTCTGTTGTTTCTTAACGAACCAATAAAATGGTGGAAAACTCTCCATTTACATTCATCATTGTCATTGCTATACATCCTATTCACAGTCCCTAAGAGCTGTAGGAATATTATTATCATGTTCGTTATTTGGTTGTTGAAGAATTGCAATCCATTTTTAAGGACGAAACCAAGGAAACCATTGTGTTTGCTTATATAAATGTAAAGTTGACTGTCTAGAACCGATTGAGTTACCAGACGTGGTGTGAATCACTAGACCATAGCAGAATAAATGGATTGAAGGTCTGCGCAGACCAGCTCAAGGGAGTTCTCACCCGACTGTTTCAACTCCTGCTGAGCACCTGGACAGTGCCAAAATCCTGGAAGGTGTCGACCATTGTACTTTGTGCCTAAAAAGCCAGGGGCCAAATCACCAAATGACTTTCGACCTGTGGCCCTCACGCCCCCTTTGGCCAAATGCATGGAAAGGGTTGTTAGTAAGCACCTTACCCTTTCCATAGCAGATCAACCAGACCCGTTACAGTTTGCCTATACGGCACAGAGGGGGACTGAGGATGCTACCCTGACCTTGGTGAACATGGTGGCTAGTCACCTTCAACATGCTAAATCATAAGCACACATTTTATTTATTGATTTTAGTTCAGATTACAATACAATGCAAATACACACACTGCTGAAACGACTACTGGACCTGAATGTCAAAGGAGGCCTCGCATGTTGGATCAAGGAGTTTTTAACTGACCGCCCACAGAGGGTCCTGATGAATGGAGCCCTCTCTGATGAACTGACCCTGAACACAGGGTTGTGTCCTTTCACCGTTGTTGTTCTCTATCTACACTAACGAGATGAAGATCCGAGGAAACAATGTGAGCCTTTTTAAGTACGCGGATGACATGGCTCTGGTATGACTATTTTTTAAAGATGCTACGTCAGAAGGGGACAGCTATTTTAAACAGACCAACAACCTTCAAGAATGGTGTCGGTCAAGTGCCCTCCACATCAATGTGGAAAAGACAAAGGAACTGATCATCAATGGCAACAACTTACCAATGTCCCAACCACTCTCTCTGAATGACCGACCAGTGGATGTGGTTGAGTGTTTTAAATACCTAGGGACACAAATTTACTTTACAGAGAATGCAGACTGTATTTTTTTTAAAGCATGCCAACGCCTGTTCTTACTCAGGAAATTAAAGGGGTTTGGGGTCAGCCAGGATGTTCTGGAGAGGGTGTATAGCAGCTTGGTGGAGAGCATCCTGACGTTCAAAATGACAGTCTGGTATGGTAATCTGAGCGTGAGGAGCAAAAGCAAACTGACCAGAATAGTAAGCACAGCCAGCAAAGTAATTGGTCAATCACAGGCACATTTGAGCATTCTGTTCCACAAGGCAACCAAAAAAAAGGCACTGGCTGTCATTGGCGACCCCTCCCACCCTCTACACCGTCAGTTTGAGAGGCTTCCCTCTGGCCGGCGCTTCAGAATGCCCATGGCCAAGAAGAACGTGTTCAAACATTAATTRGTTCCTTGTGCTGTTGGACTACTAAATGCTAAGTAAATTGTATCGGTATATGTACTTATCAATCTAATGCAGTTTAGACAGTGGTCGTTGTGAGTCAATGTATTAATGTCCTCTATGTTGTTAGTGTATGTACCATGATGGACTGACTGGTTTAAATGTGTATGATGTGAGAATGTATGTGTAGGTGATTCTTTTAATGAAGGTGATGCCAAAGAAAAATGTCCATCCTGTGTCACGATCGTCAAAGGGTGTGAAAAGAATCAGACGCAGAGAGAGAGCCGCTTGGAAAAAACTATTCCTTTTACTGCTTAACAAAATATGAAGCCCGAACATACAGYGCGCAGAAAAACACTTGCAACAACCCAACATACAACGCACGTAACAAAAAACAATCCCGCACAAAACAAGGGCGGGTCAAACTCCTAAATATAGGGAAGCTCATTACGTAACAAAAAAAACATAGGTGCAAATAATCAGAAAACACAAACAGACAAACGAAAAAGGGTTCGGTGGCGGCTAGTAGGACGGTGACGACGACCGCCGAGCACCGCCCGAACAGGCAGGGGAGCCAACTTCGGCGGAAGTCGTGACATCCTGGATGTACAATGAAGTTTTATTCTATTCTATTTTGTTTCTCGAGAATTTTCTCTCTCAATGAACAATGGATACAGATTACAAAAATGTCCAAAAGCATTGTGACAATTGTTTGGCAGGATCATTTTTTTCTAATTAAATATGCTTTTTGGTCTCACATTCATTCACCTGTAAACCATAAATGATCTGTTTACAAGAAGGCTAAGAGGATAGTTGTGTAGTCTAAGTAAGTGTAAGCTAAGATAAGTCTATAGTGATTTAGTGAGGGATACCAGGGTTTCTATTAAACAATATATAACAGACTTTCCCTTTCCCCCTATGGTGTTCGAACAACCATTTCAGCACAGTAACACCGTTTTACCACCACCACCKCAGAAAAGTGCACTGATCGTTTTTCAGGTCTCTATCTTCACAAAGTTCTCTGGAAACGCAACACTGTTGGCACTAGAAGCACATTGTTMATCTGACTGAGGGAAAACTACAGTGTCACTGGCCATCAGCCATCATCAGATAGATCTACTATACATATGTACCTGTCTGCCATCACGCTACAGTTAGGAACTGTACAACAGTCATCATGTTCCAACCGGAAACTAGTCCTTGAATGCTCTGAAGAAGAAGAGGCCTTTGTCGTTGATGATTGTTAAACTATTGTTTAATATTGTGATTGAAAAGAGGTAGAATCAGAAAGTGGACGGCCTGCCCTTCAATCAGAGGCGCACGTGGAGGTTTCATAGTTGTGTACAGGCAACACTCCTTGAAGTTAATAATCCTTCCATTGAAATCAACYYMGAGAAAATAATCCTCKCCGTTTTCCTASCAGATTCAGGCATATGGGTTCTCAAGAATGTAYCGATACAGCTGAAWGTTCTTTAATAGATATTTGGGTGCATATATAGGCTCTTTAATGTAACTAGCCTAAATCTAGACTGTGTCATGACTTGATCAATCTGATGTTTTGTTTACTAGGCCTACTACTTGATACCACTGTTTTGTTCTGTTCGTATTCATTTGTTCGCATTCGCAGTTGTGTTGGTATTGTAAGCCAAAGTGCTATTTAGTATTTTTGTTTGCATGCKCAAACAACTAGGCTACTACTTTCAACATTTAGTTTGCATTATTTTGGTAAGACAGCTGTGTATATGCCTGCGTTCACATAGGGTAATTCACCTATTACAAACAACCTATTTTATAGCCTATTTTCATTACCAAAATGGCCGTACGCTGTTCATTGTGCTGATACAGCACAATGGCTAAGGATTTCACAGCAACATCAAAAGCGCTCAATGATCTCGGAGACTCGGCATTTGAACTTTATGTTTGTGGTATAGCGTGATATAAGCATAATTCAATATAATTCCAATGCAAGAACCCCAAAGAATTGTGCCCCCTCATCGATTTCAACTGCCCCCTTACTTACTCTATCCTGGCGCTGGGTCTGATTGCACTCTGCTGTGGTAGAGAAAGTAGATGGGAACACAGATGGATATGAAAGCACACATTCTGTACATACACATGTATCATACATGAACATCCATCAAGCCAACATCTGGATGAAATAATATATCCCAAGGGTTATAATCCTATGAAAAACACCAACAATAAAGCATGTAATACTACTGTACTACCATTCCTACTATACTACTACTACTTTATAAACCCATTGTTCAGCAAACACCAAACAATGGCACGAATGCTTTACACCTCTGAGTTACCTGAGTAACTTGCCTGACAAGTAACAATTGCTGAAATGTAGATATTCTTTTCAGAGCACTTTCCCTTTCCCCTCATGGCAATGTGTCGCCACTTTCCAGGGCAGGTGTTAGCCAATAGGGTGCCCAGGACGAATTTGAACAGTTAAGGGGCCTAGCCCTTCTAAGAATAAGTACAACAGACCATGCATTAATATCAACCTTCATTTTGGGCTAGGGGTTCCGCTAGTGGGACACCTGCCGACAACATCCGGTGAAATTGCAGGGCGCGCAATTCAAATAAATATTCGTAATATTAAACATTCATGAACATACAAGTGTCTTATATAATTTAAAATCTTAACTTCTTGTTAATCCAACTGCGTTGTCAGATTTCAAAAAGGCTTTACGGCGAAAGCATACCATGCAATAATATGAGGACAGCGCCACACATRAACATATTTTTCAACCAGCACAGGCTTCACAAAATCACAAATAGAGATAAGAGATATTTTTGCCTGCCATATCAATTCTGTTATAGTCTCAGACATTATTTGAACAGTTTCAGAAACTTCAGAGTGTTTTACTATCCAATGCTACCAATTATATGCATATCCTGGCTTCTGGGCCTGAGTAGAAGGCAGTTTACTTTGGGCACGTCAGTCAGGCGGAAATTCAGGAKACTAGACCCTATCCCAGAGAGGCTTTAATGTGTGGGTGGTTTTGCAGGGGACCAAGCCCTTAACCTTTACCCTACCTTACCCAACCCTTTATGGGCTGACTGAGCCTTGACATGCTAAGGCACAGTCAAACAGACCAAAAGCACACTGCAAAATATTTTTATAGTAAATTACTGGCAGTACAGTAGCCAGTAGATTACTGTAAATGTACAGTAAAATACGGTCAGCACAGATGCCAGTAAATTACTGTAGATTTACAGGACCTTTACTGAAACACAAACTTACAGAATATTACTGTAACACCTGATTATAGCAACATGTTGTATTTCTTGAATTCAAAGTGCATTACTGGAAGCACAGTGGTTACTAAACTGTTGTAGATTTGCAGTGTATGTAACTAGTGCCAACTACAGTATGTGCAGGATTTCTGTTAAAAGCATTTCATATAGGTATTTCAAAACCTATTTTGTCATTTGTATTTCACTGGCCTGAAGTACAATTAATGTATTGCAGCAATTGTAACAGTTATTTTGGAATACTGTCACGTTCCTGACCTGTTTTCCTTTGTTTTGTATTTATTTTAGTTGGTCAGGGCGTGAGTTGGGTGGGTTGTCTATGGTTGATTTTCTATGTTGGGATTTTGTGTTCGGCCTGGTATGATTCTCAATCAGAGACAGCTGTCAATCGTTGTCCCTGATTGAGAATCATACTTAGGCAGCCAGGGTTTCACTTGTGTTTTGTGGGTGTTTGTTCCTGTGGAGGTTTTGTTGCCYCACAGGACGGTTTCGGTTTTGTCACGTTGGTTGTTTTWGTATTTTGAAGTGTTTTGTTGACTTTCATTAAAAGTATGAACACTAACCACTCTGCGTTTTGGTCCACACCTTCTGTCAGCGAGGACAGCCGTAACAAATACATGGATTTTGTGTTTTCTAACACAAAAATAAACTTGCAAATAACCCACTTAGCTTTAACATTCTCGGTAATGGTAACATTATTTTTTACTTGCTATGAATGTGGTATGTTCTTGTTTATCATGTTTACATTTACATTTTGGTCATTTAGCAGACACTCTTGTCCAGAGTGATCTACAGTCAGTGCATTAAATTAAAGTAGATTTTTTTTTAAACATAACAGTCATAGCAAGTAAAACGTTTCTGTAACCGTTACTGAGAATGTTTTTGTATTTAAGGATACATTGGTCTTCAAAGTATTTTGTATTTGTGAAAAGATACCTTTTGCTGCATCTTTGCCCATCTCTGACTAGTGCAAAGTACAATACGGTAATATTCACAGTAACTTCCCACTAACGTTCTCTAAGTTACTGTAATATCATAGCAACAATACAGTACAATACTGTACAATTAGCATACTATACTTTAAGAAAGTAAATGCTACTGTTATTGTAATATTGGTATTTTACTGTAATTATATGGGATTGGTGCTTGTATGCTTATATTACAACATATTTATGAATATTTGGTGTTTTATATCACTAGGCCTACACAAAGGCTTCCAAACTGGCCGGGATTACAGGACAAAACAGACCAAAATGGCTTGGCAAAACACTTTCTGCCACTCTGATCTATCCCCTATACACATTAAATTGATACGGTACTGTATTCTGTGGGGTGGTACTGAATGACAGAAAATAACTGGCAGCACAGTAGCCAGTAAATGACTTTCGTTTTAAGGAAAAACATTTTAGATTGAAAAGATATGGTATGGTACTGTATTCTGTGATGTACAGCATTCTCACTAAAGTGTGCCACAAATATAGCCTCTTACAAGGCCCCCCTTAAAATGAGCCAAAGATTCTTTCCCCGCCCACAACCTTTTCCCACAATGCACCATWATCCACAGTAATACACTACTTTTCTGTAAAATTATTGTAAATTGGAATGRCAGTGAGCCCACATAAMGCATTGCTCTTTACAGTACTGTAATATAGAATTKATATAGAATGTAATATAGAATTACAGTAGCTAACTGTACATATTTTGCTTTAAATTTACAGCAATTTGTTACAGTGCAGGGTGGGGTCAGGTGCAGGGCAGGTCCACACAAAGACAGAAATGAGAACAAGAGACCACAAGCTACTGAAGCTATTTGTCAACTTTGTCTGGTTCTTTCCTAGGCAGCCAGTGTGGTAACAAGGCACTGTTTCTGTAACACAATCAATGGGCAAGATAAGGTCTATGAAAACTGTATATTGACGCCAATTACACCACAACATACTTGTTATCTACAAAAGCCCTTTTCTTAGGAAGAGATATGCAAATACTTCCTTGTTCTTGTAAGGAAATGTGATACAGTATTTAACAATGAAGTCACAGGTGTTTAAAGTTCAGATGAAGCATGTTCTTGAGCTGGTGGTCAATTTTAAATGAGTGGGAACTCAGTGGACTATGAGATTGTCTACATTATTTTCATCAAAGACTATCTTACACATAATCTTACAACAAATAGCCCTAGTAACACAACAATATCAGTAAATCAAGGAATATTAAATGGAAAATGCACATAATAACWGCATATTCAAGTATAATCCTGGATTGATCATTTGACCATAAAGTATCATAATGCTAAATGTTATATTTCCAATTTCCCTCTCACATTGACATTCTACTTAGGCCTACCAAACATCTGTGGACAGAGAATAAGACATTTGATCAAGTTCGCCATTCCTATATCCTTTAGATTGGCTTACTGTCACGAACGTCTTCAGGGAAATGACCGGACCAAGGTGCAGCGTGGTTAGTGTATATTCTTCTTTATTTTAAATGTCGCCAACATAACAAGAAACAACAAAAATMWACGTGAAGCTTACTAGGGCTATACAGGCCACTAACAAAGACAACTACCCACAAAATACAAAAGGAAAAAAGGCTGCCTAAGTATGATTCCCAATCAGAGACAACGATAGACAGCTGCCTCTCGCTGCAGGCCCCGGACTGGAGACCGTCGCTGCAGGCCCCGGACTGGGGACCGTCGCTGCAGGCCCCGGACTGTGGCCCGTCATTGGAGGTTCCGGACTGTGGCCCGTCTTTGGAGGTTCCGGACTGTCCCGTCCGTTGGAGGTTTCCGGACTGTTGAAACGCGCCGAAGCTCGTTGGACTGGGAACTGTCGCCGGAAGCTTCTGGACTGGGAACGTTCTGGGAACTGTCGCCGGAAGCTCTGGACTGGGAACGTTGGCTCACGTCACCTGCAGAGATGGAGCACCCTATGTACTTGCCTATGGTTATAACTTGTTAGAACTAGGTATGACCGTGTACAAAATCAAAGTTACCTTAGATTTATGCCTAATTGCAGTCAAAACAGCTCATAAAAGTCTGTCAGTGGTGTGAATACTTGGTGGACTGCAATACAGAAACCAGCTACCCTCTGAATGTACAAATACTGTAGTGCTGTATTGGTGTGTACAGTATATTCTATATATTCTACGGAAAATGGTATATASAGTAAATGTAATTTTTATAATATATAAATATAATTTCTATGATATRCRCCAATATTCTATATGTACATCTTGTTATGGTATTTTGGTTGCTATAACATTTGGTTTGAATTGACTTTCAGGATTTGGGCATGCTTTTGAAGCATCCTGCCATAGGCCGCCATACTCTCATTTTCACTAGCAGCTATGCTAATGTTAGCTGTGGGGTAAGTAAAMAAAATTAAGCCATGTTTTTGGTCATTGTCTCTTAGGATCAATGGATGAATCACTTTTTGTCCATAAAAGTAAGTATATTTTAAATGACAGTTGTTTTTACCACCAAAATATGACAAAATGTATATTTTCATCAAAATTCAAAAACTAAACAATACTACAATCACATGATAGTAAATCAGCTTTTTAGTACTAATGTGGATTGTACTTTAGTAAAAAGCTGCACATTATCTAGGGGAAAACTTTGACAGAATATGCTAATTTACTGTAGGCCTAATTTTGCAAAAATAACAGTATTTTTGGGTTCTATTTCTTTAAGCTAAAAATATTTACATGGCAAATTATGTTTGGACAAGAATAAATACACACAACACATTGTTRCCCTCTACTTAAACTTTAAGCATCTGTTAGCGAGTCATATGCTTGGGTACTAATCACAGTCACAAGGAATAATAACAGCTACAGAAATGTAACTGGGCTGACAGACAGTTGATGAAGTTGTGGCAACTACACTGTAAAAAATACAACTTAACCAATTGCTTAATCAGCTCTATTCTGTGAGTCTTGTGGACTTTAGAAGGACAAGAAATGTAGCTAATGTGTTCATGTTTGTTAACTCAACAAACTTTGCTCACAGTGAGCTGAATGTATAAAAACGTGTTGAGTCAAAATACAAATTAATGTTTGCCTTCACTGTGAAACAAACATCTTAACCATTGCTTAATCAGTGTTTTTCTGTGAGTTTTGTGGACTTCAGAAGGACAAGAAATGTAACTACGGTGTGAATGTTTGTTCACTCAAAAAACTTTGCTGGAAGTGAGCAGAATTTTAAAAAGCTTGTTCAATAAAATTACAAATGTATGTTTGCCTTTGGAAGGAAGCACTGTGGCATTGTCCAAAAATCTGTCTTGCCTACTACATACTTAAACTGCGTACTAATCGTACTATATACTACTTAGAATGTTCTGTTAAGTAAAAACATATACAGTAAGCAACACACTACTCATCCATGCTGAGAAGGCATCATCCAATGTGCAATCACGCTTGTTCCCCACCAGGAATGGAACTTAAGGATTTTGGGGCCTGGTCAGTCGGGSTAGTAGACCACCATTTTTACTAGCCRAGCTGCCCAGGTGCAAAATCTATGCCCTGAGATATTTGAAAAGACAAAATGTCACTAGCCAGCGGGCTAGTTAAACACATTTTCAACTAGCCCGTTCTGAAAAGTACTAGCCTCAGCACATTTTTTGTCAATCGCACTAATACAGGACTAGTAAAGTCCCAGTGCACTACTTTTGAGAATAAGTGTTTTTTTAATAAATGTTTTTCTTTAATGAACATATATTATTTTCAGGGAATGCTGCAATACACTCAGTGCTCGTACACATTTTTGTAATGGGCCTAATAGTAAAGACGTAATTTAATGGATGAATTACTTTAATTATCTGATTGTCATGCAAGCCACTTCAAAAAGTAGGCTGCCTGTATATTCATCCACTCCAATATAATGCCAGCATCCAAACATGTACAGTATACTTGAGCCATTTGATGAATGGAAATAGACAGCTCTTACAAAACACAAAAAAAGATGCCACGTTCAAAACAACTGGGAACTCGTAAATCTCCGTAAATCTCGTAAAGTTCAAGACAACCCCCCCCTCCCCCAAAAAACAGCTCCTACTGGGAAAATTGTTTTGAATGGTCATCCAACTCAGAACTCTTTCTAGAACTCCGACTTTCCGACCTGAAGATCACTGACGTCATGATTTAAACTCGTTTTTTTTCAGAATTCCAAGTTGCCTTGAAAGCACCATTAAGATATCACAAGGTTAGCAGTTATATCCTGTCATTACACAATCACCATTTAGAAACAGACATAATTAATTAATAAAGGCATTGTAAACAGTAAAATAGGCTTGGAGTCTTAACAGATAGTGTGTCATCACAAGAGGTTGGTGGCACCTTAGTTGGGGAGGATGGGCTCGTGGCAATGGCTGGAGTGGAATAAGTGGAATGGTATCAAATACATCAAACACATGGTTTCCGACCATTACTATGAGCCGTCCTCCCCTCAGCAGCCTCCTGTGTGTGTCATAAAACATTACCTTTCTTTCCTTACATTAGTGACATTTATGGCTTGTTATTTATCATTATTCAGCATTTAACAATTGAATTAGAACATTGAACTTAAACCCGGTGGGAATCCTGGATCATGGAGATCTCGGAAAATGCACTGTAAGTGTAACTATGCCTACTTAACATTATGTTTCACTGTGAAAACTGTTCTCTCGGGCACACAAATCCCTAATTAATGCAGGCCTATGCCATTGCAAAATTGAATGCTTCTAACTGAAAGAGTCAACTATATATAGGCCTAGGCTACTTTCATTACCTCATAGCCTCCTTGTTGGATGGATTGGATGCGTATTGGTGTCTAGATGTAGGCTGGTGGTCTAGTGATATTGTCGACCATCGTCAGCTGATCCAGGAAATAAWAAACAAATACTGACGGAACATAATAAAGCTAAATAAATGGTCTTCTTCTTGTGGCCACGGACGACACGGAGAATATCAATGCCCACAAGGCACCTTAAAATCAAAGCAATGACTGCTCTATACAACTGACTGACAAAAGCAAACAATGATAAACCATTGTTTAGAAAAAACATTTAAAAACGGTATAATCTTTGTTAATGATATCATGAATGCGACTGGTGGAGTTATGTCACACATGCAGCTAACAAAAATATATGAAAATGTCTACTCTATCCAAAATCACAACCAACTGACTGCATGCAGCATTACCGCAGAAATGGAGAAGGAAAGTGGAATCGGGAGAAGCTAAGGAACTTCTCTGTCGGCCCTGCATTAAAGACCAAAATTGGTTAAAAAAAAAACAATCAAATGTCTACCAGTTCCATTTAAGGACCAAAAAATGACAGCTGTGCTATACAGATTTCAAAATAGTTTTGAAGAGATTTTCGATATGCCGATTCCATGGCACATGGTTTATGAACTGATATACAAAACAATGTCAGATTCAAAAGGTAAAGATTTTCCATTGAAATTATTATACAAAATTCTTGCAACCAATAGAATGTTATATATATGGGGGATACAACCATTCCAGCTCTGCAGATTTTTGCATCGAGGAGACAGAATAATTTTATCCCTTGTTTTCGTACTGCTCATGTTTGGTCAAAGGTTCAGAAATAGCTGAAAAGTCACATTTACCTAGTGTAAAGCTAACTCTGCAAATAACACTGCTGGGTGACTTGAAAAGCCATAGTCATTCTTAGCTAGCCAGCTAGGTGTYTCAACACACACTATGAGTAATGTTAGTTCCTCTTCAATGTAGCTAAACACATTTATTAGTGTTAGCACAGATAGAAAATGGCCCAGCTGTTTCACAGGAAGTATAAATGTGAAGCATCCACTTGGAGTTTCCTCTCCCTGACAAATATGGTGGAGAGAGGAAGCTCATTGGTTGGCAGTGGGAGATAATTGGAGCGAGATGGAACTGGACATTCTGCTGATTAAACAGTCGATCTCAAAACAGATTTCTGTTCCCGAGACGAGAATATGTTACGAACAGCCTCAGTGGACTAAGTTTTGTAGACTTTACCCTTTGCCAAAGTTTCAGAAATGGGATTGTTTAGAAGGAGTGCAAGGACAAATTGAGTTATTGCCCATGCACACTTCACAGAGCAGGGGTTCCCTAATGTAATATGATGTAACACAAGAACTAGCTAGGTAGCTTGCTAGGCCTATCTAGCTATAGGCCTAAACTATAGAACGCATGATGACGATAGCTAGTATTGGGTAACGTAGTGTCTAATGCTAAATTGTCATAGATTCTTCTTCTTTACCATAGATTTCCACATGTTCTCAGACTCTAGGACAAGAAAGAAACAAAGGAGACAGACAGAGTTGTTGAATTCCGTTGTTACTTGTAATATTAAAAAGGGGAGAAAAAGACAATTAGCTATCTGTCACACCCTGACTTTAGTTATATTTGCTTTCTTTATTATTTAGTTAGGTCAGGGTGTGACAAGGGGTGGTTTGTTTAGCTTTTGAATTGTCTAGGGGTTTTTGTTATCTATGGGGATTTTGTATTGTCTAGGGGTTGTAGGTTTTGGTGGCCTGAGTGTGTTCCCAATCAGAGACAGCTGTTTTTCGTTGTCTCTGATTGGGGAGCCTATTTAGGTTGCCATTTCCCATGTTGGTTTGGTGGGTAGTTGTCCATGTTTAGTTGCCTGTGAGCACTACGTTGGCGGCACGGTTCGGTTGTTATTTTGTTAGTTTGTTAAGTGTTCTTTGTTGAATTAAAAGATGTATTCCAATCGCGCTGCACTTTGGTCCACTCCTTTAAACGGTCGTGACACTATCTGGCTACTCACCATAGGCTACAGATTGGATTCACCACTAGAATAGTTATTTTTATGTTATATACCTTTGTTCAATCTAATTAATCTAATTATTAATCTAACAAAAAATCCTAATTATTTGTAAGAAATTTAAGGTATTTTTACATGTTGCAATACACTTGACTAAAATAGAAGCTCATCTATTGTTTGTAGGTATTTTCACTTAATGAGTAATGTAGGCCTAAGTAATTATATAGAAATTGCTATATCCTGTGTAACACCTAGTAATTACATTGTACTTATGCAGATATTACATGTACTCTGTGGTGTACTAGTGTGTTTATTTATTACTTGCATGGCACGTTCAGAAGCAGATTATTAGATTGTCAGGACAAGTGACATATTTGTAGGTACACAATAAATACAAGTAAGTACTCCTCAAGATACACTTAATTTTAACTAGCTAAATTCTGTGTAACAACTAGTAATTAGTGTCTTATTCCTCATCTGGGATGACACTCGTATGACATCATTTTTTGTAAGCTCAACCAAGTTAACCCAGAAGGTATGCTTTATTTTGGGGGCAAGTGCTAGCAAKAACGTTGACAGYAGATATATTTTGAACAGRGCACATTGATGGGTSGTAAGTAATTAAAGCCTATTGAACGTAGGCTATAATCTCTCGGACACCCAGCGCATCCACAAAGGAATCCCAACGTTTGTCACAGTTGTAAATGAATCGGAGCCGGCTGAGAAGAAGCYAAACAATARGTTGGTGAATTTAYTGGAAACCTGCCCATTTGTAACAAGTATGGTAACAAGCATTTGTTGTTACACTTCTGTTATTACAGGCCGCAATTACTGCCAGTTACATGTTGTTATTACACTGTAACTATGAGTTGATACAGTTAACTACAATGCTTGTTGCATGTAATTACACTGCAACAAGAACCRCTTAAAAGGAAGTGTTACCGCATAGGTATTTAGCAGTTTTTTACGTTGAATTATGTAATTATTCAGATATCAGACAGAACATGTGATATAAATCTAGTCTGMGCGTCACGGGAAAATTCACTTCAAAGCTTTGCCGCCATCTAGTGGAGATAAGGGAATATTTGCGTAGTGAATCATGAGAAACTAAACTGAGAAACTGAACATTTTGTGACTTGAAGGTAGGTGATTGARTTCCCTAATGGGTTCACACCAATACAATAGTATTTTTCGTTTTATGTACAGCAAGCTACTCACAATATCAATGCGAACACACGGGACAGCCACTTGGGTTTTGAACAGTGACGTCACAAAGGCAATTGCCATAGAAATATAACGCAAGTTCTGGTTACATGAAGTGTTTCCTAAAATAGGTTTATCAATCGCTTTTCTCACGTATGCAGATCTTGTTATCTGTAGGCTGTTGTGAATTCGTATACTTTAAGCATCTTTTTAAGTGCTTGCATCAGCAACTGTAGTACAAAATTCAAGAGATCTCATGAGTAATAATGATAAATGATGAGATTAGGATGAATGATGTTCTCTTGTTTTTAGTTTTTCTCACAAATAACTTTTCTTTTTTTAAATCCAGGTGCGTGTATGATGGATACAAACCCTTACGTGTTAGGGCTGGAGGACCAGCATAGAACTGTAAGTAGCCCACAATGTTTGATTGTTGTAATAGCAGATGCATGGTTTTGTAATCTATCAGGTAATTGACAGCACTTGGTCTCTCTCATCTCTTTACTCAAATACAACWGACAGTTTTCTAAGCCTTTGCCCATTAAAGTAGGTGTTGGGTTACTTGACTGGACTGAGAAATATACCCTGCAAAAAGTCACAAGTTTTGTCTAAAATGGCACCCTGTACACTGCTTTTGACTAGGGCCTGACTACTTTTGAACAGGTCTGGTCAAAAYTAGTGCACTATATAGTGAATAGGATACKATTTGGGATGMAYCCYTMAGTGATGATACTGTCCACCTTCAGGCTTCCTCCAGTTCCTCTGGCTGTAGGGAGACAAGTCAGGCTGCAGTGACATCTGGATCCAGAGTCAGTGGAGAGCASCGTCTTCAGYAACCCAGCAAACAGCGCTCCCAACAGGGCTTCAGTGTACTACAGAAACTGTCTMCGGAGTAAGTTCAGTTACAGTGTATGTACAGTACCAGTCAAAAGTTTGGACACACCTACTCWTTCAAGGGTTTTTCTTTATTTTTACTATTTTCTTCATTGTAGAATAAAAGTGAAGACATACACTATGAAATAACACARATGGAATCATGTAYTGACCAAAAAAGGGTTAAACAAATMAAAATATATTTGAGATTTGAAGATTCTTCAAAAAAGCCACCCTTTGCCTTGATGACAGCTTTGTACACTCTTGGCATTCTCTCAACCAGCTTCATGAGGTAGTCACCTGGGATGCATTTCAATTAACAGGTYTGCCATGTTGAAAGTTAATTTGTGGAATTTATTTCCTTCTTAATGGGTTTGAACAAATCAGTTGTGTTGTGACAAGGTAGGGGTGGAATACAGAAGATAGCCCTGTTTTGTAAAAGACCAAGTCCATATTATGGCAAGAACATCTCAAATAAGCAAAGAGAAATGACAGTCCATCATTACTTTAAGACATAAAGGTCAGTCAATCTGCACAATTTCTAGAACTTTGAAAGTTTCTTCAAGTGCAGTTGCAAAAACCATAAGCTCTATGATGAACTGACTCTCATGAGGACCACCACAGGAAAAGAAGACCCAGATTTACTTCTGCTGCAGAAAATAAGTTKATTAGAGTTACCAGCCTCAGAAATTGCAGACCAAATAAATGCATCACAGTGTTCAAGTAACAGACACATCTCGACATCAACTGTTCAGAGGAGACTGCGTGAATCAGGCCTTCATGGTAGAATTGCTGCAAAGAAACCACTACTAAAGGACACCAATAATGAGAAGAGACTTGCTTGTGCCAAGAAACATGAGCAATGGACATTAGTCTGGTGGAAATCTGTTGTTTGGTCTGATTTTAGATTTTTGTAGGTGAGTAGGTGAACGGATAATCTTTGCATGTGTGGTTCCCACCATGAAGCATGGAGGAGGAGGTGTGATTGTGTGGGGGAGCTTTGCCGGTGACAGTGTCTGTGATTTATTTAGAATTCAATGCACACTTAACCATCATGGATACCACAGCATTTTGCAGCCATACGCCATCCAATCTGGTTTGCGCTTAGTGGGACTGTCAATTGTTTTTCAACAGGACAATGACACAACACACATCTAGGCTGTGTAAGGGCTATTTGACCAAGAAGGAGAGTGATGGAGTGCTGCATCAGATGACCTGGCCTCCACAATTACCCGACCTCAACCCAATTGAGATGGTTTAGGATGAGTTGGACCACAGAGTGAAGGAAAGGCAGCCAACAAATGCTCAGCATATGTGGGAACTCCTTCAAGACTGTTGGAAAAACATTCCAGGTGAAACTGGTTGAGAGAATGCCAAGAGTGTGCAAAGCTGTCATCAAAGCAAAGGGTGGCTACTTTGAAGAATGTTAAATATATTTTGATTTGTTTAACACTTTTTTGGTTATTACTGTACATGATTCCATATGTGTTATTTCATAGTTTTGATGTCTTCATTATTATTCTATGTGGAAAATAGTGAAAATAAAGAAAACCCCTTGAATGAGTTGGTGTGTCTAAACTTATGTCTGGTACTGTATGTCTTAACTGTAGATTTTTTTCCCCATATGTGTAGTTTTTTCATGTATATAATAACCACTCAACAAAAGAAGTCCCCCCCCCGCAATGTACCTATTGATTCTTGAAGAATAAGTTATAAATGCCTCATGAGCTTAGTTTGACTGTTGTACCCCATCAGAASRCAAMATATATACTTGTTTTGCTCTAATGTTTGTAAACAAAGTAAATGTAAACAAACAGGCTCAAAACATGGTTAAAACTAMAACCTTGATATCATGCCAGTCCCCGGCATCCTCTAATTTATGACTTTGAGAGCGGTTACATTTCTCCACACCCATCCCTCAGCTTTTTACTGAAACAGGGGTATTCTGTTTTGTTATTGTTTCTACTGCTGATTGCCCCTTTAAGGTATTAGTTATTAGTTCAGAGGTTTCAGTAACTATRTTTTCAGTCACATTGAAAAAGGTTCCCATGTAGTATCTCATTGCCGACTAAAGCGTTGGTTTTCTCCTTTCTTCAAAATTCAGATTAGTTTGGAGGACCTGAGTCACGCCTCGGATGGCATCATCGACTGGGTGTTGACCGTCACCACTGAAGTTCTCCTCCCTTCCATCTTCCTGTGCAAAGCTCTGAGAAGCAGATCCACCTCCAGATCTTCTAGGACCTCCTCCAGCACTAAGCAGGATCCACAGAGAAGCACCCCATCAGAGGCCTCGCTGCTACAGGCCCCATCAGTATCAACATCACCATCAACACCTCAACACTCTGGTACCTGCCCCAGAGAGACTGAGTATCATCCGCAAAATGTCCAGCTTCCTTACTGGCCAGGGTGAAGCTACTGTTCCCTTGGATCCCTGTTAGGTGGAGAGGTGAGGACGGAGGCTGAGTTAGAACACATGGACAGCAGGGTGGTGGCTCTAGTTCTACAGAAGGTCTGGACAATGACATCGGTAGACACCAGCGACCCTGAGATGGGGGCTCTTCTCTCAGGCATTCTCAAGAACATCCCCATGGTGTTGAATTCTGCTGCAGCTGCAGACAGGGAAAGCTCTGAAAGTCAGAGTCCCTTGGAGATAGTTGACGTTGGGAAMAGAATCAATCCAGGGTTTTTCCTCTCAGACAAGCACATCAGCTGTATTTGCTCAGACATGGTGACCAGCACGTACAGCAACGTCAGGTTCTCTGTGTTGGAGGACAAATCTCTAGGCTTCACTGATGACAGAACCCTGTCTCCTCCATCACCGCTGTGTCAGAAGTCCCAGTTCTGCCTGACTGCTGGGGAAGAGACAGACAGAGCTCCCTCTCTCAATGTTCCTCACACTGCAGCCAGATGTTAGGGCAGAGTACTGCCTCCTCCTCCTCTGGTCATCAGAGTCCAGATGAGCTCCTCACTCCTGAGGTGAAGCAGAGGATTATCATCGCTGTGGAGGAGATCATCACAGAGGGCGGTGAGGACGAAGCKTCTGGATCCTCTGAGCTGTGTGAAGCTGTGTCACCAGGCTCTCGCCGCTCCACTCCCACTACCAGCCTGGCAGCCAGCAACATTTTGTCTGTTGTTCTGCATGGCCTAAAGGACACCATCGGTGCATTTCTGTCCAAAGAGGTCACAAGGCCAGAGTTGGAAAAGGCTATCAGCCAAAGCCTGGTCAACTCTGTGATGGTGACCCTGAAGAGTCTGCTGATGCTGGATGCCAAGGTTCCTGTGGTGCAGGGGGACAACTCCACCCTGAAGACCTCAGAGTAGATCCCACATGGAACCATGGAGAATCTCAGAGCTGATCCCAGCTATAACCATGAATACCTCAGAGCTGATCCCAGCTGTAACCATGGAGACCTCAGAGCTGATCCCAGACAGAACCATGGAGCCTCCAGGGTGTTCCTCAGACATAGCTGTGGATAAGAACCACATCTCCCTCCAAGATGAGGACATGGCTAATGAGGCTAGCATCACCACCACCTCTATCTTCTCCTCCATCGTGAATCTGGTGAATCCCAAAATGGACAGAAGGTCCACCTCTTCCAGGGGGGGGCTCTCAGTATCCATGCCCCATGCGTGCCTTCCTGGACTCCAAGGACCTAGTGGGGTTTCTTTGCAGCCCAAACCTCCGCCACTTCTCTGAGCAACTGATCTGGCACGTGGCGCGACTGATCCTGGAGTCCAAAATGTCGAAGACGACGTTGGTGYGAAAGTGTTTCTCATACACAACAGTGGCCAACCTGAGTGGAGGCCTTGACCTGTCCACAGAGTGCTGTACTGAGCTCCTCTACAGCTTTGTGGAGGGGGCAGTCAAGAACCTTCAGGAGACCTTCCTGAGTATTCCACACAACCCTCCTGTGGAATCCTTCATGGAGGATTACAGCTGCACGGAAGAGAGGAACTGGGTGGTCTCTCCCGCTCTCTCTCATGGCAGTAGAGTATGTATGGCCTCTCCCACCCTGAGTGATAATGACTCTACAATCATACAACAGTCAGGTGAAGTGGGCATGGTCAAGCCCAGCTCTAGGAAAACCATCAATGCTCTTCTATCTGACATGTTCATTGACAGAGTTGAAGAACGTCTCCAAGAGTCTTGTGATGATGATGAGGGTGAACGTACTTCAATCAATGGTAAGATATCTGTACAAGCATATTTGGTTTGATCAACATAGGCCTGTCCATAATGTGTCCATACAAAGCTAAGATGATTAGTAAGTCAAATTGGCTGTATTGGAGGAAAAAAATASAACTTTAGCAACATGGTATTTATACGATGCACAACCATAGCGCTGTCACATTTCTTTAAGATAAGTGAATGTATAGATTATTGATGGTATCAACATGACATAAGGACACCATTTTCTTTGTGATTTAACTGTTGCAGATTGCATGATGTCAGAGACTTCGTCTAAGTATTCTCTTGAAGCCGAGGCCACCAATAGCGATGTCACTGGCTGTGAGAAGAACCCCGACTCCCTTTGGATGACAGGGCAACTGGATGAGTGAAGAGCTGAATCAGTGGACTCAGCCGACACAGGGCACAGCGCCTCATCCTTCTGGCAGTCATTTCCCAGCCAGGCTTCCTTCAAGGCAGAAGCCTCATCAGATGCTTCCTCACTGATCTCACTGGAGACGGTGGTAAAAACTCAGCTCTGCTAACAATGCTGCATTAACAGCTGACCGTCAGAACATGGCTGTGACTCAGAGCAGCACAGGGGCAGCAGGTCACAAAGGCTGGCGCTGCGTCCTCTGCTGCCAGACTGCTGAGGGGACTCCCATTGAGATAGCGACACTATTATCACTATATTTCACAGACAATTAAACAGTCAAATACATTGAAGTTATGTACCTTTATTTCAATTCATTGATTAGAGAAATACATTACGGCAAACCAATGAATGTCTGCGGTTAACAGCAGCGTAAGGTGCCTTCAATTCTATCAAAGACAGCGAAGTTTRAGAACAAAAGCCAGAAGAAATCTTCCAAGCCTCGTAAAGGACAGAACTTCAATAATTCAGTGGCACCRCTGCCTGGTAATTTTTCCTAACATAACAAATGCTCACGTCACAGGTTACCTTGTAATTTTGTGTGGAAATCAGTTAAATCCATTGTGGTGAATTGTGTTAAGCTGTGTACCATTTAAATACAGGTGACAGTATCTATTACAGGCCTGTCAGAGGACTGATCTCTTGTTGATCTGTAGTTTCAGCTGCTACAGAGAAACACAAGAAGCACTCCTTTGGCTCCCGCTTGTCCGCTGCCTTCGCCAGGTTCTTTTTTGGATGCTGTGGTAGCAAGAAGAAGATCAGACAGTAGAGAATAATATCAGCCACAAAGGTTAACACCAGACATATTTCGACGCTYGGTTTAAATAGTAAAACCCACATGAAGAAATAAACAAACAGAATTGCACTCAAGTTCAACCATACCACAGCTTTTCCTTTATTGATCGTCTCCCGACAAAGTCCCCCACATCTACATCAGATCTTTCACAAACAAGCGACAAACAGCTAATAAATATGTATCCTTAATTACTTAACTGATTAATTTAATCAAAAATCATCACATCAAAACTGTATATTTTTTTTCAACTCTGTAGTAGCACACAAAGACCAAATAATTCTTACACAATGTCTATACAATTGGTAGTTTTGTCCCGTTWTCCCAGTTTTTCTTTATAATTGTTGGTSACACTTTATTTGTATAGTCCCATATAGATGAACTACAGATGGTGATAGTATCAACTAAGTAGCTGTTGATAAGCAAATGTCTGCTAAGGTTACGTTTATGGTTAGGTTTAGAATAAGGGTTAGGGTAAGGGTTAAGGTTAGGGCTAGGTTAAGGTTTAAGTTTAGTGTTAGGATAAGGGTTAAGGTTAGGGTTAGTGGATAGTTAGTTGAAATGTTTTTGTTAGTTATTGAACATGGACTGACCATCTACAACCCATCTACTTGGGACTATCCAAATAAAGTGTTCCCTAAATGTTTCGCCCCAGAAAGGTTTGCAACAGTAAAACATGACAAAGTCAATGTTTCCTGATCAGAAAACATTGCCGTACCTCACATAATGAAAGCRGAAGATGTCAGTTCTTTTGAAACACACACACTTTAAATGCATTAACACATATAGACATATGCTATTTTAACAATAGGTACAATATATTATCTTTGTTTATAACATAGTAATATCTGGTTAATAATAATGTAGTAAAAATGTTATTTCATACATATATAATTACATGTTGTTCATAATTACACATTTGTTATGTGTGCCACAAAATAAAAACATCCTGTTTTTTAAAGTAATATCTGTAGTATATACAGCACCAGTCAAAAGTTTGGACACACCTACTCATTCAAGGGTTTTTCTTTATTTGTACTATTGTCTACATTGTTGAATAATAGTGAAGACATCGAAACTACGAAATAACACAGTCATGTAGTAACCAAAAAAGTGTTAAACAAACTAGATTTTTCAAAGTAGCCAACCTTTGTCTTGATGACAGCTTTGCACACACTTGGCATTCTCTCAACCAGCTTCACGAGGTAGTCACCTGGAATGCATTTCAATTAACAGGTGTGACTTGTTAAAAGTTAATTTGGGGAATTTCTTCCCTTCTTAATGTGTTTGAGCCAATCAGTTGTGTTGTGACAAGGTAGGGGTGATATACAGAAGATATTCCATATTATGGCAAGAACAGCTCAAATAAGCAAAGAGAAACGACAGTCCATCATTACTTTAAAARGTGAAGGTCAGTCAATCCAGGAACATTTCAAGAKCTTTGAAAGTTCCTTCAAGTGCAGTCGTAAAAACCATCAAGCGCTATGATGAACTGGCTCTCATGAAGACCGCCACAGGAAAGGAAGACCCAGGGTTACCTCTGCTGCAGAGGATACGTTCATTAGAGTTACCAGCCTCAGAAATTGCAGCCCAAATAAATGCTTCAAAGAGTTCAAGTAACAGACACATCTCAACATCAACTGTTCAGAGGAGACTGCTCGAATCAGGCCTTCATGGTCGATTTMCTGCAAAGAACTGCTAAAGGACACCAATAATAAGAAGAGACTTGCTTGGGCCAAGAAACACAAGCAATGGACATTAGACCGGTGGAAATCTGTCCTTTGGTCTGATAAGTCCGRGTATTTGTGAGACGCATAGTAGGTGAACGGATGATCTCCGCATGTGTGGTTCCCACCGTGAAGCAAAGAGGAGGAGGTGTGATGGTGAGGGGTTTCTTTGACACTGTRGATGATTTATTTAGAATTCAAGGCACACTTAACCAGCATGGCTACCACAGCTTTCTGCAGCGATACCCCATCCCGCTTAGTGGGACTATCATTTGTTTTCAAGAGAAAAATGACCCAACAAACCTCCAGGCTGTGTAAGGGCTATTTGACCAAGAAGGAGAGTGATGGAGTGCTGCATCAGATGACCTGGCCTCCACAGTCACCCGACCTCAACCCAATTCAGATGGTTTGGGACGAGTTGGACCGCAGAGTGAAGGAAAAGCAGCCACGAGTGCTCAGCATATGTGGGAACTCCTTTAAGACTGTTCATGAAGCTGGTTGAGCGAATGCCATGAGTGTGCAAAGCTGTCATCAAGGCAAAAGGTGGCTACTTTGAAGAATCTCAAATATAACATATATTTTGATTTGTTTAACACTTTTTTGCTTGCTACGTGATTCCATGTGTTATTTTATAGTTTTGATGTCTTCGCTATTATTCTACAATGTAGAAAATAGTAAAAATAAATAAAAACCCTTGAATGAGTAGGTGTGTCCAAACTTTCGACTGGTACTGAATATATACAAAAAATTGCAGAATATATATACAATTCTTGAGCAAGTTTTGCCTTGAAAAAAACCCCACTCAGTTACACATACATGGATCATTACAAACATTTGGAAACAGAAATCACTAAGGTCTTCAGCTGTTGGCATGAAAGAAGAGATAACAAGTCTGAAATCAACTGCTGGAATTCTAGTGCTAAGTCAAATGAGAGGCTTCCCGAGCCCACTTTGGGAGAATCTCAATTGCATACTCCTCGCGTCCTCTCTCATCACCTCCTTCGCTTTAAGCCACTGGATGAAAAAAAACAGAGATCCCACACCTCTGACTACAATAGATTTTGAGGACGATAGGAGAGAGGACAGGAGTATGCAATTGACACTCTCGCTTTGATTTTAAGGACATACACAATGTCAGTTACTAGTGTCAAGCCAGTGTTGGTCACATTTTGGTTGGCAGTCAATGTTGGTGCATGGGGGTTGGTTATTGGCGGAAAAAGACTTSGCTTTTAAGTTGGTTATGTACACTGGTCTTCTTTATTAAGTGCTTACACGTCATAATTATAGAATTTGGTGCCTGCTGATGGAATGCTTAAGAATTTGATGAAATGTTTACGGATTTATCTAGTTCGAGAATTTTCTGCTGTGAACAGTTGAGGACAATATCTGAGTTTGCGCTGGTGATGACGCAGCACATCTGCAACAGCTCAATTTGTGTTCATGTGGCGTGTCTATAGTTGTGCTTTACCGTTAGTTGTTCGGTTCCTYTATGTCATACCCTGTCCTTTGGCCTGTATGATGGGATAACCCTTCAGATTTAGCACCGTTAACAGTGGGTTTGGCTTGGGTGTTAATTTGGCATAGATATGGCCAAGAGTAGACACCAAACAGTGCCCTTTTCCATTTGCCAAACAAAGAAAGCTAAACTGGCAGAAAAGGGATGGCAAGCAGGTCCTAGGTCATTGTGCAATGACCAGGCTATAGTGTTGAGGCCCACAAAACACAGTGGTGTTTCGTAGGACTTCAGGTCTCATCACCTACATCATCAGGTGACTATCTAGTCCCTTTGTTTGCCAGAAAGTAGTTTTGCACACCAATTGCATTCCTAACGTTCCTTCTTTAATTTGTGTTGATATATGTGCTATTATAGGTGTGTACGATTTCCAAGACTGTATCCCAACTCCCCACCTTTCTCCCAAAGTGTGCACTTGCACACTCCCCATCAAYGGTAGGTGGAAACTCCATCCAGCCAATGCTTACACCAATCCCATTTTATCCATGATGGGGAGTATGCAAGTGCACACTTTTGGATAAGGGTGGACAACTGCGACACACATAAGTGAATTAAGGCTGCAGAGAATAACCCTCTTCTGGTTAGAACTCTGTCTGATCCCATGGAGGTGGCCAACCAACACTACACCCCCCCCACACTAAATGCAAACCGCTTCCGGACACCGACACACACACCGACCATGGTCTCTGAGAAGACTCTCGCTCTCCCCCATACCCTGCCTCCACCTTCCCAGCAATGTTGTAGCACTCTCAGACTCACACACACAGTGATTGCCAACCCTTGGTCCTGTCCCACCCTGTTAGCCACCCAAAGTCCCTGTCAGGTATTCAAGTCTCAGATCTGTTAGTGCTATCTTGCCAACTCCTACAGTGCATTCAGAAAGTATTCAAAGCCCTCAAATTATTCCACATATTGTTGTGAACGGCCTGAATTCAAAATTGATTAAATGTATTTTATCTACACACAATACTTCATAATGACAAAGTGAAAACATGTTTTTTCTTTTTTTTTGCAAATGTATTGAAAATYAAATACAGAAATATTTAATTGACATAAGTATTCACACCCCTGAGTCAATACATGTTAGAATCTCCTTTGGCAGCGATTACAGCTATGAGTCTTTCTGGGGAGGTCTTTAAGAGCTTTGCACGCCTGAATTGTACAARATTTGCACATTATTCTTTTTTAAATTCTTCAAGCTCTGTCCAGTTGGTTGTTGATCATTGCTAGACAGCCTTTTRAAGTCTTGCCATAGATTTTCGAGCAGGTTCTTCTCTAATATTTTGCCCGTGCCCGTGCCGTCTATTCCATTTCTTTTTATCCTAAAAAAGTCCCTAGTCTTGCCGATGACAAGCATACCCATAACATYATGCAGACACCACCGTGCTTGAAAATATGAAAAATGCAGTGGTCAGTGATGTTTTGTGTTGGATTTGCCCCAAACATAACACTTTGTATACAGGACATAAAGTTAATTTCTTTGCCACATTTTTTGCAGTTTTACTTTAGTGCCTTATTGCAAACAGGAATATTTTTATTCTGTACATGCCTCCTTCTGTTCACTCTATCATTTAGGTTAGTATTGTGGAGTGCCTACAATGTTGTTGATCCATTCTCAGTTTTCCCCTATCACAGCCATTAAACTCTGTAAATGTTTTTAGTCACCATTGGCCTCGTGGTGAAATGTCTGAGCGGTTTCCTTGAGTTAGTTAGGATGCCTGTATCTTTGTAGTGACTAGGCGTTGCATGTATCAATACACCCAATTAATAACTTCACCATGCTCAAACTAAGCACATTTTTACTCCTGAACTTATTTAAGCTTGACATTAAAAAAAATTGGGTTGAATACTCATTTCAGATTTTCATTTTTTTATAAATATGTAAACATTTCTAAAAACATAATTCCACTTTGACATTATGGGCTATCGTGTGTAGGCCAGTGACACAAAATCTAAATTGTATCCATTTGAAATTCAGGCTGTAACACAACAAAATGTGGAAAAAGTCAAAGGGTTTGAATACTTTCTGAAGGCCCTGTATTTCATCATCACCGCTAACACAAACAGATCTGGGACTTGGCTACTTTTAAGACACCCCATGTCCCCATAAACCACAAAAATATCCCCTTAAAACACCCCTGATGCTGAGTAAGCCCATTCCTGGCCCTTCTCTTCCTCCATTTGCCCTCTMGCTCAGTACTCCTGGCCCTGGTAGCCAGCGGAGCCGTCAAAGGCTGGCTCTGTGCTGGCCGCGGGGTCAATGTCGGCGGCGTAGCTCGTGTAGTCAGTGCCCATGGGGGACGCGGCGTTGGGGTCGGCGGTGGGGTCAACATACTCCTGGGAGAAGAGGGCCGAGTCAGCCCCCAGCTTGTACTTCTGAAAGCCCAGGAAGGCCTGCACCGCCTTCAGAGTAGAGAGGGTGTGATGCGGAGGGCGAACAATTGAAAAGGGAATGGGCAATAATATAGAGGCGATAGCAAAGCAATGTATGCGTGGAGAAGGGAAGAGGGAGCCCAGACCATAGGGGGCAGCGAGCGATTGGAAAGGGGATGGGCAACAACATGAAAGCAAAAGCAAAAAAATATGTTGTGGGTGAGGGGGATAAACAAGAAAAGTGGAGACATGGGGTTGTGTGGGTGGGATTTGAATATGACAGATGGGCAGAATGAGATGACACAAGATGCAACCAATGATAGTGGGGGAGGGGGGGTATATCAGGTAACAAGCCATTGATTAAAAAAGGWATGAAYWAAGGTTAGGAGGATGAARGGTAGTTAGATAAGAGTGGGATAACGAGAGAAAGAGGGGGAGAAAGAAGGAAGAGGGGAGGGGGATTAAGTCTGTTAGTCGGTTTTAAGTGGGGAGTGTCAAAACAGATACAGTCAGTGGTCTTGGAGTGAAGTGAGTAACCTTTCACCTGGTCGGGCACTGTCTTTGACTTATTTCTTTTTAATACAACAATAACAATTTATCATGAATAATAAACATTCACAAATCATCCCAGTGTCATATATAAACCAAAAATACCCAAACAAAATAAAATAAATCGTATTTTAATCCTAACTCATAATACAATATAAAAGACAGATTCACATAGTGGTTGCAGCCAGCTGGACCTGGTAACACTAAATGCATGTCATTAAGCTGTAGTAGTTAGCTACAGCTGTGGCATGTGTGTATGGGGAAGCATAAGGCTAGATTAGGGAGAGGAGGTGAAAAGAGGTCATAGCTTTTCCTTCACAGATTTGTAGTGTTGGCATTGAAATAAAATGTGAACAATTACTACATATCTAAGATACAATCTAACAAGGTCAAATTGGTATGAACTCTGTACATTTTTATCACTTTCTAATAATTTCCTGATTGATCCCAACCATGCAAAGTGGCCCTACAGAAAATGTTCAAATCTAAATTGAATGGTACCATGAAATCAAATGATTTTATCAAAATAATACTTTACATTAAAATGAATTGAGACAACCAGCAAAGGTGAACATAGCTAAAATGGTGGATTACTATGCCAGGCAATGAGAACCTGATATGTCAACAGTAGAGTYCCACTGTTTTAACCCCACAAAGACACTCATTTTTGGCAATGGTTTGATATCAAGGCACTTTGGAAGGGCAATCTGAATCTAGCAAGCGGATCCTAGCTGTAAACACTAGCCAATCATAGTAAACAWACACAAGGTACTCCTTTCAATGTGTTTGGCCATCTAAGGAGGACATCATTCAGACACAGCCTGGATGGGAAGTTGGTGTGAGRGAAATAAAGAAAGTGAGGGTCAGGATATCTATCATTAGGCTAGCGGTGGTGTGGGCTATGGAATGAACAGTTTGTCATACTCTTCTTCGAACGACACTCTCTTTATCCTCTCCAGGGACAGCAGTGTCAGAGCACCCTAGAGAGAGACAGACAGGTCAGTTATGGGATAGAAAGGGTGGTGAGGACGGGTGGTGAGGATGACCCCAATATTCACCAGATACAATCCTTCCATAAAGTTCTGTATCATAACAACCTTTTTAAGCTTTTTCTAGACTGAGACGGAAGCAAAGATTAAATTGGCGAAGACGTAGAAACTTAGATCTGAACTAACTAAAAACAGAGATGAAGCATTATTGTATACAAAAATACAGCATAGACAAAGATTCAAATTGAGAAAATTAGGAATCTAAACAGACCCAGAGAAGATAGAATTGGGAGAGAAAAATGTAGATCCGGGTTACAAAACTGCAGAAAAACAGAAGACAGTAGACACTTCTAAATATGAAGAAAAAGCAGTGTTAAACAGAGCTAAGTTAAGACTGACAAAGAGGAGCAGAATGTTATGACCCAGCTTCAGACGGAGCAGAATTAGAGCCTGATGAAGAAGGCAGAGGTGATATGTAACCAATTTAATTGAAAACTTTGATATGAATACATTTTGCGTAATATACATGTTTTCTATTTTGTAGATGCTTAAATGGCCATTACGCCAGACAGGAAGGTTGATGAAATGGAGGGCTGTTGTACTGTACGTACCCAGGTGAAGATGGAGAAGAAGGCAAAGGTAATGGCGGCTCGGGCTGCGTCCGCACCCTCCCTTAGAGGGTTGTCCTCCTCCTTGGCAACCTGCCACTGGTTGGCCAGGAAACAGAACCCCACAAACCAGACAAATGACCAGAATGCTACAGGAAGGATGGGGAGAGAGAGAGAAAAAGGGAGAGGGAGAATTACAAACGGAAACCATTAATACTATGGGGTGGTAAAACTAAAGAAAAAAATCTGTTCTTGAAATGTAATATCATACACAGTAATACCACATTACAAATGTCATGCCAATAACAGACTGTCATGAGTATGTTTGTGCATTATGAGCAACACCACAAATGTCATGCAACAATATAAAAAAACATATCAACTACTGATACACAACATATTTTGCAACCATTTTTACAAGCCTCAATAGCCTCACAGTAATCAAAGCCGAGCCTCAAAGGTCATAATGAGTTTGTTAGGGTTTATCAGCCACACCACAGCTAACCACAAGGGGGCACCTGTGCACATACAAAATGGCTCCTATAGAACTGAAGTCCGCCAATGTCCTAGAGCTGTGATTCAAATTCCAGGGCTCTGTTCCAATACTATTAATATGCATCCTTCTTTAATCCTTTCCTTGAAGTAATCACCCATCTGATATAATATAATTGGTGAGAGCAATACAGTGAAAAGCTTGCTTCTATGCCAATCCAGTCACGTTGGAGTGATTACGTCAAGGAAAGGAGGACGGAGGGATTATACATTTTAAGAGTATACAGACAGGGCCCAGTACGCCTAATGGCTATTGAAGAAACAAGACCTTTATCAATGTCCATGTATTGATCAGTGTTTCCTAAGAGTTTAGAAAGGCTAAAGACAAAGGCCACATCCACCTCCCCACCCCTGAACCGAGTCTTCACAGAGCACCCAGATAAACCGTGTGCCTCCAAACACACTCCAAACTTCTCAACTAAAACAACCCCTTTCTTTGCTGTTAACGAACACACAATCACCTCCCGCGCATCCCCCAGTCAAACTCACACCAACAAGCCAAAACAACATTCTTCCTGTGTGGGGTGAAGTTGTCCGTAGACGCTGATCTGTGGTCAGTTTTGCATTTCCCCCAGTAATGGTTAAGGTTTGGATTGGGGGAGGAAAAGCTGTTCCTAGATTGGTGCCTAGGAGAAACTACACCCCAGAGCTTACCAGACACTCCAATGTCAGCAAGCACAGCCTTCTTGCGGTCCTTGACGCTGCTGATCTGGGGGAAGTAGACGTCCAGGACCAGGAAGGCAGCACAGCTTAGGAAAGCCAGGGTTCCCATCCCCACTGCGTAGTTACAGGCATTCTGGTTCCTGTTGAAGATGCAGAACTCCTCAATCTCGTCAGGCCGGTTCACATAGCCCTCGTTGGCTATACAGCCAAAGATCACGATGGAGAAGAGCTGGGSGAAGAAGAGAGGGAGGGTGTGACAAAGAAGTTGATTGAGGAGAGAGGGTAGAGTAGGGAGAAAAGGAGAAATGCATAGGAGCAAAAGCCTGCAAAATCAGTAGCTCCAGGAGGACAGTTGGCAACTGCTGATCTACATCATATGGTAGTAAAATCAATGTGGATGGTACATCATTTGCACAAGCTGATCCTTTTTGCATCCTATGTAAATCTGTTACAGGCATTTGGAAAGTATTGTCATGACATGACAATCATTCATTCAATGACTTATCTTATCAAATCAATTAACTATGTTTAATTAATTACATGATTAAATTAATCTCAGTAACTTGGGGCACCACGGTAAACGTATTTAAAGAGTTATTATCTCCCGAATTAAACTCTTATAAGATAATATATCTATAGATAAGTCACTTATAAATGTATTTTTTACCTCATATCAGTCTCATTCTGAACGTCATAATATTCTATAAATCTGCACGAACCCTAGTCTACATGATGACTCAGCTTACACAAATTGGCTTAATTATTTATTTACTAACTAATTACACAGAAATACACACAGTATAGGTTGAATTGATTACTAACATAATGCATTGAAAAGTCCCCAGTGCACTAACCCGATATGACGGCTGGTTACACAATGAAAGGGGCGGGGAAAGAAAGAATGGGAGAAGAAGAGACAAAGGAATTCAACTATCGTACATAGTTGAATAATACGCTCATCGTAAATATGGATATTTAGCATCCTAACAACCGCTCATTCGGACTTAGAAATGCAATGCAAATATTGACGCTTGTTTGTCTGTCATCTTGCTCTGTTGAAATCGCCCGATCCGTCTGTGACGAATAGTTCGACAGAAAGTCTCTGGTAGTCCACCAGAGATCACCATGCCCTTAGTAGTTGTAGTAGTAGCTTTCTTCATTCTGGAAGTGTTCTTTAGACTGGATACATCAGACATTCCAATGATCGTTTGTTAAGATCTTCCTTGTGTCTTTGGTCAAAGTTCTAGACTACTTTACATGCAGAGCGGCAGGCGGTGCATGTCTTAGTCTTCTTCACTCGTCGAGTCTCAGGAGGGTCTTGTAATTTTAGACCATTTGTCACATATAAAGCTTGCGCTGCATACTGGTCTAGTAGTTTTAAACCATTTTACACGTCAGTAGCAATCAGGCAATGTAGCTGTGTAGCCACCGCTCCATGCTGTCTGGTCTAATCTACATTTTGTTAGGAGTCCTTTAGAAGTACTCTGGAAAAAGGGTCGTTCCATCCTTTTGGCATAATGTCTGTGCTCATGTAGGCGTTGGTACCGACTGGCAAAAGTTTAGGTAGAAACAATTCTCATTTAGAAGGCTAAAATCACATTTACTCTTCCCACAAACAGTTTCATATTTAAAGCATGAGCTTAACAACATTTTACAACCTGACAACTGGGACGTATACATTTGTAGAGTTACTGTTATTTAGTTATACCGTTCTTAATGAAATCACAAAACAACAACTGATTTGACATGATTATTGTTTGGAGCCCCAACAATCATTTCCCACATTATTTGCGTTAGAAATATTGTTTTAAATGTCCAACCTTTTGATGTTAAAGTTTTGGGGGCAGAGTATCTCTCTACACACAAATAATTTTTGACTTCTCCATACTGTAGTGCACGAGACAGGAAGTTTACGACCGGTCGTTAAAGTCCTAGAACCAGCCCCACTTCATATCTGGTGGGAGAGAGAGGGGGGGACTCTCTTTGATCCTCACCCAGGATCAAAGACTTTTTCCACGGTTTGTTACGTTACAGCCTTGTTCTAAAACGTACAAAAAAAATGCCTCATCAATCTACACACAATACCCCATAATGACAACTCAAGGACATTCAGAGACTTGTCCTGACACCACTCCTGCGTTGTCTTGGCTGTGTGCTTAGGGTTGTTGCCCTATTGGAAGGTGAACCTTTGCCCAAGTCGGAGGTCCTGAGCGCTCTGGAGCCGGTTTTCATCAAGGATCTCTCTGTACTTTACCCCGTTCAGCTTTCCCTCGATCCTGACTAGTCTCCCAGTCCCTGCCGCTGAAAAACATCCCCACAGCAGGGTGCTGCCGCCACCATGCTTCACCGTAGGGATGGTGCCAGGTTTCCTCCAGATGTGACACTTGGCATTCAGACTGAATTCTTTAGTCTTGGTTTCAGACCAGAGAATCTTGTTTTTCATGATCTGAGAGTCCTTTTAGATGCCTTTTGGCAAACTTCCAGCAGGCAGTCATGTGCCTTTTACAGAGGACTGGCTTCCGTCTGGCCACTCTACCATAAAGGCCTGATCGGTAGAGTGCTGCAGAGATGGTTGTCCTTCTGGAAGGTTCTCCCATATCCTCAGAGGTCACCTCCCTGACCAAGGCCCTTCTCTCCCGATTACTCAATTTTGCCAGGCGGCCAGCTCTAGGAAGAGTTTAGGTGGTTCCAAACTTCTTCCATTTAAGAATGATGGAGGCCACTGTTTTTGGGGACCTTCAATACTGCAGACATTTTTTGGTACCCTTCCCCAGATCTGTGCCTTGACACAATCCGGACCTCATGGCTTGGTTTTTGCTCTGACATGCACTTTCAACTGTGGAACCTTATATAGACAGGTGTGTGCCTTTCCAAATAATGTCCAATCAATTGAATGTACCACAGGTAGGCTCCAATCAAGTTGTAGAAACATCTCAAGGATAATCAACGGAAACAGGGTGCACCCGAGCTCAATTTCAAGTCTCATAGCAAAGGGTCTGAATACTTATGTAAATAAGGTATTTCTGTTTTCGCTTCATCATTATAGGGTATTGTGTGTAGATTGATGAAGAAAAATATTTATTTAATACATTTTAGCACAAGGCTGCAACATAACAAAATGTGGAAAAAGTCAAGGGGTCTGAATACACTGTAGTAATGTATGGCGTCATGCAGAGAAGTCACAACATGATCATATCATCACACTTTGGGGTAAAATGAATCCAGAACCTACAAATCCACAGTCACATTTTCACCCAGTTGTCTACATTCAGATACATGTATGGCAGTACCTGATCTGACACGAGTGTAGATGAAGGAAGATCCTAATGACACATCATGTGAAACAGTAAGCAAAGTCAAAACCGGCCCATCTTGCACCAATGCCAGTAACTACATCATAAAACCATCTAGCATTAAAAACGTCTACTCATTTAATTCACATACATTAAATAAATGACTCATATACTGGAGTACATCCCAACTGCTTTAATGCAGGTTCAGGCCAGGGTTGATGTTTGTTTTGTTGATGATGAGATGGGATGATATTAGGGGGCTTGTGTATACTACTGCATCTATTGCGCTCAGGCACGTGCACAGTTGAGTCAACCTGTGCCCAGCGTATGCCCCTTTGAACTCCCATTCGACAAGTGCCCTTTTGCGTGGTGCTATAACTATTCTTTTATGTATAAGGTTTTGTCGTTGTTGTTCTGAACCCATTGCCCGCAAGTCGTTGTGACGTTGTCAAGTTCGCCACCCCCCAACCCGTCTGTTGGTTGCACCTGATGGTCTGCCCTGTACTGAGATTGCACACGCCCGGTATCCAAACATGTCACCGGTCGAGTGTGTGTAGAAAGTCAACTAGTTTAAATATCAACAGTGCTGCCTCAGTAGCATAACATTTGATGAACTTCTCTAGGGTACGTGAGACGGTAGCGTCCCACCTCTTCAACAGCCAGTGAAACTGCAGGGCGCCAAATTCAAATACAGAAATACTCATTATAAAAATTCAGAAAACAAAACATATTTTACATAGGTTTAAAGATTAACTTCTTGTGAATCCAACCACGGTGTCAGATTTAAAAAATGCTTTACGGGGAAAGCATACCTTACGATTATTTGAGAACATAGCCCAGCAGACAAATCATTACAAACAGTAACCAGCCTAGTAGAAGAGTTACACAAGTCAGAAACAGAGATAAGATTAATCCCTTACCTTTGTTGATCTTCATATGGTTGCACTCAGACATTAATTTACTCAATAAATGTTCCTTTTGTTCGATAAAGTCTCTTTATATCCAAAAACCTCCGTTTTGTTTGCGCGTTTTCTTCAGTAATCCACAGGCTCAAACGCAGTCAAAACAGGTAGACAAAAAATCCAAATTGTATCCGTAAAGTTCATAGAAACATGTCAAACGATGTTTATATTCAAGCCTCAGGTTGTTTTTAGCCTAAATAATCGATAATATTTCAACCGGACAATAACGCCGTCAATATAAAAAGGTAAACAAGAAAGGCACTCTCTCGGTCGCGCGCATGAAAAAGCTTTGTGACACTTTAGGGTCCACTCATTCAGACTGCTCTTACTTTCTCATTTTTCAGAATACAAGCCTGAAACAATTTCTAAAGACTGTTGACATCTAGTGGAAGGCATAGGAACTGCAATTTGATTCCTAAGTCAATGGATACTGTAATGGCATTGAATAGAAAACTACAAAAKCAAAACAAATACTACTTCCTGAATAGATTTTTCTCAGGTTTTCGCCTGCCAAATCAGTTCTGTTATACTCACAGACACTATTTTAACAGTTTTGGAAACTTTATAGTGTTTTCTATCCAAATCTACCAGTTATATGCATATCATATCTTCTGGGCCCGAGTAGCAGGTAAATTTAATTTGGGCATGCTTTTCATCCAAAATTCCAAATGCTGCCCCCTACGCTAGAAAAGTTAACACTTGATTTACATAATTATTAATATTTGGTCTGGTTGGCTGATACACGCAGCAGAGAAAGGCAGGAGAGGAGCAGCTGAAACAACGACCCTCGCTCCGACCCAACTCCATCCCTTCCTCAGTCGTCAGCAGCAACCCAGGTAGTCTAGACAAGCTAACCACTCTGTACTAAAATATCCACACAAGACACCATATAGCCATATACAGTGGGGAGAACAAGTATTTGATACACTGACAATTTTGCAGGTTTTCCTACTTACAAAGCATGTAGAGGTCTGTAATTTCTATCATAGGTACACTTCAACTGTGAGAGAAGGAATCTAAAACAAAAATCCAGAAAATCACATTGTATGATTTTTAAGTAATTAATTTGCATTTTATTGCATGACATAAGTATTTGATACATCAGAAAAGCAGAACTGAATATTTGGTACAGAAACCTTGGCGGTGGGTCAGTCATGGTGTGGGGTGGCATTTCTTTGGGGGGCCGCACAGCCCTCCATGTGTTCGCCAGAGGTAGCCTGACTGCCATTAGGTACCGAGATGAGATCCTCACACCCCTTGTGAGACCATATGCTGGTGCGGTTGGGTTCCTCCTAATGCAAGACAATGCTAGACCTCATGTGGCTGGAGTGTGTCAGCAGTTCCTGCAAGAGGAAGGCATTGATGCTATGGACTGGCCCGCCCGTTCCCCAGACCTGAATCCAATTGAGCACATCTGGGACATCATGTCTCGCTCCATCCACCAATGCCACGTTGCACCACAGCCTGTCCAGGAGTTGGCGGATGCTTTAGTCCAGGTCTGGGAGGAGATCCCTCAGGAGACCATCCGCCACCTCATCAGGAGCATGCCCAGGCGTTGTAGGGAGGTCATACAGGCACGTGGAGGCCACACACACTACTGAGCCTCATTTTGACTTGTTVTAAGGACATTACATCAAAGTTGGATCAGCCTGTAGTGTGGTTTTCCACTTAAATTTTGAGTGTGACTCCAAATCCAGACCTCCATGGGTTGATACATTTGATTTCCATTGATAATTTGTGTGATTTTGTTGTCAGCTCATTCAACTATGTAAAGAAAAAAAGTATTTAATAAGAATATTTCAATCATTCAGATCTAGGATGTGTTATTTTAGTGTTCCCTTTATTTTTTTGAGCAGTGTATATTGTATATACGAACAATATATATACACAATATGTCAAAGTTACAAGGTGAACTGAAAGCTGGATACTACTGTATATAACCAGATCCCTTGACAGAAGAGAAAGCAAGGGGGCGCTTCATGTTATTACATTCTCAATGCTTTAAGTGCTCACATGCTTTGTTAGCATCTCTTCACAATGCCTAGTTCCAACCGTCCAGTATTAACAGTTGAAGTCGGAAGTTTACATACACCTTAGCCAAATACATTTAAACTCAGTTTCACAATTCCTGACATTTAATCAGAGTAAAAAAATCCCTGTCTTAGGTCAGTTAGGATCACCACTTTATTTGAAGAATGTGACATGTCAGAATAATAGTAGAGCATTACTTATTTCAGCTTTTATTTTTCATCACATTCCCAGTGGGTCAGAAGTTTACATACACTCAATTAGTATTTGGTAGCATTTCCTTTAAATTGTTTAACTTGGGTCAAACATTTCAGGTAGCCTTCCACAAGCTTCCCACAATAAGTTGGGTAATTTTGTACTATTCCTCCTGACAGAGCTGGTGTAACTGAGTCAGGTTTGTAGGCCTCCTTGCTCGCACAAGCTTTTTCAGTTCTGCCCACACATGTTCTATAGGATTGAGGTCAGGGCTTTGTGATGGCCACTCCAATACCTTGACTTTGTTGTCCGTAAGCCATTTTGCCACAACTTTGGAAGTATGCTTGGGGACATTGTCCATTTGGAAGACCCATTTGCGACCAAGCTTTAACTTCCTGACTGATGTCTTGAGATGGTGCTTCAATATATCGACATCATTTTCCTTCCTTATGACACCATCCATTTTGTGAAGTGCACCAGTCCCTCCTGCAGCAAAGCACCCCCACAACATGATGCTGCCACCACTGGGGATGGTGTTCTTCGGCTTGCAAGCCTCTCCCTTTGTCCTCCAAACATAACAATGGTCATGATGGCCAAACAGTTCTATTTTTATTTCATCAGACCAGAGGACATTTCTCCAAAAAGTACAATCTTTGTCCTCATGTGCAGTTGAAAAACATAGTCTGGCTTTTTCCTTGCTGAGCGGCCTTTCAGGTTATGTCGATGTAGGACTCGTTTTCCTGTGGATATAGATACTTTTGTACATGTTTCTTTCAGCAATTTCACAAGGTACTTTGCTGTTGTTCTGGGATGGATTTGCACTTTTCGCACCAAAGTACGTTCATCTCTCGGAGACACAATGCGTCTCCTTCCTGAGCGGTATGACGGTTGCGTGGGCCCGTGGTGTTTATACTTGCGTACTATTGTTTGCACAGATGAACCCGGTACCTTCAGGCATTTGGAAATAACTCCCAAGGATGAACCAGACTTGTGAAATTTGTGGAGTGGTTGAAAAACGAGTTTTAAATGACTCCAACCTAAGTGTATGTAAACTTCCGACTTCAACTGTATATGAAGATTGCATCTTTGTCTCCTTTCCTCCATGTTCTGAAAAACAAGAGTGCTGCCATCTGCTCCATAGTTTCCTGCTTGTTTCCACCCCATTTTTTGATATTTGCTGTCATTTTTCATCCCAAACTCCTCTTAACCATGCTTTATAGCTCATAATGTAAGCATTTCATTGAACAGTTTACACTGTATCCTGTGCGGATGACAAACGTTGGTTTGAAAATGCAAAGCGGATAGAGATTTGTTTGTGGACATGATCTTTGGTCAGGATCTGGTTGTAAATTATGTGAGTTCGCTCCTCTCTAGTTGTCTGCTGGCGTGGTCTCCCTCCTGGTCCATTCGCCTACTCAGATATACAATTACCAGGCTAGCAGCACAGCTCTCAGTCCTGTCTGGATCACAAGGCCCCAGCACCTCATAGACGTATGAAAGCAGACATTGTGATTGGCACCACGTGGGGTCCTGATCTTGTGATCATCAGCAGCCTTTCATGCTCCATATTAAGCCTGAGGGAATTTAGTGTTTGTGTGTGTGTATGTTTATCATGTGATAAAAAAAATAATAAACTTATGCATGACTTTCTCAAGATGAGCAGCACTGGCTTTCTGTTACATTTTCACTGCTGCACAACTACCACAGCCTAACAATTAAATGCATCCAATAGATACATGCTGGATTACTGTCAGAGTCCCAGTGTGTGCCTATTAGTGTGCAGGATGTCTTTCAGGCAGGCCTACCAGTCAATAAATCAATCAGGCTTTGCACACCATTACAGCTAGAGCCCCTTAGCTTTGCTGCAAGCTACAACCGAGGTCTACAGAGGCACTATGCTCTTGCGGTCATAGCAATACTGTGAGCATACTGCACTGGATGCCCCCTCTCTCTCTCTCTGAATCTGCTTGTGCTAGTCTCCCTCAGTTAGTGTATTCTCCTCCATCATGGAGTACCACTGATACAGATGTTGATTGAGATGTACACAAAGGAGTCCTTGACAAACAAACATGAACACACACACAGCTTGCTGGCCGAGCACCACATTTCTGCCCTCCCCCACAATAACTCAATTTTAATCTCTGTGACCTTGTGTTCACACACACAGAGAGACAGAGAGAGAGAGAGAGAGAGAGAGAGAGAGAGAGAGAGAGAGAGAGAGAGAGAGAGTGAAAGGCGGAACAACCAAGACTGTCAGATTCTTTCCTTCACAAGACCGGAAGTCTTTCTCCATACTAATGCACACATTGGTACTACCAGGAAACCAGAAATGCCAACTCCCTATTTAGAGATGGCTAGCTGAATATAGGCCTAACATGAAGTTACAGGTGTGCATGTTAATGCACAAGTAGCATACAGCTCAACAAAAACACAGGAGGAAAAGGCACATCTATCCTAGACAAACCAACCATCAAACCCAATTTTTGCTGTGGAACTATCAACAGAACATTGTTATCAACTGGTTACAGTAATTTCAACGAAAACAGTGCGAAAACAGAATGAAAACCGGTTACAAAATGAAATCCGATTGCTAGAGCAAGGTTGGTAATAGCAACTTCAAAACAAAACACTAAACAGTGTTTTTGAACACACCACTACAACCCTGTTCCTGGAAAGCTAAGAGAGGTCCATATTCTCCACTGGTCTTCTCGGAGTAGATTGGCCCCAGCTACTTACATCATAAGCCCGTATAAAATTTCCCAGTCCATCTATACCTGAAGACTGTGGTGAAAACTCTGTGCGCAGGAGAGCGTCTAGATCCAGTTGCTGGTTTTGGCAGGAGGAACAACTCAATGACACTAATGTCATCCTTGTTTTGGGTAACTGCATTTGAGCTCCGCTCCAACGAGCCACGTACACACAGAATCAGAGGTCCTCGCCACACTACGGTACAGCAGCTACATGTCATTCTAAAGCTGCACTTCACCTCCACAATAGCAATGCTATCTTTCTCTCCTCTGTTATGAGCACGACATTCCCGACAGCGAATCATCGTCACACATAGAACAAGAAGGAGAGAGGGAAGGAAATGAGACGGCTAGTCGGGAATGTAGTGCTCATAATAGAGGAGAGAAAGATGGCATTGCTATTGTGGAGGTGAAGTGCAGCTTTAGAATGACATTTAGCTGCTGTACCATAGTGTGTACATACATTCATGGCACACACACACACACACACACACACACAATTCACTCTGTCAAAAGAAAAGCAGAACAAATGTTATCAATTTGCTAGCTGAACAATAACAGAGATCATCCAAAACATGAACACTAGATCACATTTCACCAGATCAAAGTCCCAGCAGAGTCTTCTGGCTTATTAGCTCAACAGCTGCTGTGAATTATTAGATATCCTACCAACATAAGACTACGACTAATACTCTACAGACTTCGATTTTGATCGACACATTTCGTGGTATCTCTGGCCTCTAGTTAATAAACCGCTGCACACTGGGGCTCTTGGTAACCCCAACAAGGTTTAATGGGTGTCAATCAACGTTTCGGTCTAATGAGACCGTGGTCAATCAGGGTCATGTTCAAATCAAATAAAAATGTATTTGTCACGTTTTGTTAAGAACAGGTGTACACTAACAATGAAATGCTTACTTACGGGTCATTTCCCAACAATGCAGAGTTACAGATAAAATGTCATCAAAAGTAAATAGTGACACGAGGAATAAATACACAGTGAATAACAATAAAGATAAAAAATTGCATGGCTATATAGTACCAGTACCGAGTCCATGTGCAGGGGTACGAGGCAATTGAGGTAGCTATGCACATATAGGTAGGGGTAAAGTGACTAGGCAACAGGATGGATAATAAACAGTAGCAGAAACGTATGTGGCGAGTGTGAAAGTGTGTGTGTGTGTGTGTAAAATAGTTAGTGCAACAACAACAAAAAAGGTCAACGCAGTCAACGCCATTTGATTAGCTATTTAGCAGTCTTGTTTAGCAGTTTTACGGCTTGGGGGGGGGGGGGATAGAAGCTGTTCAGAGTCCTGTTGGTTCCAGACTTGGTGCCCTGGTACTGCTTGCTGTGCGGCATAAGAGAGAACAGTCTGTGGTTCACAGCAGGACACACTGTAGCAAAACGTTTTGCAAAAAAATAAAATAAAATAGGTTCCAGGTAACTCCACATTCAAAAAAAAAATTATCCTTACTGAACATGGTTTGGAAAGCAAGCAGAGAGGAGTTTAAAAAGCTCAACAGCCAAACCCTGTCACCTTTTAATCTTACATACCAAACAAACATTACGCATTGGCTGGAGAACATTTCAAATATGTTCTTATGTCCCCAGCATCACTGCCAAACACTGGTGCAAAGCCTGTCCGTGGAAATGCACTAATAGTGCTCCGGTTATAGTGACTTTGACATCTGAATGAACATGCCACACACACACACACACACACACACACAAATGCAGTTCCATCAACTATGGTGGATGCGTCATCAGGCCAGTGCAGTAGAGTTTGGCTCGGTTCTGCTCATTATTGTGAATAGGGTATAAGTGTCTATTTTGTTTTATTTTTATTGTGCCTCTGTGCCTAATTGGTCAATTAAAATCAGTTGCTAATTACAAGGTAACAACATTGACAAAGTAGCAGACATTGCAGCCTTCCAGGACCGGAGATCCACCAAAAGAAGATACTTCTTCATTTCCAGGTCTCCAGGTCTCCATCTACTGTATTAGCTCAATAAAGCTTGTATTGATCTGGTGACTGAGGAGTTTCTCAATGGGACACCATCACGTGTCATCATCCAATATCACTCGACAGATCCCAGTGACATCATTAACAGGGGCACTAGAGAAAAATAACCATGTTAATTCAGAGAATGCTTCCATGGAATGAAGAAGAAAAAAAAACAGACAACTCATTCCACATTCCCTCATGACTCGCAAGCACATGACTATTCTATTTGCTCAGACAAAGGCTTCACACTGAAAAGGCAGCAGATGATAGGACGAGGAAAAGAAAGCTGAACTAAAAAAGGGGGCTGAAAGGATGTACTAAACTGTCACGTCACGTGACCTATAACACCCCTAGTTACAAGGTCGCCATGATACAAAGACCCAGCCATTCTAAAGGCCGTCCCTGTCCACTTCCTCTGGTGTATAACGTACTTGTGTCGTGAGCAAGCCTCCTCTTATTTGTCCCCATTCCTCCCTCCCTCCATCCATCCCTTTCTCATGAGTGGGCTTGCCGGTGACATCTTTCCGGTGGTCTCTGACAGTCGTCATGCCAACGCAGCAGACCNGGGGGGGGGGGGTCCGCCTCCCTCTCATCCTGAAGGGAAAGCTGTGGTCCAGCAAGTTAATACTAACCTATCATCATCATCATCATCACACGGAGGGCTACAATGGCAGATTTTAAAATGGGAGGGGCTGAGCTTACATTCCCCTTCTCGATATTAAAATGGCAGATTTCTCTCCACCAAGACAAATGTGTTGGTGTCCATCTTTGTTTTGTTTAGCCTTAGTATTCATGAAAGCAGGTTGTCTGATCACACATTTCTGGATCTTATCTGAATGAGGAATAAAACCTCTCCATGATCATTGGAGTTCCCTCCCCAATCTGCTGAACATCAAATATGCTGCATTCCTTTATAGTGTTGCACACCTTTTCTCTAATCACTATGCTTGACAGACAGACAGACAGACGTGGGAAGGATTTGTTACATGTATTTGGAATATGTTTTAAATGACTTCTGAGTATTTTGTCATTTGTATTGCACTGGATCACACTACACTCCAATGTATTTTGTAACAAGATAGTTTCGAGAGTTGTCATTTGTATTTTCAAAATACAAAATACTTTTCTATACCATTTTTCATTTTTTTTTTTATAGCGGTTCAACATTTTGTGGCCCCCTTTCACCCTGCATTGGTATCAGAAGTCTGATACAACTATGGTGTGATACGAGTGTATGCTAAATGAACTAAATATAAAATGTACATGTAAAAATTAACAATTGCAAAGCATGCTGAGTATTATTCTAATGAGCCCCCCCCCCCAAAAAGGCTAATAATAATAATACCCAGTGTGCTCTGCAGTTAATTTAGGTAGGTTCATTTTCACAACTACATTAGGTAATTTAGCAGGCACTCTTATCCAGAGTGACTTAGTCACTGCATTCAACTAATCTAGATTAACAACATATCATAGTCATAGCAAGTAAATGTATCTATAACCACCACTGAGAATGTTGTTGCTGTTTGGGCTGGCAACTTGCAAATGTATTTCTATATTTAAAAACATACCAAATACATGTATTTTAATGAAATACATTTCAAACTAAAAGCATTTTGTAGTTTATTTTGATACATTGATCTTTATGGTATTTTTCCCCCCCATCACCCGCACTCACACGTACACGCACTCTTGAGAGATCCTGTGTCTCAGGCTTGGCTATTGATTACTACAGTTATTGATTAGGACTATTTGGAAACATCATGCATGATGCAGGTCATTTCTCAGATCTAAATTAAACACCAGTACAAGAGAAAATCAATTATTTTTGTCTCTCTGTTTATTTTAGATACAAAATAATAGCCTTCATGTCCAATTACATCTGTTGGCAACAATAATGGCCTGAGAACCTGCACGTGTAGCCTACAGCAGACAGGAATCTTTGGCTCCAGTAATTGAACCTTACGGTCCGCAGGCACTGACGAGGCGCCAGGCTCGTGCCGCCACTGTATCTGAGGTTGTAATATACAGCCTACAAAAGCCTTGTCCTTACTAACACTTTAAATCCTAAGCTTGCTGATCATTGTCTGTGTAAATACTAGCCTACAAAATGCCTTGTCACTACTAATTGTGCTCAAAGAGTTCAATAATAACAATAACGTTAAAGGGATACTTCGGGATTTTGGCAATGAGGCCCTTGATCTAGTCAAATGAACTTGTGGATACCATTTTTATGTCTCTGTGTCCAGTATGAAAGAGGTACAGGTAGTTTTGCGAGCCAATGCTAACTCGAGTTAGCGCAATGACTGGAAGTCTATGGGTATCTACTAGCATTGCTAAAATCCCCAAATATCCCTTTAACGAGAGGAAATCAAGCTCTGGTTATCACATTGATTTGTGGCGGACTGAAAATCCTTCCATGCTTGACTATTGAGTTCTGAGATGGTTCCAAAATAGCCTGTCTGCATTTACACAAGTAATGGTCTTTTGACCAATCAGATCAGATTGGTCAAAAGACCTATTAGTGATAAAAAATAAATAAATCTGAATTGACCTGCCTGTGCAGGCTGGTCTCAGACTAGACGTAACATGGTAAACAAAAATATGTCCCGCTCAAATTAGTATGATATGTTACGTTTGTTATGCTTACCAGTACTCAAATTTCCTGGTGGTATTGATGGCCCGTCAATCCCCCCTTGTGTGACTGAACATATTAATAATAATTCCTTTCTCCTGGCTGCCACTCTCACTCATATGGCTCTCTCAGAAATTTCTATTCTTATTAACCAATGCCGGTCACGTGATCAGGGACCTTCTCACAGGCATCACCGCTCCGAAGTAGGCTACTAGTGAAGACAGAGATATCGGGGATATAACAGTGCGTGTCCATCTTGTTCTTGTAATATTTCAAGCACAGATGACTCTGGGACAGGTGTGGGATGATAGAGCCCAAATTAATACAACCACTGTACATCAAAAAACATTTTAAAAGCAATGAGGCTGATGCAACAGATCAGATCGTTTAGCTTAAAATGTTGATAACTATTAGACTATTTCTTCACATTATAATGTGTTCTTAAATGACATGCCTAGTTAAATAAAGGTTAAATAAAAAATAACAACATTAAATAAAAAAATATAAGTGCAGCAATGTGCACATGGCAGTAGGCTATAAGCGTGAATGTTTCAAAATGCAATTAGTGGTTAAACACTGTTCTACAAAGCGCACCATATGGGTTGTTAATATGAGTACTGTAGGATTGTGTCTTTGGCTGCTGGACAACAGGAAGTTGAGAACATGAAATAAATACTGGTATCAATGGGATATGAGTAAGTGTTTATAAAATATTCCCCTTAACATTCCTATGGTTGAAAGTAGGGATGCACGATATATCGGTGAAGATATCGGAATTGGCCGATGTTAGCTAAAAATGCCAACATCTACATCGGCCCGATGTCTAGTTTAACGCCGATGAGCAAAACCGATGTCAAAGCTGACGTGCATATCTATATAACGTAGGTACATGACGTAATGACGCCACGTAAAATGTAGCGCTACACGTGCAACACAGCATTCCTAACCTAGCCCACAATGTCTGCTGTGTGGATCCAGCAGTCAACAAGTCCAGCAGTCATTTGAAAGAGTCAGAACATTTCAGCGAGACAACTCAAAGGCGAAATCCATTAATGCCAAGATAAATGGAATTCATTGCCATTGACAATCAACCGTTCTCTGTCGTGGGTGAAGTTGGCTTTGGACAACTGGTCGAGCACTGGTACACACAACCAAGTGCCCTATTTTTCAGATGTTGCCCTACCGGAGTTAAACAGTAATAGCGTCACTGCTATTAGCTCACGACTGACATTTGGATCAGTGATATCAGCCCCATGAGCATGCTGAGTCTGACAGCACAGTGTGTCATTGAGGATTTCGTACTGAGAAAAGTCGTATTTCATGCTCATGAATGTTGTCGTTCTCATACCGCTGCTGCCATTTCAATGGAATTTGAGAACATGTTTGAAACTCGGAAACATGAACACACTAGCTAGCTCCATTCGAACAACTGACTCGAGAAATAAGCTCATCAACTGCGCCTGCAGCAGACGTGTCATGGCATTGAAACGCCTGCTTAACAGGCATTCTCTCTTTACTGTGTCGCCACCATGCTCGATGCTATATACTAGGACCGCTACTTCGATGCAAACAAGAAACATGGTTTACGTGAAATGTTATATACACAGCTGGACAAGATGGAAACGGACACAGTGACAGTGCGCACTGAGGAAGAGAGGCCATGGACAGACAGAGCTGAAACTTCACTGCTTGACATGTATGATGAAATCCTGGTTGAGAATTAAACGACTGAACAAATGAACAACGAAACAGCACAGCAAGCTGGGCCAGTTGTGCGCCACTCTATGGGACTCCCAATCACAGCCGGATGTGATACAGCCTGGATTCGAACCAGGGACTGTAGTAACGCCTCTTATACTGAGATGCAGTGCCTTAGACCGCTGCGTCCATGTGTGTGTGTTAACTATTTGACTGTACTAGAATGCTTAAAAAGCTGCACATTTTTTAAATATCGGGTATCAGTATCGTTTTTTTTTTTGCCAAGGAAAATATTGGATATCGGTAACGGCCAAAAATGTCATATCGGTGCATCACTAGTTGGAAGAGGGTAAGATATTCCTCATAAAATAAAAAAACTTCCAGGTTTTAAACAGTTACGTTTATGATGAAATAGTTTCAAAATGTTGACTGCCTCCAATCAGATTGAAAGGTGGGTGATGTTACGGTGCACAACAGGCACTGGCCTTTCTCTTCTATCTGAACTTACAGTGCCCTCTATTATGACAAAAATCAAGCATTTAGCATAAATTATCCGACCTACACTTTTTTTGCTACTTTGCAACTACTTAGCGTGTTAACTAACCCTTCCCCTAACCTTAACACTATAACCTAACTCCCATTCTTAACATTAGCCACCTAGCTACCAAGCTAATGTTATTGTAATTCGTAACATGTCATACATATTGCAAATTCATAACACATTGTATTAATTGCAATTTGTAAAATATCATAAATTGTAATTCATAACACATCATACGAATTGTAATTCGTAACATATCATACAAAATAGATGGACATCCACAAATTAATAAATACTATACCAAACGTAACAAATCATGCTTATTTCAATGTCCCGGATTTTGGTTAAATATATTACGTCTACCCCTGATTCCACGTTGGCCTGTGTAAACGCAGCCTATGTTAAAAAGGGGCAATCTGCAGTTACTACATCCATTTTTGGACAAACAAATGATTGATATGTACCTATTGTTCTTGAAGAATATAATTTGGCAAAAAAATGCCCATGAGCGTAACTCAACTGTCAAAATAAGCTTTTCTTACTCCAATGTTTGTTTACATGTATTTTGTTTACAAACACTATACAGCCTCAAAAAATGGTTAAAACTATAATTGTGATTTCATGGATGGTCAGTCCTTGCATCCATAGCTCGGTCTATGAATTTGAGATTGGTTACATTACTCCAGCCCCATTCCTCATCTTTTTAGCGAAACAGTGGCTGGGTGTGTGGCTTTGTTATTGTTTCAACTACTGATTGCTACTTTAACTGACATTTAGTAGTCTATAAAATAGGGGTCTTTAATTCAGTGGTAGCCATAACATTTTTATTGAACACATATGGTTTTCAAGACAAGGTAGCTATAGTCAGTAGTGAAATATTATGATAGTCTGAAAACAATCATATTTATTCTGTGCGTCCCATTAACGTCCTTCCACTCAAATTATGCTGTGCGTAAGCAGGGTATATAGCCTAGCCTATGGGGTTAACAGATTGCCTACGAATCAATCGGTTTGCTTTTAAATCCTACACATTGCTCGACTGTTTGTAGATATTTTGCTGTACACACACAAACCACCCGTGTCATCCACTCTTGAATTGTTAAAACGACATGCTCAAATAAACAACACAAAACATGACCACTCACTCACCCAGCACACAAGCCGAAGGATCGTTTGAGGCTGTTGAAAGAACGTCAATGGGTCGAAGGCTCCTCCAGCCTTCCCCGCACCGTACGCTTGCATCCCCTGCATCACCCCCTCCATCTTCAGCTGCTGCTGGTGGTGATTTCCCCGTCTCCGAATTCAGTACCCAGTCTAAGACGTTAAATGACGTGGGTTTGTGCGCTCGTTCAGTGTATTGACCTTGGTATTATTATAACGCTGCCCGTTGTAACGGGATTGACTCGGTTTTAATTGATTCTAGTCTCAGCTCTGCCCTTTTGCCAATCCAAAACCTTCCGACCGTGGCTGCTTTCTGTGGTTTTGAAGCTCATTTATTTCCCTCAACAGCCTCTTCCCCTTCTCCCTATCCCTTTCTCATCTAAAGGGTTGAGAGAAAGAAGCCGAGCAGACACGCATTCTTGTGAGTAGCGAGCGCGCGCATACGGCACAGTCAAGTTTTTGACGCGCACTCACTCTCGACAATCACYTCAAGCTCCTTGCCATTTTATTTTTACTGAGGCGCGCTCCTAACAGAAAACATGATCTTATTCAATAACGGGAAAAGAAACCTATCACTTTTTTTTTTTTTAAGAAGCCTACACGCTAGGACTTGAAGTGGGATAAACAAGCCCACTCACTACAGGCTCACATATGTATTATATGCATGGGTAATCAGCGATCTCTTCCTGATTTACAAATTGGATCAACTGCTTTGCTCAATCTGTTCTTCTCCCCAGTCTACCTTGTAGGAGAGGCCTATGCCACCTGGCGGATAACTATTGGCAGTGGCTCTCACTAGGCAAAACATTGTTCATGACCATGTATTGTGTTGTGTATAAATCTAGAATGTATCGTTCAAGTAATTTACTGACTAGTGTTTTTTAGTCCAGGGCCTAAAGAGCCACCCAGAGACATATCCYATAAAAATGAGTAACGCCTACAAATCCCGAGGTATAATTATATTTCATGAGAAATTGTGACATTACCATAGCCTATTGCTTTTTCTTCTTCAGAGTCAACTGAATGACATGAGGACAATAAATAAATAGAACAACTATTGTAAGTGAGCTGCTGATGCCAATCACACAGTACAAATTCCAAGCATGCAGATTACTTGTTAAATGCTTTAATTATTTGATTGTATATTAACATTATTAATAACAAGCAATAAAAGTTAGCAAAGATTTGCCTCAGAAATATAGATCTGAGAGGGAAAGGAGGTGGCATCAGTTTACCATAACAGCACATCATCCCTCTGGCTGTTGCCTTGGAGACAACAACTGCCCTTGTATAAGCACTCAAACAGTAGGCCTATAGGAATTATGATTAGCCAGGCATTCACATATATAAAAAGAACTGTGTAAAAAAGTAAACAAAAAAACCTTGCTCAAGTCATATTTATTCAGAACACAACACACCCCATTTACACCGTTTAACTTCTACCTGTGTTTCCAGCACTGACACCATTGTGTGGCAGGCTGTGATTTGTCAGAATTCACAGATGCTGCACTTGCTAATATGGGGAGTTTCATCAGTGGCTTGCCCTGCACTGACAGAGGTGGAGAGACTTGACACACCTTCAAAGCTCTGACTGCCTTGTTTATAGACATCAAACACCAGTATTATCCTTGACCTCAGAACAATTTCTGATGACAAATAAAATAAAAATAAACGCTCATTGAATTGAACACGCCACATAGACCACACAATTCAGTAGTGCCTCGTAGGGCCAATAGAACTATTCACGTTTTTGTGCCAACCTCATCCCTTAAATGACATAGGACGTTAACTTCATCCCAAAAACATACCCTGGACAAAAAAAATAAACAAACATAAAATCTATGAAATAGTCTAAGGAGATTCCATATCAGAGCTGAGCTGGTTTATTCACAGAGACAGGTGGCTCAATTCTGCAAACTTAAAGCATCAAACCATTTTGAAGGTGAGAGAAGAGGATTCTATGATGAACAAAACAAAACAAAAACACAACAGCACAAATGCTCATCAGAGGAGGAACATGCGTGTTTGTTGTGATCCTGAGTCTCAAACCACAGGGAAACCACTTCACATAATAGTATCACCCCAGTAAATCAAAACATGGCAAGTATCAAGCCTTAAAAAGAGACTTCCAAGGGTCATTCACATACATTAGAATGGAGAAAGGGGGGAAAGAGAGCGGTGACAGTGTTGTTATCAAATAAAAACACATGTGGGTTTACAGCATGGATTGTGACAATACAGGTTTGAAATCAAGAGGACCATTGCTGTGCATCTTAGGCAAGGTCCTAAACCTCATTTGCGTTATGCCGTGCTGTATATTAGTCCACAAGGCAACATGATAGAAGTTCAACTGGACTTTATGAACCTGATAGCGAGTGTTTGGCTTGATTGCCTTCAAATGACCCCTGGTCATGAAGGTTGAGTGCTGTTTGTTAAAAATCAAAGTCGATTAGCTAACAATAGCTTGACATTGTGTGCGACTCAATATCATGACCTGAAAATAATGAGCAAAACTTGTTACAGAGTATGTGTTAAACCCTTTGTTTAGCCAGTAGCTTTCTGAATGGTTGTACAATGTTTGTTACTGCTGGGTTTACATACCGATGCCTTGAATCCAAGCCATTATTTTTTATGCTAAATGAAGGCACTTAAAAGACTAATTGCTTGGTGTGATTTGTTGGACATTAACATTTTTAGGTCTGACAAAACCTGGACGGATTCCTGTCTTATTTATCTGAAGGCTAATAATTAGATGTTTTGAGAAGATGAGCCAGTGGAGATTACTGGCAATCTAATATGGCACAGTTTATGGGAACATTAGGTAATTGTGATTTCCACTCAGTCAACTCAGTGTCTTTTCCTTTCGCAACATCGTTCAAGTTTGCAATAATACCCAATTATTCCGTTTTTTAAGCTTTACATGTCTGTATCGTCCAATCCATGTCTGACTATAAATTGATACTGCAACGAAAGGTACAGACTTGTAATGATAAGATAACCAAAATGTTCTAGCAAACGTTGCTGTGATGCTCTAATTTGTTTCCAGCTACGTTGCATAATGAATATTTCAAATAATTTTGTCAGGTACATGCTTCCATTGATGTTAAATGTTACAAGTCAGCAGGTTTGCAAAGCAAGACAAAAATATGACTGTAACATATTCTGTCAGTAAGGAAAATGACAACCAAAACGGTTTGCATTATTCTCCAGGCTTCAGTGATAGTAACGTGGAGGTGGTTTTCTGCCGTTATCTCCAAGGAACTTTTACAGTACAAAATGAAACAACAACATCGTTGTAAACCCTGGGTTTTAGGACTTACTTATTAGGATTTCACAATCAAAACAGCAACCTTTTCCCCAATGTTTAATACATCGATCTGTCTCAATGACATTAAGTACCACTCAGTCATAAAAAGAAGGCCATCTGATCTGTTAAAAAGAAAACAAGAGTAAAGAGTGAAACAACAATACTAATTAATTCCACTATGTCCATCAGTTCTGGCCAGACAGTCTTGATTTTCCATAGGAATCAAATGTTTCTGTTTGGCCAGCTGACGTCTCCCAAACGGTCTGTAAAAATTACTTGAGGTTAATGCTAAGGTAACAGGAAAATCTGATAGGTAACGTTTCCAAGCAATTCTACTAACAGCACAGCGGAGAAAAACATTGTTGAGCATTTCTCAAGAATCTCAGAATACCAACCAGTCAGAGGAACTCTCCCACTTGTTCCTGTGGGCAAACAAACACCATCCACATGCTTAGGGATCATGATTTTGGTAATAAATACATCCACAGCCATGTGAAACTTCTAGAGATACGGATATAGCTACTGGTCTCAGTGACATTTTTAGAGATGCAGATATAGCTACTAATCTCTGTGATGACTACAAGCCAAAGTGGGACTACAAAACACCTGGTCCTTTCACAATTCATGTGACAATTGTGCTTGTTTGATTTCCTTTCTCATTTCATAATCTCTTTCACACACGTCTTTCTCTTTGTACTCCAAGACAGACCTCTCACATTCACTGCTCTTCTTTCTTCTTCCTGGCGTTCCTTGACACAGTGGTTCTTCTCCCCCTGTTCTCTTGTAGCTCAATGTTCCCTGAGAGCCCAAGGTCTACCTTACTTCCATACCATGAGGGGTCTCTCCTCGCGCTTCTGCCAGGGACTCTTCTTGTTCCCCTCCTCGTCTTTATCATCGGCATCCTCCCCGTCCTCGGGGCTGGTGGCTGAGTCCCTGCGTGTCACCTCACCGGTGGAGGTAGTGGTGGTACTGCTCCGGGCGCTGTTATCCCGGCTGCGGCCCTTCCGAGGGAACGTGCCACCGCGGGTGGTCGTCTCTGGGGCCTCGTCCAGCAGCGGTCCCAGAGAATTGTCCTCTGGAGAGTACATGGCAGCGTGGCTCTCGCTGCTGCTGCTGGGGGGGTCTGTGTTGTCGATGCAGGGGAGTTTAGTATAGGTCTTCCCTGCGTGACCTTTCCTCTCAGACGCCGCTGCAGCCTCTTTTGCTTCCTTGGCCTTCCTCTCCTCCTTTCCCTTCCGCTGCTTTATGTTGGCTTCACGAGCGACGTCTACCCTGTTGTCATGATGACTCCCCGTGGCTCCTCCACCTCCCCCTCCTCCAGGGATGCTGAGAGATTCTCCCCCCAGCTCGATGTAGGAGTGACGAACCAGGGAATTGGAGCGACCGTCCAGGGAGACGAACCAGGCCCGGGGTTGCGGCTTCACCCCCAGCTCAAGAAGCTTCTTCTCCGTCAGCGCCTGCAGCTCTCCGTTCATCTGAGAAATGGTGTTGTCGTTGAACAGGACCGGGATGCGGACTGGAGCCGCGTTAGGGTCCGAGGCCCAGTTAGAGTGTCCCTCTGAGTCCTCCCTCTGCTGGCCTGGTTCTTCCCCTTCCTCATCCTCCTGTTGATGATTCTGTTGTTGCTGGTTCTGTTGTTTCTGCTGCTGGTTCTGGTGTACCTGTCCCTGCTGCCTGGGAAGGGTCATGCTAACCTGGATTCCCTCCATGTCATGCTGCATCTGTTGCTGCCTCTCCAGGGCCTGCTCCACCGCCGACAGGTCCGACGACAGGCGCATGTAGTGGGCCGGGATGACCAGCGTGGGCACCACACTCCGGTACATGCTCTCCTTCATCTGGTCCATGGAGTGGCAGAAAATGAGCTGGCCGGGCTGGGTGTTTAGAGAGTTGGGCCTGGCTAGGAGGTCCCCGGTCTGGGACGCTGAGTACTCTGGGGGCAGGCCAGAGTACTCCTGGTAGTGCCCAGCGAAGGGAGGCAGTAAAGGTGGTGGAGATGGTGGATCTGAGGAGTAACCCTGGTTGTCGTTGGCATTGTGATTTTGGTGGTTGTGGCGATTTCCAGGATCATGGGTATTATCCTCCGCTGAGCTGAAGCTGCGGGTGTCGTTGCGGAGCAGCAGCTGAGGATCCAAGTTGTTAGTGTTAGTAGAGCGTGTTGTCACCTTCATGGGAAAACTCTCCCCACCGCCACGCCTGGTGATATTGTCCGTGTTCACCTTGGCGTGGCGCTTGGCCTTTCCTGGGGGCGTGTGCCGGAAGAAATCCTCCCTGGAGCTGTGGAGATCCCGGGTGGAGGACAGGTCTGATTTGAGGGCGTCTGGGTCACCCCCGGTGGAGGACGCTGTGTCGATGTGGATGTGGCCTGAGCTGATGAGGTTGAGGTGGGACATGGAGGTGCATTGATCTCTCTTGGAGCCGTCCAGGCCGGAGGACACATGCATCTTGCCGTGACGGTACTGTTGCCGCGGTTTCAGACATCTCCGCCTTAAACAAAACATAACAGAGAAGGGTAAAGGGAGAATGCAACCAAACACACATTTTAACACCCCGTAGACAGGAAATGAAACAACAAATAGAGTCCTGGAGTATCCCGGATTGGTTATTTTTTTCTTTTACATTTTTGACCCAGCCCAGTAATAACACCACTGATTCAACTAAGCAAGTGCTTGACATGGTTCAATTCCATTTAAATTCCAGTCAATTCAGAAAGTAGTTCCATATTCCTTGTTGAAAAGCATTGAAGAGAATTGGCATTGGAACTTCAGTGTACTTCCTGGATTGACTGGAATTTAAATGGAATTTACCCTAAACCTGGTGATTGACGACTCGTTGAGCAGCTAGTTCAAAACTAGTGCTGGGTTGGAACAAAAATGTGCTACACTGGGATTGACTACTCCAGGACCTGAGTTGAGACACGCTGGGCCTGATACCAACCTGCAGTAGTAGAGCAGCAGACAGAGCAGCACCAGCACCAGCAGAGCCAGGGAGCCCAGGATGGTCAGGAGGAAGACGGTGTGGTAGGTGGTGATGTCTCGCAGGCCCGTGGGGTTTAAAGCTGAGCCTGCAACATAGGGGTACATCGTAAAACATTTCCTGTCATTTTTATAGTAAATTACTGGCAGCACAGTAGCCTGTAGGTTACTGTAAATCTATAGTAAAATACAGGCAGCACAGAAGCCAGTAAATTACTGTACATTTCCAGGACCTTTACTGAAACACACATTTACAAAATATTACTGTAACACTTGACTACAGCTACATGCTGTATTTCCCGAATATACAGTGCATTACTGGAAGCATAGTAGTTAGTAAACTGTTGCACATTTACAGTGCAGGCAGCTAGCGCCAACGATGGGCAATATTTCTGTTAGGTATTTCACTAGTTTCAATACCTATTTAGTCATTTGTATTTCACTGGCCTGAAGTACAATTCATGTATTTTGTAACAGTTTAATTATAATACATGTATTTTGTATTTTCTAATACAAAAATAAACGTGCAAGTAGCCCGCTTAACGACAACACCATTCTCGTTTAATGCACTCACTGTAAGTCACTCTAGATAAGAGTGAATTACCAAAATGTAAATGTAAAAATGAACAGTTGCAAAGCACACTGCAGGCATTATTCTAATAAGCTTCTCCCCCAAACAAGGCCACATTTGATAAAAATACAAATAGTTTGAGGGCAGAGCTCACGAGAATAATACCCAGCAGTGTGCTTTGCAAGTGTTCATTTTTAAATGGATATTTTGGTCATTTAGCAGACACTCTTGTCCAGAGCAACTTACAGTCAGTGCATTAACTAAGGTTGATAAAAACACAGTCATAGCAAGTAAACCGTTTCTGTCACTGTTACTGAGAATGTTGTTGTAGTTACGGATACATTGGTCTTCTATTTGTAACAAGATACCTTTTGATGTATCTTTTCCCACCTCTGGTTAGTGCCAATATTACGTTACTGTAATATTCACAGTAACTTGCTACCAGATTCTTGTGAGTTACTGTAATATCAGTGCAACGATACAGTACAATACCGTAAGAAAGTAAATGCTACTGTACTCGTAAAATTGGTATTTTACTGTAATTACATGGGATTGGTGCAAGCAGGTTGGCTGCTAGGTATGTGTATATTACAGCATATTTATGAATATTTTGTGTTTCATATCACTTGCACTTCTTGAGGCCTAAACAAAGGCTTCCAAACTGTCCGTGATTAAAGTAGTGATGGGGATACTAAGCTTCTTGAAGCATTGAGGCTTTCCAGACAATTCTGTCAAAAACAGGTTCATTGTTCACGGCTTTGATCAACACAGCGTACACTAGTGGCACCTGCTGGTCAAAATAATCCAGAACAGCCAAATTATATAGACGACGTCTTCAACCAAAACAGGTGGCTGTTCGACAAAATGAAGCTTCTGACGTCATTGATCACGTGCTTCTGATAAAGAGATACAGGCTGACTGTGATACTGATTAGTGATTTCGACGCATGTATTGAAGCGTCGGTATCAAACATAACATCGCTAGATTACAGGGCAAAACAGACTTGGCAAAACACTCAAACAGTAAAGGTTTAAGACTTGCCACTCTGACCTGTCCCTATACACATTACATTGTTAGGGCACTACTTCCACACATTAGTTCAATTGGTACAGCAGTCTTACAAACAGGTGCAAAAATATAGCTACTTACAAGGCATGCCTCGAAATATGTTAATGAGCCAAATATTCTTCCCCTCCCACAGCATTTTTCCACAGTGCACCATCATTTACAGAATGTTGCAGTAAATATATATATAATATATTAATATGTATTAAAACAGCAATACAATACTTTATTGTTAAATTGTATTGTAATAAAGTTACAGAAACAGTGAATATGTAATTATATATTACAGCGTAACAATGAATAATTGGTGCATTATATCACTTGCAGAGGCCTTAAAAGACTTCTAAACTAGCAGTGACTACAGAGCAAAACTGATCTAAAGGACATAGCTAAACAATCAACCATTAAAGGTTTGAGATATAATATTTGACTAAAGCATAATAATTTCAAACCTTGCTGACATTTGTATACAATCACATATCTTGCTCTATTATCTGTGGGAATACTTTGGAACAGATTTCCAAAATGAAAAATGTATTTTTTTGCTCAGAAAACTTGGGAGTCCAAATAAAATCACCTGCGGCCCGCTAGTTTGGGAACCCCGTCTTAATCCTTGTGTGGTGTTCATGTTTTTGTTTTTCACCCAGTGTTCGCTGGTCTGATGGACCCACACCATTATTGGGATTTTAAAACAATACAGCCATAAGAATTTACATAAAAATATTTCATACTTACATGTTGACTTATATCAATTGCAAGCACTATAGACAGCATACATGGTTAATATTTGCCATTTACCTCTGCTGGATCACATTTATCAATAAAAGCTCTGTTCGTTTGTTTGATAAAATGTGATTTTTGTAAACAAAAATCAATTATAATCAAGAAATGGGTGGAATAAATCATGTTAATCTTGAACAAATGATAAAACAAGGCTTTCATCACTATTGATGTTTATTGCTTTGAAATGAACAAATTGAAAGCACACATTTTACAGAAATGATAAATGAGCCCCATTGAACACAAATTAAGGCCGGTCTACACACCACATGGGGGACAGAGTTTTACTGTGTGTGCTGCAAATGTATTTATTGGACTTCATGCATTTGTACTGTGTCTTCTTGTCCTTCTTGGGTCCACACACATCGCAGCGCTTCTTCCTGTGTTGCTACCGGCTGCAATCTAGAATGATGAAAACACTCAGCTCAGGAATTTTACTAACATCTCACTCACTCACACACATGTATATAGTTACAGCAGGCCAAGGTAGGAGAGTCAGGCACACACACGTGCAACAACATCACTCACACTTACTTCTGGTATTGGAGTTGTTGGTTCTGTTGGTCGGGCGGATGGGGCACCAGCATCCTCCTCCTGAATCCTCCTCACGATGGCTGCAGAAGATGGGGTCCCTTGGATTGGTTGGCTCCTCTGGATTTGAGGTCTTTACCAACGCCTTGCCCAGCTCCCCGAGAAAGAGCCGTCTCCTCTGGAGCTTCCCTCTGTCCCAATCTGGGTTCAATGCCATCCAGGTAACAAACGCGTTGTATGCCGAGATGTCAAATATGTTGAAGAATATCACAGGTGGCCAGTGTAGGGTTCTTCTTTTGCAGCTGTAGCCAGTCACCAGCTTGTCTAAATTGTCCATCACTCCTTTTGTGGCATTGTAATCCATTATGATTTCTGGTTTTAGATGTTCGTGGCCATAGATTCTCCCATCCCTATGCAGTGTACTCATGAGTACAACATTTTTTGCCTTTCTTTGGCATGCCTTTCTTTGGCATGCCTTTCTTTGGCATGCCTTTCTTTGGCATGCCTTTCTTTGGCACTAGGGACGTGTCAGCCCGTGAACACAAACTTAGAGGCATTGATAGGCCTGTTCCATGTATTCAACAGCTGAGGTGGGAGCTCTGGCTTGTTTTTTCGTACTGTTCCTACCATCGTCAGCTTCCTCTTGAGGAGCTCCCTCCAAATTAGTGCAGTCCAGTATGATTTTCTGGATGGTGTCTGGGATGAACAGTTCAAAATAAGACTTTATGTCTTGCATATGAGTAACCGCCATCTGCGTCAGCCCTGGTTGCATCCTTATCACAGTGGCAGCCATGCGGGGTGGCTCATTCCTTGGGCAAGAAAACTATTACATTTCACAATTTTTTGACATCTGTGTATTTTCCCTATGCAGGCTGCTGATGAGCTGGTAGGTGAAGGGCTGGTCTTGGGGCTGGCTGAGGGTCAATCTCATCCTCTTCTTCCAACTCACTGTCAGAATCCGAATTGACAGAGACATGCTCCTCATATTCTGAAAATTCTTCATCTTCCAAAGTGGAAGACGCTCCTTCCACCCTAGCTTCTCTCTCTGCAAAAATAATTTCTAAGGCCTTCTGAGCAGAGATTCTTTTTGTCATTTTGATTGATTGTGGTAAGGAGCCACACGTATAAAACTATTTATTTGTTGTGTCCCTCCCCCAATTTGCACCTGGCTGTGGTAGAGTGTGGGAAAATACAGATTTCTTTACAATGTATCGAAATAACGTATTGTAATAACATTGTGCAGGTTCCCACAATATTTCACACACTACAAAGGGTAAGGAGAGCAAGAAAAGTGGGACACAGGCAAACAGGTTCTTGGTGCTATGTTGAAACAGCAGGCCCCGGGAGGAGGAAGACAGAGTGAAGGCACACAGCAAACCTTTTGTTGAATTTGTACTTGTTTTCAAACACCACACAAGGGTTAAGGGAACCAAGATGACAGTGGGGCTATAGAACAAATGTCAGACTGATGCAGTCCCGAGCATTGTTGACATAGTCTGGGACGGGCAAAAACTACAAAATACAATTACAAAATACCATAAAAATCAATGTATCAAAATAAATGATGAAATACTTGTATTTTGTCATGTATTTCATTAAAATATGTATTTTAAAATAAGAAAATTAATTTGGAAGTAGCTGGCCCGAACAGCAACAACATTCTCAGTAATGGTTACAGAAACGTTTTAAATTGCTATGACTGTGATATGTTGTTTATCTACATTAGTTGAATGCACTGACTGTAAGTCACTCCGGATAAGAGTGTCTGCTAAATGACCAAAATGTATATGTGATAACGATCATAGTATAATGAAATGCAAAGCACACTGGGTATTATTATTATTATTGTTTCGGGAACAGAGCTTATTAGAATAACGCTCAGCATGCTTTGCAATTGTTCATTTTTACATATACATTTTGTCATTTAGCAGATGCTCTTATCACACTATAGTGCCATCAGGCTTCCGATACCAATGTAGGGTGAAAGGGAGCCACAAAATTGTGAACAGCTATACAAAATGGTATAGAAAAGTCTTTTGAAAATGCAAATTACAGCTCTCGAAAGTATCTTTCTACAAAATATATTGAGAGTGTAATTCAGCCCAGTGTAATACAAAATGTCAAAATACTCAGAAGTAATTTAAATACATATTTCAAATAGATGTAACAGAAATACTGTCCATCTCTGGACATAGTTACCGTACCTGTGGTTGAGGGAAAGGCAGCCAGCCAGTATCCTAGCTGGTTGGCCACAAAACTCCATGTCAGCTGTGCTCCTTCTTTCTTGATGTATCCGGTTCCTTTCCTGACCCAGAGTCCTGTTGAAGTAAAAGTCAACATGAGGACAGAATTAGTTAAGAGTAGAGTTGGAATTACATTAAACATTGTATGTCAACTTCCTTAACAATTTCAGAGATGTGTGTGTAGATTTCCATTAAGATCCTTACCAATCCAAAATATATTTCTAAAACTGAAAATTTATATTTTTTGTGAGTATCCTTGCTCTGCACTAACAATAGTGATTTCCAACCTATTTTTTGCTTTTTTGCCAATGCTTGCTCAAAATCCCTGTACACAATCATTTCAAGGATAATCAGTACATTATTTTAAATCCTGGAGTGAGCAGATGGAAGAGCTCCATAGTTACTGTACTGAACGTGTGCTGTGAATCTATCGCTCTACATTATAAGGCCAGGCGGTGTTATGCATTCATATCCAGTGATGTCTAGCTTGACGGGATAGAACATACAAATGATGAGCGAATAACGTGATTCAGGGAAGGAAGACAGCTTTGAGTCCGGGCGGATGCTTTCCGACCCGAACCACAATAATGAAAGAGCAATAAAAAAAGGAAAAAAGAAGAGAACAAAAAAATGACAAAACAAATAAAAACTTGGCCACAAAAAAAAAGACAAAAAAAAGAAGACATTTCCCATGATGCCAGGTGCCCTGAGGAGAGGGTCAGGATTCGGTAGCTTAATCTGTTTTGACAGGGTGACCTTGGCCCACAGTACACCCAAGGTCCCCCTTCTACATCATCCTCCCTCGCCTAAAATAGTCATTCTCGTTAGCATTTTCACTTTGCAGAAAACAGAAACGCAGAGGCAGGTTACGATTAGGCCTACATGTTACTTATGCAAGTGTCCTGAATGATTTGAACACATTTGTAGGGGAGAATGGAAACAGTGGCCTAAAACAAAAAATGTCAAGCTTACAGTAAGATATAGCTTATGATTAATAACATATTTGAAAAAAATAAACGTAACATTGCCTTTCAATTCGAATAAGCAATATGACTATAACTTTAAATAACTATTAGATCAATATCTGTTTCCCTTAAGACTACAAACATTTGCTGGACTCCTCTTTTAGTGCTAATAACAGAGGCAAGGGAAGTCTGTGAATATACTGCCTTTGTCATCATAGCAGCAATACAACCAGGGCCTGGATTAATCAAAAGTGTTTATCTAGGATCAGGTCATCTTATTCATTATGATCTAAAAGTCAAAACTGATCTTAGATCGGCACTTCTGACGCTTTGTGAATACAGGCCCAGGCATGAAAATCCATTAGGGCTCTATCTATTAGTCATTTACATTTACATACATTTAAGTCATTTAGCAGACGCTCTTATCCAGAGCGACTTACAAATTGGTGCATTCACCTTATGATATCCAGTGGAACAACCACTTTACAATAGTGCATCTAACTCTTTTAAGGGGGGGGGGGTTAGAAGGATTACTTTATCCTATCCTAGTATTCCTTAAAGAGGTGGGGTTTCAGGTGTCTCCGGAAGGTGGTGATTGACTCCGCTGACCTGGCGTCGTGAGGGAGTTTGTTCCACCATTGGGGTGCCAAGACAGCGAACGTTTTGACTGGGCTGAGCGGGAACTGTACTTCTCACGAGGTAGGGAGGCGAGCAGGCCAGAGGTGGATGAACGCAGTGCCCTTGTTTGGGTGTAGGGCCTGATCAGAGCCTGAAGGTACGGAGGTGCCATTCCCCTCACAGCTCCGTAGGCAAGCACATGGTCTTGTAACGGATGCGAGCTTCAACTGGAAGCCAGTGGAGGAGCGGAGGAGCGGGGTGACGTGAGAGAACTTGGGAAAGTTGAACACCAGACGGGCTGCGGCGTTCTGGATGAGTTGTAGGGTTTTATGGCACAGGCAGGGAGCCCAGCCACAGCGAGTTGCAGTAATCCAGACGGGAGATGACAAGTGCCTGGATTAGGACCTGCGCCGCTTCCTGCGTGAGGCAGGGTCGTACTCTGCGAATGTTGTAGAGCATGAACCTACAGGAACGGGTCACGCCTTGATGTTAGTTGAGAACGACAGGGTGTTGTCCAGGATCCCGCCAAGGTTCTTAGCACTCTGGGAGGAGGACACAATGGAGTTGTCAACCGTGATGGCGAGATCATGGAACGGGCAGTCCTTCCCCGGGAGGAAGAGCAGCTCCGTCTTGCCGAGGTTCAGCTTGAGGTGGTGATCCGTCATCCACACTGATATGTCTGCCAGACATGCAGAGATGCGATTCACCACCTGGTTATCAGAGGGGGAAAGGAGAAGATTAATTGGTGTGCGTCTGCATAGCAATGATAGGAGAGACCATGTGAGGATATGAGAGCCAAGTGACTTGGTGTATAGCGAGAATAGGAGGGGCCTAGAACAGAGCCCTGGGGGACACCAGTGGTGAGAGCCACGTGGTGCGGAGACAGATTCTCGCCACGCCACCTGGTAGGAGCGACCTGTCAGGTAGGACGCAATCCAAGCGTGGGCCGCGCGGAGATGCCCAGCTCGGAGAGGGTGGAGAGGAGGATCTGATGGTTCACAGTATCAAAGGCAGCCGATAGGTCTAGAAGGATGAGAGCAGAGGAGAGAGAGTTAGCTTTAGCAGTGCGGAGCGCCTCCGTGACACAGAGAAGAGCAGTCTCAGTTGAATGACTAGTCTTGAAACCTGACTGATTTGGATCAAGAAGGTCATTCTGAGAGAGATAGCAGGAGAGCTGGCCAAGGACGGCACGTTCAAGAGTTTTGGAGAGAAAAGAAAGAAGGGATACTGGTCTGTAGTTGTTGACATCGGAGGGATCGAGTGTAGGTTTTTTCAGAGGGGTGCAACTCTCGCTCTCTTGAAGACGGAAGGGACGTAGCCAGCGGTCAAGGATGAGTTGATGAGCGAGGTGAGGTAAGGAGAAGGTCTCCGGAAATGGTCTGGAGAAGAGAGGAGGGGATAGGGTCAAGCGGGCAGGTTGTTGGCGGCCGGCCGTCACAAGACGCGATTTTCATCTGGAGAGAGAGGGGAGAAAGAGGTCAAAGCACAGGGTAGGCAGTGTGAGCAGAACCAGCGGTGTCGTTTGACTTAGCAAACGAGGATCGGATGTCGTCGACCTTCTTTTCAAAATGGTTGACGAAGTCATCAGCAGAGAGGGAGGAGGGGGAGGAGGATTCAGGAGGGAGGAGAAGGTGGCAAAGAGCTTCCTAGGGTTAGAGGCAGATGCTTGGAATTTAGAGTGGTAGAAATTGGCTTTAGCAGCAGAGACAGAAGAGGAGAATGTAGAGAGGAGGGAGTGAAAGGATGCCAGGTCCGCAGGGAGGCGAGTTTTCCTCCATTTCCGCTCGGCTGCCCGGAGTCATGTCTGACATCTCTGCTGCCCATTGGCTACAGCTATTATTAGACATTAATAGAGGATCTGGCATCCACCACCTCAAACATTGAACCACCTGAGAAGTCAACCTAGGACTTCTAGGCTACACTTTTGAGCCAAGCTCTAATTAACACATCCAAAGTGGTGTGAATAGAAACACACTTGGCTAAAATGGTATATTCAAAAATCGTCTAAACTAGGGGTAGAAGGGAGGTGAGAGTAAATTGAAGTGTGATTGTGTGTCATGCCAGTTCACTTATCTCTAGGAAGTGCCCGACCATGGATGTAGTGTTAAATGTCGACCACTAGGGGTCATCATGCACACAGACGAACAGTAGTAGGGGCTTTTGTTAATCTCCTCATCATAAGGCAGGGGGATTTCCAAACCACCCCCCCACTACCCCCTGACAGAGTATGTGCATTATACAGCCTCTGCTCGTCTTTCTGCTGAGTCTGTGTGTGTGTGATCCGTCTCCAAAACAAACACAGACTCATATCCTTTCCTCTGTCTCAGCTGAGTCAGGAGAGATAATGGAGCCTCTGATCTAGAGTCTCCTGGGCTATATGGAACAAGAAACACTGTCGTCCTTCTTCCTCCTCCTTTCCCTTTTAAAGACGCCTTGAAGGAGGAGGATGGGAGGAGATCACATAGGAGTGGTCATCAAGGACAGAGAGAGAGAGAGTGAGAAAGAGAGAATATTCCTCTTGACTGACGAAGGGGTCATGTTCAACTTTGATTCAACTTTTTGGACTCATCATCACACTGTTCTCTTGTACTTGTGCAAATATGCAAATGGTTATGCACAGACTGTACGCACACCCACATATGCACAAACTTGTGATTCAGTCCAAAACAAATCAATTTCTCTCTTCAGTGGCAGCTCACCCTGGCCATCCACCCACACCCAATATCCACCCATGCTCCATATTTCCCTCAAACATCTAATTTCATCTCAGTCGCAATCCTGACTGACAGTCAGCAGCCTTGTATTACAGCCCACTTAGCTCTCCCTTGATAGTCCTGTCATAGTGCCACAGTGTTCCAACAGCGTTCCACTGTACCCACCAATTAAAGGCTTACGCTGCAGCACCTGATTCTATTTGCTAGAGTGTTCCTGGCAGGTGTCCCCAACCTCCCCAAACATCTACAAAACTCATGGTGGATTTAAAGTCTTGCAAGTGTAACCTGGCACGCTGGAAGAGTGGAGTGTGTGTGTGCGTGTGTGTGTGTGTGAGTGAGAGAGAGAGAGAGAGAGGGAGAAAAATCTGGTGTCAAAGCTGACTCTGGAAGAGAGGCCCAGGCATCCAGATTTACAGTAACTCATAAATCTAGAGGAGCCCCTTGGGATACTAGACTAGAGGCCCATTTTTCTACTCAACACTGATCTAAAGCTGCACAGGAGTATATTTCATTGCTCTGTGTGGGATTCTACATGTCTCGTATTTGTTGACGTTGGGTGAACCTGCGATGTTACTTGATTTGTTTTGAGTAGAAACTTTCCGGTTTACTGCTTCTGCAGAGGTCAGGGAAAAGAAGAAGGTTATTTTGTTGGACTCAAGTTAAACTCATGACGGATACAAAAAATGATTTATGCCTAAATGCTGTCATCCAGAAGTTAACCAGCTTTTATGAATACAATATAGACTGAAATACTGTATAGAGCACTTGAGACATACTGTAGGACACCAGTTGCTGCAGTACTACATGAGGGTCAGTGGGGGACATTCTCCCTCTTAAGCAAATAAAAGCCCATACCCCCAGAGCTCTCTCTCTCTCTCTGTGTGTGTGTGTGTGTGTGTGTGTGTGTGTGTGTGTGTGTGTGTGTGTGTGTGTGTGTGTGTGTGCGTGCGTGCACGTGGTGGGATTAGCAGCGAAACATTTAGAGATGACACAGTTAACAGCACATCCACCCTAGTGTCCACATTATAAATCAGTAAGCTTCTCACCACCTAGCTAACTGTTCATTCGTTACTGCAGATAATGAGATAGGAGCTCTGCGCTGGCTGAGCCTCCCACTTAGTGGACGGTTGAATAAAAACCCATACGGTTAAATAATGCATGAACCTAGCGCTGCAACGCTCTGTTTGACTAATCAGTTTGCTTAAATCCTGTGCTGTATTGTAACGTTTTGATTTTACTCTCAGCTCCTGTACAGAGTGAAAACATTTTCATACATCGAATTTTTAGCAAACTACTAAATTCAACACCCACAAATAACCACAATATAAGCCATGTAGTGGAGCGAGAGAGTGAGAAATGTTTTTTTTTCGCGGGGGGTGCCCAGTCAATTGGCAGTAACCTGTTTTGGCCCAATACTGAATGTTAGGGTCAGCACTAAGTACAGAGAGTCACCATTAATCCTCACGTCATCTTAGCCATCCTAACATGACGTGAGCAATAGCCTACAGCTAACTCCAACAGACAAGCTCATCACACTATTCAAAATCTCGCCCTCCACGACAGCGTTGTTGTCCCCTTTCTCCTCTACTCAAAAACGTTAACCCTCCAAATCCTCTCCTCCCTCCCTCCCATCTATGTCTCTGTTTGCATCTCATAACATGTTACCGTGGCAACGTGAGGCCAGAGAGGTGGGGAACATTGCCTCCTCTCTCCCAGGTTTCCTAGAGCTACATAACAGGACTAATCACATCAGGCTTCGGGACAACAACACTCTACAACTGCAGTTTTACACAAGAAGTTAAAAAGGGATGTTGACACAAAGTCTGTTTTCGTGTTTTCTGCACATTGAACCCACAACTACGGTATCCGAATGAACACACCCGTCTTGATCCAGCGATCAATGCATGTCCATGATTTCTGAAGGCGATAGTTCCCGAGTCGCGCACGCACATTGCTCTCCGTATTTAAAGGTACCACCACAGAAGGATGCTGCGAATCCAAACGGATCCTGCCAGATAGGTGCTTCCCTTGGGAAGACATATCCAGACTGGTTGGCTATGACTTTTTATCCATTAGGCTTCATTAGGCTTCTCAGTTCAATGTGCACTGCACCATCCGTGAAATCCCACTTCAAGAAGTTCGAGGTTATCGTGGAGATCTGTAGAAATAGGCTTGGGGCTCCGTTAACAACGCTTCCTATGAATACCCTCTTCATAATGCACCGTAAAGCACGTTTAGAACGCCCGAGCTATGAATCATGCACAATAATGCACGACATGGGCACTAATAACGGCTCATAAACTTCTATGACTAAACACACCATGCGTTATGAACAGGGCATTCGTAGGAAGTGTTTACCAGGGCTTCAGCAGCATAGTGATGGTAATGTGAATCTCGGGTAGGGAAATGCCAGGTCAATGTCAATGTCAATGAGATCTGCAGTGATCTGCGTGTCCCGGTTCAGACACACTGGAACGATAGCTACCATGGGAGGTCCGGAACGTTTGTCCAAGACAAGAAACAACCCTGGCCTGGTGTTTTCAGGCATCGGTTCCACAAAGCAAGGGGGGAAAGTGAATGTATGAGAGAGAGAGAGAAGGAAAGAGATAGAGAGGCAGAGAGAGAGAGAGGCAAAGAGAGTGTGTATGTGAGAGAAAGAAAGAGAGAGAGAGAGATACAGAGTGAGAGGGGAGACAGAATGACAGAGAGCAAGAGAGAAAGACAGAGGGAGAGAGTGTGTTTGTGTGTGTGAGAGAGAGCGAGAGAAAGAGACAGAAAGAGAGAAATGTGTGAGAGAGAGAGAGAGAGAGAGAGAGAGAAAGAAAGAGAGAGAGAGAGAGAGAGAGAGAGAGAAAGAGATGGAGAGAGTTGTGTGGCTCCCTCCCTGTGAAAGCATGCACAGCAGTTGTATAACAGTTCTGTCAGCCAAGTGAACTGCAATATTCCAGACACCGAGGAGCAGCGAGGAGGAAGATTAACCCCATGTGAGTCCGGATCAGCTAGCCTGGGTATACCACACTGAACTGAGGAAAACACTGCTGAGCACAGTGTTCAGGCTGGATGAACCAGGCTAGCTGTGACCAGCTGGGAGTCCAGGCAGCCATAGTTAGAGCAGATGGACTAGAGGTTCTTCTTATTCGTCCCTTTCCAAGCTCAGACCACTGCCATTTATATGCCTTAGAGTGGATTTAGCTGGGATAAACGATTTGTGGTTCGACGGGCGGTGGCTTACTGCTTAATGGCAGTTTTTTATTGACAGGCATTTTTATGTACGTATTTCAGCATAGCAGAAAGCCCACTGTTGATGAACAAATGAAACTGGCAAAGTATGTACGAGGATGTTTCTGTATGTGTCTGTATACAAGGCTATTTTTTTTAGGGAAACCATTTTCAACTGACAGCGCTCAGAGTCGGCACTCTATCAAACAAATTGATGACACTTGTACATGGAGGGCTCTCACTATTGGTTAGCTATGATGGTGGGCGTTTCCCCTTACCTGTCTTGTCGTCGAACCTCCACACGGGGACACTGGTGGCTGTCTGCAGGGGGGTGTCTAAGGGCAGGGGGATGCAGATATGGACGGGGTCCCACACCTGAACACCGGTTCCGTTACGACTGAAGAGCTGGGCATTGACCGCCGCCACCGCCGTCAGCTCCACCCAGCTACTATTAGCCCCTGGGGAGAGACGACACAAAGGACTTTAGACCAGTGTGGTGTAGAACCCAACAGTAGAAAATCCCCAAACAAGGCTTGCTACCATGCTAATGCTACCATCATCGTGCGAACATCACAATATTCATCATCATCGTCACGGTTGACCTGGTTTCCACTAGTCAGAAGAGTCTTTCCAACAGACACTATCCATTGGCTTCTCATCATTCATGACACTCAGACATAATACTATGTAATCAAACTTTCCCCTGGTTCCCTGCCATCACTTGTCATAATTTCTGACTTTTTGACAGAAATCTATTATTTCGGTCAAAATCTCTCGATTTTCCACTTGAGCAATTCTACTTTTTCAGCCAGTCTTTTACCCATGTACTTTCTCTCCCTCCATCCTTTCTTCTCTTCCCATCTCATCTCCTGTTTCCCTCCTTCCCTCTCCTTTTCAACCCTCGCTGTTCTCCTCCCTCCTTCTCTCTCCCTCCCTCCCTCCCTCCCTCCCTCTGTCTGCCCTCTCTCCCTCCCTCCCTCCCACCCTCCATGTCTCACCGGTGGCATTGCTCTCCAGGCCCAGTGGGTAGGGGAAACCTCCTATCTCATACTGACTCTGTGCGGAGGTCAGCACAGCAGAGAGCTCTGGGTTGGTAGAGTTGAGGGCCAGAGCCACTGCTTTCCTCTGGAGCTGTATCCATGGCTGGTTTTTGACACCTGGAGGGGGGAAGGGGAAAAGTGGGGGAGGGGAAAGAGAGAGAGGGAGTCTGTGAGATTGGGGGTGCAACTGAAGATGAAGCATACAGGTTACAGCATTGCCGTGGCAATCGTACGGCCTATGAAAGTTGATCATCCAAAGTGAAGAGTTGAAGACAGTTTTCATGAATTGACGACAGTACTGTTTATAATCCTAGTAATAATCAAATCAAAAATATTTCCTCCCCACAAAGCAGACACTAAATCATTTATCTACAATTTATTCAGATGAAACAGAAACAACCACGGGGTCAACCCAACCCTCAAATTGAAATGACAACCAAGCACTCATACAGTACAGTAGGAGCATCCAGGGATAGTGTCAGATAGCAGGATTTGCTGTTCTATAGTAAAACAATAGAGACTAACCCTGCAGGTTGGACAACAGTCCCCTAGTCTCCCTGCCTGTCATACTATAATCCCATTCTCCCTGTTTGATTTGGCTTGCCACAAAGGAAGGGGCCTAAAAATACACTGGCACCTCGTAACGGCGCCACATGTCTGATATAATTAGTATTTGGTGAGCATGGGGCCTGATCTGTGGAGACAGCAAGGTAAGCGTGTCCATGCAGCGGGTCTATATACTATACTGAACACCCCAGGCCGGCTGTATTGTAGCATCCATCTCTATCTCATCTCTCTTTCTCTACTGAACTGTGTGTATCCATTCCATGCCTGTGCTCACCGTTCCATTCCACCTCATCTCTAGAGTAGCCTGTTGCCACTTCTTTTCTCAGGTTCTCTTTGTCAATCTCAGTAAAACATGTGACACTTTCCCTGTCCCTGAATTGGACATTACATCTCTCACTTATCTTTTTTTCTACTCTCATTACGGGTTCACAGCATAGTTGTTGTTGTTGACATTATCAAATAACTCAAGCATAGATTGATCACAATTGTTCTAATTTAAGTAACTTGGTAAAAAGAATGCCACCGATTGCTATAAGCACTTAAACCCTCATATCTAAAGACTTGAAACTTTGTATGTAGGTGTCTTTCCTCATCCTGAACAAATTTGCCTCAAAGACCCATTAGGTCTGTCAGGATGGATTTTCCTCCATCTTGGAACTTCTTCTCATGAACCATAAGTCCAAATAACACAACATTTGGTGTGTAGGCCCATGGCACATCTCTTTACTTAATTTGACAAAAGCTTGGTTAAGATATGGCTGAGTGATTGAAAAATCAGGAAATCTGATTTTACGTGTCCATTTATACTGAACAAAAATATAAATGCAACATGTGAAGTGTTGGTCCCATCTGAAATAAAATATCCCAGAAATGTTCCAAATGCACAAAAAGCTTATTTCCTCTCAAATATTGTGCACAAATTTTCTATGGGATTGAGGTCAGGGCTTTGTGATGGCCACTCCAATACCTTGACTTTGTTGTCCTTAAGCCATTTTGCCACAACTTTGGAAGTATGCTTGGGGTCATTGTCCAATATTTAACTTCCTCACTGATGTCTTGAGATGCTGCTTCAATACATCCACATAATTTTCCTGCCTCATGATGTCATCTATTTTGTGAAGTGCACCAGTCCCTCCTGCAGCAAACCACCCCCACAACATGATGTTGCCACCACCGTGCTTCACGGTTGGGATGGTGTTCTTCGACTTGCAAGCCTCCCCCTTTGTCCTCCAAACATAACGATGGTCATTATGGCCAAACAGTTCTAATTTTGTTTCATCAGACCAGAGTACATTTCTCCAAAAAGTACAATCTTTGTCCCCATGTGCAGTTGAAAACCGTAGTCTGTCTTTTTTATAGCAGTTTTGGAGCAGTGTCTTCTTCCTTGCTGAGCGGCCTTTCAGGTTATGTCGATATAGGACTCGTTTTACTGTGGATATAGATACTTTTGTACCTGTTTCCTCCAGCATCTTCACAAGGTCCTTTGCTGTTGTTCTGGGATTGATTTGCACTTTTCGCACCAAAGTACGTTCATCTCAAGGAGACAGAAGGAGTCTCCTTCCTGAGCAGTATGGCGGCTGCGTGGTCCCATGGTGTTTATACTTGCGTACTATTGTTTGTACAGATGAATGTGGTACCTTCAGGTGTTTAGAAATTGCTCCCAAGGAGGAACCAGACCTGTGGAGGTCTACAATTTATTTTCTGAGGTCTTGGCTGATTTCTTTAGATTTTCCCATGATGTCAAGCAAAGAGGCACTGAGTTTGAAGGTAGGCCTTGAAATACATCCACAGGTACACCTCCAATTGACTCAAATGATGTCAATTAGCCTATCAGAAGCTTCTAAAGCCATGACATCATTTTCTGGAATTTTCCAAGCTGTTTAAAGGCACAGTCAACTTAGTGTATGTAAACTTCTGACTCACTGGAATTGTGATACAGTTAATTATAAGTGAAATAATCTGCCTGTAAACAGTTGTTGGAAAAATGACGTGTGTCATGCACAAAGTAGATGTCCTAAACGACTTATCAAAACTATAGATTGTTAACAAGAAATTTGTGGAGTGGTTGAAAAACAAGTTTTAATGACTCCAACATAAGTGTATATAAACTTCCGACTTAAACTGTATGTCACTCCCTTCGGTTCCTTAGCCAGGTGTTATTGTTTCTGTTCCTGTGTCAGTTCTGTGCGTTGTTCGTGCTTCTTATTTTTTTATTATGTTGTGTTTATTTTTTTTAAACACTCACTCCCTGAACTTGCTTCCCGACTCGCAGGCACATTGTTACATCAACTTTGACAAGATAATCCATCCACCTGACAGAGGTGACACATCAAGAACCTGATTAAACAGCATGATCATTACACAGGTGCACCTTGTGCTGGGACAATAAAATGTGCAGTTTTGTCACACAACACAATGCCACAGATGTCTCAAGTTTTCAGGGTGTGTTCAATTGGCAGGAATGTCCACCAGAGCTGTTGCCAGATAATTTAATGTTAATTTCTTTATCATAAGCTGCCTCAAACGTCGTTTTAGAGAATTTTGCAGTACGTCCAACCGGCCTCACAACCACAGACCACGTGCAACTACTCGAGCCCAGGACCGCCACATCAAGCTTCTTCACCTGCTGGAATCATCTGACCAGCCAGACTGCTGATTAAACTAATTTCTGCACAAACTGTCAGAAACCGTCTCAGGGAAGCTCATCTGCATTCTCGTCGTCCTCACCTGGGTCCTGACCTGACTGCAGTTCAGCATCGTAACCGACTTCAGTGGGCAAATGCTCACCTTCGATGGCCACTGGCACGCTGGAGAAATGTGCTCTTCACAGATGAATCCCGGTTTCAACTGTACCGGGCAGATGGAAGACAGCGTGTATGCCTTTGTGTGGGCGAGCGGTTTGTTTATGTCAATGTTGTGAACAAAGTGCCCATGGTGGCGGTGGCAGGCATAAGCTACAGACAACAAACACAATTGCATTTTATCGATGGCAATTTGAATGCATAGAGATACCATGACGAGATCCTGAAGCGTACTGTCGTGCCATTCAGCCGCCGACATCGCTTCATATTTCAGCATGATAACACGCGCCCACATGTCGCAAGGATCTGTACTCAATTCCTGGAAACTGAAAATGGCCCAGTTCCAAAGTATGTCACCCATTGAGCATGTTTGGGATGCTCTGGATCAACATGTATGACAGCGTGTTCCAGTTCCCGCCAATATCCAGCAACTTCGCACAGGCATTGAAGAGGAGTGGGACTTGTCATCGCTATCATGGACAACTTGTCATTGCTATCATGGACATCCCTAAAATGAACCACAACGAATTCGGTATTGATTTCTCGAAACACAAGGAAACTATTAACAACGCATTCTTTGCATGTATAACGCTAATGCTCCAAATCATCTGCAATCATCTCCTCATGACCCATATGTCAGATTCACTACGGATTTTGTATTTAGACTCATTACATCAGTCTTTAATGTTTTTGAGGGAAAAAAACTTCAGGACCGTGGACAGATCAGATCCATCGCAGAGAAAGGTGCTTACCTCGATTCAGCACCATGGGTGGAAAGCACCACTCACTGGCTTAGTGGGCTAATCAGCCTACATGTTTGAGATGAGTAAAGAAAAACTCATAAGAAATAGTTTAGATGGTATTGACAGTATTGAAAAACCATCCTGTGGCTTTTTCCAAATACCATGGTATGTGCTCAAGGTTACTACTCGCTTGCGGCCAAGAAATCAAATCGATCGAAACGATATCCTCGTTAAGCTAGCTGTGCACATATTAACTCTTTATCATTGGGTCAGTGCCACTTGAAACTTTGTTTTTTGGACAATAATTTGTTCCTACAGGTTAGATGGACGTCATATTGTACAATTTGTGTCTCCCCTTTTCATAGGCCTAGATTAGATGGTTGCAGACAAGGTCATTTTTTATTGATCTGTTTATCAGAGTCAGCCGTAGCCTATAGGCCTATACTAACCTGCCATTTTTGTTGTATTAAAAAAGACTCTGCTAATGTCTCCAGTCATATAAAGTGTAGTAGAATTGCATTAAATGAAAGAAACTGATATAGCCTATAGCCTAGGCCTACTCTACACCACTACACACTCAGTCATGCATTGAACATTGCAGTCTTTTTTTGTGAACAATGATTGAGTTATACTATTAGCTTAAATGATGACTATCTAATCTACATTAAGAATAATAGGCTATTTTACATAAATCTGCAAATGTGATGATAGATAGATGCATGAAATGCTTTATTTATTATAATATTCCCTAATATACCAATACACTTACACTGAAAATGTTTCACTAATCCTAAAGGGATACTTTGGTATGTTGGCCATGGTGCCCTTTATTTACTTCCCCAGAGTCAGATGAACTCATGGGTAGATTCTGTATGTCTTTGTGTCCAGTATGAAGGAAGTTAGAGGTAGTTTCGTGAGCCAATGCTAACTAGTGTTAGCGCAATGGCTGAAAGTCTATGGGTATCTGCTATGCTATAAGATACCCTATAAGATACATGCTAGCATGCTAGCAGATACCCATAGAATTACAGCCATTAGCGCAACTACATTTAACTTAAAATCATACAAATGGTATCTACGAGTTCATCTGACTCTGTGGAAGTAGATAAAGGGCTCCTCACTGCCAAAATGTAAACATAAACCATTAGGCAAATTGACCCAGAATTGGTATATGTGACTCACCACCTGTATTTGGTCTTATGTAGCAACATTTTAAATGGTGTTTTTAACATTGGATAAAAGTAGAGACTCAGAGCTACAAAATGGTATATAATACATAGCATTTTTTAGGAACAATGGGAAAGTAATTCTGCTTTGAAAGTTCATAAACGTGTAAACTCACTTTTGAGAAAATGGCCTTTGAATGTTTTGGTATCTAGTGAAGAGCTCTTCTTTGTCTACACCCATTCAGCATCGTTCACACCCTCTTAAGCTATAGCCCCACACATCTCGTTTTGCTCTCGGAGCGTTCAGAGCGCACACTTGACGATTTGGCCAATGATTTGTTTACCTCTGGATAACATGAAAACAGCCTAACCAGCTCTGCTGGCAACACTTTATTTATGCTTTTACTGACACCGGCCATATTCAATGGGTGTTGTACACTTTAGCTTAAGACATGTAGCTAGCTAGCTAGGTACGCAATGAACCTAGCTAGGTAAATAACGTGTAAGATCACACACGTCACGTAACGTTAGCTTACGAGTCAGCCAGCTAATGTTATCTAGTTAAACAACAATGAACATAGTGCCAAATCATGTCGCTACTACCCTGAATGAATCTCCTGGGAGCTAACCAATCAGGTTCAATGTTAGCTAGCTAACATTAGGCTCTAACTAGCAAAGCAAACGGTTCTGGGATACGAATATTAACGTCATACACTTAACGTTGGCTAGGGAGCCAGCCAGCTAACGTTAGCTAGCTAGCTAACAGTACACTTTAGCTTGAAATGAAACCCCTTTCTGTCAATATCATCATGCATGATGGACGCGTCTCCCTGTCATGGATGCCATGCCACGGTTGCCCTTAATTTGAAGATGTAATCCAGAGACAGGTGTTTTTTCCATCTCTTTAGCTATCATACTCTAATTCTACTGATTTTTAAACTTGATCCTCCAGAAAGTGGAGAGCAACACTTATGCAGCTCCACTACACAATAAAACATTTTAAAAGCCGCGTTCGTCAAGATTACCAACACAGACTGACCAGCTCAAATAGACAGAAGCCCTCTATATCGCAGACCAATCCGAACTCCTCTCTCGGCATGTCCAGCCCACTCATTATCTTAGCCCATCATGGCTAGTGGGAAGGTTGCTGACTTTTTCTGTGGCTTAACCAACAAGGCTTGTAATTTAACAATTGAATTCGTATTTACAGATGGCATACAAGTTTGTTGTTAAGGCACATGAAAGTTCACATGTTCCAGAAGGCATTTCTGCCCCACCCCCCAAAAAACATTAAAATGGCTCTCCTGTGAAGTTGTGACTTGTGACATATGCCTAGTTTCCTGATCAGGTCACATATAAACACAATACATTAAGTAATGGCTTTAAGAATGATTATCTTCTGAATTCAGATCTACAACACTAAACTAAACTTCACTTGTGTCGTCATTTTGATTTCACTGATTGCACATACAGGAAGATAGTTTCTACATGATAGAGTGCTTGCTTTGTTATCCTACATGTTTTTGTGTCCTTTCTGTCATCCTGTGAACCCCGTTCGTTGCTGCTCGTAGCATTATTTTGTATTTACCTCTCCACCAACACTAGGCATTGCTCTATGTCGCTCATCTTCTGTGAACTTTGACAGAGGGTCACATTACCGCATGGTGGGATGACAGTCACATGCTGGAGAGTTCATTAGCTGATTGGAAACAGCATGTTTCATAATAATTAGGTTAAGTTGTGCATGTATGACTGTTTTCACCCATATATAATATACTTATGATACAACCCATGCTCAAATGTGAAACTACCTCAAAAGCGCAAGGGCTAATGTTTAATTCTAATGTCTTTAATTTCCCCTATACAACCATTCTTTACATTGCATAGCAATACTCATCATGTTTGCAATATGCTGTTCAAAATGTTCAACCAAGCATAATCATTTTCACTCTATATAGTATCAATGTGAATGCCAATGACATAAGTAACCTGAATAGATACCCCTATCCACCCAAACAAACTGTCACTCAGCTCAGATCAAGTGAAGAACAGACAAACAAACCAGCGATATTACTGGACAATGCAGGAACTGCCAATTCACACCAAATGACTCAATTGGGTTGTCATGGGCAACCAGGGGTAAGATTCCATAGCTCTGAGATGTCCGACACACTCAAGTCTCTTAAGTTCACTTTTTTCCTGATCCAAATTGGCTCTCATTTACGTCGGCACTCCAACAAAGTCTTAAGCATTTTCTTAAATAGGGTGTGGGAGGTGTACTCAGCACCCTACTCAATACAAATGTAATTTCATTCAGTCCTTTGAAACATTTATTCTACAAAATTCTGTAATTTAGTAGGATTTAGTCATTTAGTAGGATTGTTTGACATAAATGGATTCTATATGTATACTGAACAAAAATATAATTGCAACAATTGTACTGAGTTACTGTTCATATAAGGAAATCAGTTCATGGAAATCATTTCTTTACGGCCTAAAATATGGAGTTCACATGACTGGGCAGGGGCACGTGGGAGCCAGGCCCACCCACTGGGTAGCCAGGCCCAGCCAATCAGCATGAGTTTTTCCTCATAAAAGGGCTTTATTACAGACAGAAATACTCCTCAGTTTCATCAACTGTCCGGGTGGCTGGTCTCAGAAGATCCCGCAGGTGAAGCAGTCGGATGTAGAGGTCCTGGGCTGGTGTGATTACACGCTGTCTGCGGTTCTAAAACGCTTATGGTAAAGAAATGAACATTAAATTCTCTGGTAACAGCTCTGGTGGACATTCCTGCTGTCAGCATGCCAATTGCAAGCTCCTTCAAAACTTGAAACATCTGTGGCATTGTGTTGTGTGACAAAACTGCACATTTTAGAGTGGCCTTTTATTGTCCCCAGCACAAGGTGCACCTGTGTAATGATCATGCTTCCTCTTTATATTTTTGTTCAGTATAATTATATGGTCCTGTGACTAGTGGACTTCCTCACAGAGGCCAGAACACTCCTTATCAGACTATGTCCCCTCAGAGCTGTGCTTTAACTTGTTATTCTCCACCATTTCTTTCCTGCCTCTCTGCTCCCTCCTTTCCGTAGCCCCCCTCCATCTGAGAGGGCAAGATGCTGCCCTTCCTTCACTGAAGCCAGCCCAGGACATGGACGTGATCTGGGGCATGGCTCTAGAAAACACAGAGCTGATTGGTTGGTACAGGGGTTGCTCTCTGGGTCCTTTCTGAGCCCTGAACAGTGCCCGTCTGTTAAGCAGAGCAGGATCCCAGCCAGCCTGAGGAGGAAGCTATGGCATAAAGGAAAGATGGAGAGAGAAGATGACTGAGGAGAGGGGAGTATGACGACTCTCACAAACAAACCTCAAAGGACTATGCAATGGCCCTGAAAGGCAGGCAGACTGGGTCACTCCTTGGGTTCTGCTCTGAGAGAAGGGGAAGGGCCAAGGAGGGAGTGGTGGGGTGGTTGCAGGGGCCTAAGGGGGAGAGTGGCAGTGGGGGTCCCAAGAGAGAACATGTGTCATCCATCACCAAAATGTCCCCCCGCTGAAAGCCTGGTTGAGTGAGATTAAGAAGAGACCCCCAGAGGGAATAGGACGCTGATTCATTCCACCCAGCCATTCATCAGCTAAAAGTACTGCACTCCATTTCACAAAGCGTGTTGGAGATTCATTGGGCCATTTATTCACCAAAAGTAAGGCCATGCAAAGAAGATAGAAGACTGCATTAAAGGTGCAGGCATACAGCTGATTGCTTTTGACCTTGAGGGGGTACCGCCATCAGAGGTGACAAATTAATGGCGGTGCCCTGCATTGTGTGATCTCATCTTATTTATGCTGCCCAGAGCCAGTTGTTGGCTGTGGGTGAAAGTCCAGCCGAAGCGTGACATCTGTCAACTAGGCTGGAAAACACACGGGAGTGAGGACTGGGGAGTGCCTCTTTGTGTTCTGCGCTGTAAAGCCAATGCTAACGCTAACCCTAATGGGTTTAGAGTTCGGTGGCTGGCTGAAGTGCCTGTGATCTGGGATGGTTTGGCAGCTTCCCAGTGTCTGTCTGGGGGCACTCTCTCTAGGTATTTTATCATGCTCCATGGCATGGGTCGATTGGCAGTCTGGCAATTCTAACAAATACCAGAAGGACCATCTTTTATTACGGTGATGCCCATAGACTTTTACCCCCCAATAAAAAAATACAATAAAAATAATAAATATATACATATACAAGTACCAGTCAAATGTTTGGACACACCTACTCATTAAAGGGTTTTTCTTTATTTTTACTATTTTCCACATTGTAGAATTGAAGACATCAAAACTAAAAAATAACACATATGGAATCATGTAGTAACCAAAAAAGTGTTAAACAAATCAAAATATATTTTATATTTGAGATTCTTCAAAGTAGCCACCCTTTGACTTTAACAGGTGTGCCTTGTTAAAAGTTAATTGTGGAATTTATTTCCTTCTTAATGCATTTGAGCCAATCAGTTGTGTTGTGACAAGTTAGGGGTGGTTATCAGCTTCGGAAATTGCAGCCAATAAAATGAATGAGTAGGTGTGTCCAAACTTTTGACTGGTACTGTATACAGTTGAAGTCGGAAGTTTAAGATTTTTTATGTCCATTATAATAACATCAAATTGATCAGAAATACAGTGCAGACATTGTTAATGTTGTAAATGACGATTGAGCTGTAAACGGCTGATTTTTTATGGAATATCTACATAGGCGTACAGAGGCCCATTATCAGCAAACATCACTCCTGTGTTCCAATGGCACGTTGTGTTAGCTAATCCAAGTTTATCATTTCAAAAGGCTAATTGATCATTAGAAAACTCTTTTGCAATTATGTTAGTCCAGCTGAAAACTGTTTTCCTGATTAAAGAAGCAATAAAACTGTCTTTCTTTAGACTAGTTAAGTATCTGGAGCATCAGCATTTGTGGGTTCGATTACAGGATCAAAATGGCCAGAAACATGGCCTTTCTTCTGAAACTCATCAGTCTATTGTTGTTCTGAGAAATGAAGGCTATTCAATGCGAGAAATTGCCAAGAAACTGAAGATCTCGTACAAGATGTGTACTACTCCCATCACAGAACAGCACAAACTGGCTATAACCAGAATAGAAAGAGGAGTGGGAGGACCCGGTGCACAACTGAGCAAGAGGAAGTACATTAGAGTGTCTAGTTTGAGAAACAGACACCTCACAAGTCCTAAACTGGCAGCGTCATTAAATAGTACCCGCAAAACACCAGTCTCAACGTCAACAGTGAAGAGGCGACTCCGGGATGTTGGCCTTCTAGGCAGAGTTCCTGTCCAGTGTCTGTGTTCTTTTGCCCATCTTAATCATTTCTAACTTTTGAACGGTAGTGAATATACAGATGAAATCGGAAGTTTACATACACCTTAGCCAAATACATTTAAACTAAGTTTTACACAATTCCTGACATTTAATGTCAGTTCGGAGTTCCAAATTAAGCAGCAGCAGCTGAAAAGATGAGCTCCTACAAATATTGAAATTTAAATGTTTTTTTAGAGTAAAGTACATCGAAAAAAATCTAAAGAAAACTGCAAACTGAATAGGAGACCAAACAAGCAGCTAACAAAGAAGAAAGGCTTTTGAAAAAGTAACAATTTTTCATAAAATTATACCGTTTTCTTAGCTAGCTAAGTTGTTTACCTGTTGCTAGGCAGTTGCTAGGGACATTCCTGGAAGAAGCTAGCTAGCTAACAAGGAGTGTCTAGTTGGCAGAAGGGACAAAGAAGGGACAAAATAAAGGACAGAAGAAAAGGGAAAGGGGACATTAAGGTGAAGCAGTCCTCTAAAGACACAAAAGACAATAATACAAGAAACAACACTTCTATTGCCTCTCCCTCTACGATACGCACTTCCGGGTTGGAGCGAGTAGTTGCATTCCGCTTCGCTCCACAGGTAGTATTACATTTCATTTCATTACAGTACAACAGTTTGATTTGTTTGATCTTAGCTGGCTACATAGCCGTCTTTGTATCCAAGATAATTGTGTAGTCTAGAGTAATTGTCGAGGTTACCTAGCCAGCTACACTTTCAAACAAAGTCAACAACGCAGCCACTGCTAGCTAGCCTATTCACCAGCCAGCAGTACTATATCATTTTAGTCAATAAGATTTTTGCAACGTAAGCTTAACTTTCTGAACATTCGAGACGTGTAGTCCACTTGTCATTCCAATCTCCTTTGCATTAGCGTAGCCTCTTCTGTAGCCTGTCAACTATGTGTCTGTCTATCCCTGTTCTCTCCTCTCTGCACAGACCATACAAACGCTTCACACACGCGTGGCCGCTGCTACTCTACCTGGTGGTACCAGCGCGCACGACCCACGTGGAGTTCCAGGTCTCAGGCAGCCTCTGGAACTGCCGATCTGCGGCCAACAAGGCAGAGTTCATCTCAGCCTATGCTTCCTCCAGTCCCTCGACTTCTTGGCACTGACGGAACATGGATTACCAATGATAACACTGCTACTCCTACTGCTCTCTCTCTCGTCTGCCCACGTGTTCTCGCACACCCGAGAGCTTCTGGTCAGCGGGGTGGTGGCACTGGGATCCTCATCTCTCCCAAGTGGACATTTTCTCCTTCTCCCCTGACCCATCTGTCTATCGCCTCCTTTGAATTCCATGCTGTCACAGTTACCAGCCCTTTAAGCTTAAATCCTTATCATTTATCGCCCTCCAGGTTCCCTTGGAGAGTTCATCAATGAGCTTGACGCCCTGATAAGTTCCTTTCCTGAGGATGGCTCACCTCTCACAGTTCTGGGTGACTTTAACCTCCCCACGTCTACCTTTGACTCATTCCTCTCTGCTCCTTCTTTCCACTCCTCTCCTCTTTTGACCTCACCCTCTCACCTTCCCCCCCTACTCACAAGGCAGGCAATACGCTTGACCTCATCTTTACTAGATGCTGTTCTTCCACTAATCTCATTGCAACTCCCCTCCAAGTCTCCGACCACTACCTTGTATCCTTTTCCCTCTCGCTCTCATCCAACACTTCCCACACTGCCCTACTCGGATGGTATCGCGCCGTCCCAACCTTCGCTCTCTCTCCCCCGCTACTCTCTCCTCTTCCATCCTATCATCTCTTCCCTCTGCTCAAACCTTCTCCAACCTATCTCCTGATTCTGCCTCCTCAACCCTCCTCTCCTCCCTTTCTGCATCCTTTGACTCTCTATGTCCCCTATCCTCCAGGCCGGCTCGGTCCTCCCCTCCTGCTCCGTGGCTCGACGACTCATTGCGAGCTCACAGAACAGGGCTCCGGGCAGCCGAGCGGAAATGGAGGAAAACTCGCCTCCCTGCGGACCTGGCATCCTTTCACTCCCTCCTCTCTACATTCTCCTCTTCTGTCTCTGCTGCTAAAGCCAATTTCTACCACTCTAAATTCCAAGCATCTGCCTCTAACCCTAGGAAGCTCTTTGCCACCTTCTCCTCCCTCCTGAATCCTCCTCCCCCTCCTCCCCCTCCTCCCTCTCTGCGGATGACTTCGTCAACCATTTTGAAAAGAAGGTCGACGACATCCGATCCTCGTTTGCTAAGTCAAACGACACCGCTGGTTCTGCTCACACTGCCCTACCCTGTGCTTTGACCTCTTTCTCCCTCTCTCTCCAGATGAAATCTCGCGTCTTGTGACGGCCGGCCGCCCAACAACCTGCCCGCTTGACCCTATCCCTCCTCTCTTCTCCAGACCATTTCCGGAGACCTTCTCCCTTACCTCACCTCGCTCATCAACTCATCCTTGACCGCTGGCTACGTCCCTTCCGTCTTCAAAGAGCGAGAGTTGCACCCTTCTGAAAAAACCTACACTCGATCCCTCTGATGTCAATACTACAGACCAGTATCCCTTCTTTCTTTTCTCTCCAAAACTCTTGAACGTGCCGTCCTTGGCCAGCTCTCCTGCTATCTCTCTCAGAATGACCTTCTTGATCCAAATCAGTCAGGTTTCAAGACTAGTCATTCAACTGAGACTGCTCTTCTCTGTGTCACGGAGGCGCTCCGCACTGCTAAAGCTAACTCTCTCTCCTCTGCTCTCATCCTTCTAGACCTATCGGCTGCCTTTGATACTGTGAACTATCAGATCCTCCTCTCCACCCTCTCCGAGCTGGGCATCTCCGGCAAGGTCCACGCTTGGATTGCGTCTACCTGACAGGTGCTCCTACCAGGTGGCGTGGCGAGAATCTGTCTCCGCACCACGTGCTCTCACCACTGGTGTCCCCCAGGGTTCTGTTCTAGGCCCTCTCCTATTCTCGCTATACACCAAGTCACTTGGCTCTGTCATATCCTCACATGGTCTCTCTATCATTGCTATGCAGACGACACACAATTAATCTTCTCCTTTCCCCCTCTGATAACCAGGTGTGGAATCGCATCTCTGCATGTCTGGCAGACATATCAGTGTGGATGACGGATCACCACCTCAAGCTGAACCTCGGCAAGACGGGCTGCTCTTCCTCCGGGGAAGGACTGCCCGTTCCAGATCTCGCCATCACGGTTGACAACTCCATTGTGTCCTCCTCCCAGAGTGCTAAGAACCTTGGCGTGATCCTGGACAACACCCTGTCGTTCTCAACTAACATCAAGGCGGTGACCCGTTCCTGTAGGTTCATGCTCTACAACATTCGCAGAGTACGACCCTGCCTCACGCAGGAAGCGGCGCAGGTCCTAATCCAGGCACTTGTCATCTCCCGTCTGGATTACTGCAACTCGCTGTTGGCTGGGCTCCCTGCCTGTGCCATTAAACCCCTACAACTCATCCAGAACGCCGCAGCCCGTCTGGTGTTCAACTTTCCCAAGTTCTCTCACGTCACCCCGCTCCTCCGCTCTCTTCCACTGGCTTCCAGTTGAAGCTCGCATCCGCTACAAGACCATGGTGCTTGCCTACGGAGCTGTGAGGGGAACGGCCTCCGTACCTTCAGGCTCTGATCAGGCCTACACCCAAACAAGGGCACTGCGTTCATCCACCTCTGGCCTGCTCGCCTCCCTACCTCTGAGGAAGTACAGTTCCCGCTCAGCCCAGTCAAAACTGTTCGCTGCTCTGGCACCCCAATGGTGGAACAAACTCCCTCACGACGCCAGGTCAGCGGAGTCAATCACCACCTTCCGGAGACACCTGAAACCCACCTCTTTAAGGAATACCTAGGATAGGATAAAGTAATCCTTCTAACCCCCCCCCCCCTTAAAAGAGTTAGATGCACTATTGTAAAGTGGTTGTTCCACTGGATATCATAAGGTGAATGCACCAATTTGTAAGTCGCTCTGGATAAGAGCGTCTGCTAAATGACTTAAATGTAAAAATGTAAATGTTAATCTTAGCAAAAATTACCTGTTATAGGTTAGGATCACTACTTTATTTTAAGAATGTGAAATGTCAAAATAATAGCGAAAGAATGATTTATTTCAGCTATTATTTCTTTCATCACATTCCCAGTGGGTCAGAAGTTTACATACACTCAACTAGTATTTGGTAGCATGCCTGAAGTTGTTTAACTTGGATCAACTGTTTCAGATAGCCTTCCACAAGCTTCCCAAAATAAGTTGGGTGAATTTTGGCCCAATCCTCCTGACAGAGCTGGTGTAACTGAATCAGATTTGTAGGCCTTCTTGCTCGCACACGCTTTTTCAGTTCTGCCCACAAATGTTCTATAGGATTGAGGTCAGGGCTTTGTGATTGCCACTCCAATACCTTGACTTTGTTGTCCTTAAGCCATTTTGCCACAACTTTGGAAGTATGCTTGGGGTCATTGTCCATTTGGAAGAACCATTTGCGACCAAGCTTTAATTTCCTGACTGATGCCTTGAGATGTTGCATCAATATATCTACATAATTTTCCTGCCTCATGATGCCATCTATTTTGTGAAGTGCACCAGTCCCTCCTGCGGCAAAGCACCCCACAACATGATGCTGGCACCCCCGTGCTTCACGGTTGGGATGGTGTTCTTCATCTTGCCAGCCTCCTTTTTCCTGCAAACATAACGATGGACATAATGGCCAAACAGTTCTATTTTTGTTTCATCAGACCAGAGGACATTTCTCCAAAAAGTACAATCGTTGTCCCCATGTGCAGTTGCAAACCGTAGTGTGGCTTTTTTATGGCGGTTTTGGAGCAGTGGCTTCTTTCTTGCTGAGTGGCCTTTCAGGTTATGTCGATATAGGAATCGTTTTACTGTGGATGTAGATACTTTTGTACTTGTTTCCTCCAGCATCTTCACAAAGTCCTTTGCTGTTGTTCTGGGATTGATTTGCACTTTTCGCACCAAAGTACATTCATCTCTCCTTCCTGAGGGTTATGACGGATGCGTGGTCCCATGGTGTTTTTTACTTGCGTAGTATTGTTTGCACAGATGAACGCGGTACCTTCAGGCGTTTGGAAATTGCTCCCAAGGATGAACCAGACTTGTGGAGGGCTACCATTTTTTTCTGAGGTCTTGGCTGATTTCTTTTGATTTTCCCATGATGTCAAGCAAAGAGGCACTGAGTTTGAAGGTAGGTCTTGAAATACATCCACAGGTACACGTCCAATTGACTCAAATGATGTAAAGCCATGACATAATTTTGTGGAATTTGCCAAGCTGTTTAAAGGCACAGTCAACTTAGTGTATGTAAACGTCTGACCCACTGGAAAAGTGATGCAGTGAACTATAAGTGAAATAATCTGTCTGTAAACAATTGTTGGAAAAATTACTTGTGTCATGCACAAAGTAGATGTCCTAACCAACTTGCCAAAACTATAGTTTGTTAACAAGAAATGTGTGGAGTGGTTGAATAACGAGTTTTAATGACTACAACCTAAGTGTATGTAAACTTCTGACTTCAACTGTACAGTCGTGGCCAAAAGTTTTGAGAATGACACAAATATTAATTTTCACTAAGTCTGCTGCCTCAGTTCGTATGATGGCAATTTTCATATACTCCAGAATGTTATGAAGAGTGATCAGATGAATTGCAAAGTCCCTCTTTGCCATTCAAATGAACTGAATCCCCCAAAAACATGTCCACTGCATTTCAGCCCTGCCACAAAAGGACCAGCTGACCACATGTCAGTGATTCTCTTGTTAACACAGGTATGAGTGTTGACGAGGATAAGGCTGGACATCACTTTGTCATGCTGATTGAGTTCGAATAACAGACTGGAAGCTTCAAAAGGAGGGTGGTGCTTGGAATCATTGTTCTTCCACTGTCAACCATGGTTACCTGCAAGGAAACACGTGTCATCATCATTGCTTTGCACAAAAAGGGCTTCACAGGCAAGGATATTGCTGCCAGTAAGATTGCACCTAAATCAACCACTTATCAGATTATCAAGAACTTCATGGAGAGTGTTTCAATTGTTGTGAAAAAGGCTTCAGGGTGCCCAAGAAAGTCCAGCAAGCGCCAGGACCATCTCCTAAAGTTGATTCAGCTGCGTGATCGGGGCACCACCAGTACAGAGCTTGCTCAGGAATGGCAGCAGGCAGGTGTGAGTGCATCTGCCCGCACAGTGAGGCGAAGACTTTTGGAGGATGGCCTGGTGTCAAGAAGGGCAGCAAAGAAGCCACTTCTCTCCAGGAAAAACATCAGGGACAGACTGATATTCTGTAAAAGTTACAGGCACTGGACTGCTGAGGACTGGGGTAGTCATTTTCTCTGATGAATCCCCTTTCCGATTGTTTGGGGCATGCGGAAAAAAGCTTGTCCGGAGAAGACAAGGTCAGCGCTACCATCAGTCCTGTGTCATGCCAACAGTAAAGCATCCTGAGACTATTCATGTGTGGGGTTGTTTCTCAGCCAAGGGAGTGGGCTCACTCACAATTTTGCCTAAGAACACAGCCATGAATAAAGAATGGTACCAACACATCCTCAGAGAGCAACTTCTCCCAACCATCCAGGAACAGTTTGGTGACGAACAATGCCTTTTCCAGCATGATGGAGCACCTTGCCATAAGGCAAAAGTGATAACTAAGTGGCTCGGGGAACAAAACATCGATATCGACATGGCCAGGAAAAACCCCAAATCCCACTGAGAACTTGTGGTCAATTGTCAAGAGGCTTGTGGAAAAACAAAAACCCACAAATTCTGACAAACTCCAAGCATTGATATGCAAGAATGGGCTGCCATCAGTCAGGATGTGGCCCAGAAGTTAATTGACAGCATGCCAGGGCGGATTGTAGAGGTCTTGAAAAAGAAGGGTCAACACTACAAACATTGACTCTTTGCATCAACTTCATGTAATTGTCAATAAAAGCCTTTGACACTTATGAAATGCTTGTAATTATACTTCAGTATTCCATAGTAACATCTGACAAAAATATCTAAAGACACTGAAGCCCGCAAACTTTGTGGAAATTAATATTTGTGTCATTCAACAAAACATTTGGCCACGACTGTATATACTCAATGAAAATATAAACGCAACCCATATTTCATGAGCTGAAATAAAAGATCCCAGAAATGTTCCATACGCATACAAATGCATGCCCCTACCTCATCCAGAAACAAAGACAGGGCTTCGTACTAAATTGATGCTGCTGAATAATTGTGCTATACGCCACAGCACTAATCAACATAGAAAATGGCTTGACGCTGGGACATGGCTTGGCTTAGAGACAGCGGAATGAGATAGGACAAGTGTGATTTTTGTGAACGCTCTGTACCCTTTCTTCCCTCATTTCCATACCAACAGACAAGGCCCAGGTGTTCCGTCCGACATCACAGAGCAACAACAGAAACAATGGAGGGGGCAGAGCATATGGAGGGATGCATGATGGGAGAGCGTGACTACCGAGTGTAGCCACTAAAGAGCAGCATATGCCAGAGGCGGAGGCTGCTGTAAATAATGTTGTGTGTGTGTGTGTATGTGTGTGCGCGTGCGTGCGTGTGCTTGTGTGTGTGTGTGTGGTAAAGGCTTGACTGGGTGTGTTGTAAAAGCTTGACATTTGAGTTAGAAGTGCAGCTGGGATGCGGTGATTGAATCACAGCATGATTCATGTTAGCTAGGTTGCAGTCACTTACTGCTGACACTGTATGTGTTTACCCATTTTTTGAGGCAACCAATTGACTTTCCCTGGAGGTTTTTCTGTCGATGTGGACACATCATGCTCAATGCCATAGCTGAGAAATAACCTTGTCGATAACCCTGCTATGGTCTCTATCATGAAGCACAAAGATGAGACACACAACCAGATTAGTAAAGGTTTAGACACACTTCTAGGGCCTATGACTGGCTAACAACCACTCATAGCAAAGTACCTTCAGAGCCTGAATATGGCTCCGCCAAAGGACTGTCGAGGGGATAACTAAGCCTCCCGTGTTGCTCCAATTAATTGTGTGTAACACTGCTTCAACCCCAGTAACGCGTTATTATAACGTCTGAGCCAAGAGACTTAACACACGCTACGCAACACAACATATAGGAGAGTCAACTCAACCATGGCCTGTTTCCGTAGCTCTGTTCTGAACCCACATGACAATGGGGGGATTCTGAGAGAAAGAGAAATGTAGGCTTTATGGGCAAAGATAGAGTGAGTGTTATTTTGTATTTATTTCACCTTTATTTAACCAGGTAGGCCAGTTGAGAACAAGTTCTCATTTACAACTGCGACCTGGCCATGATAAAGCGAAGCAGTGCAACAAAAAACAACACAGAGTTACACATGGGATAAACAAAAGTACAGTCAATAACACAATAGAAAAATCTATACACAGTGTGTGCAAATGGAGTAAGGAGGTAAGGCAATAAATAGGCCATAGTAGTGAAGTAATTGCAATTGAGCAAATTAACACGGGAGTGATAGATGTACAGATGATGATGTGCAAGTAGAGATACTGGTGTGCAAAAGAGCAAAAAAGTAAAGTAAATAAAAACAATATGGGGATGAGGTAGGTAGTTGGATGGGCTATTTACAGATGGGCTATGTACAACTGCAGCGATCGGTAAGCTGCTCAGATAGCTGATGCTTAAAGTTAGTGAGGGAGATATAAGTCTCCAACTTCAGCGATTTTTGCAATTCGTTCCAGTCATTGGCAGCAGACAACTGTAAGGAAAGGCGGCCAAAGGAGGTGTTGGCTTTGGGGATGACCAGTGAGATATACCTGCTGGAGCGCGTGCTACGGGTGGGTGTTGTTATGGTGACCAGTGAGCTGAGATAAGGCGGAACATTACCTAGCAAAAACGTATAGGTGACCTGGAGCCAGTGGGTCTGAAGACGAATATGTAGTGAGGGCCAGCCGACGAGAGTATACCGGTCGCAGTGGTAGAATATGGGGCTTTGGTAACAAAACCAAAAGGAAATAGGAAGCCCATTCTAGATTTAATTTTGGATTGGAGATGCTTAATATGAGTCTGGAAGGAGAGTTTACAGTCTATCTAGACACCTAGGTATTTGTAGTTGTCCACATATTCTAAGTCAGAACCGTCCAGAGTAGTGATGCTAGTCTGGCGGGCGGGTGCGGGCAGCAATCGGTTGAAGAGCATGCATTTAGTTTTACTAGCGTTTAAGAGCAGTTGGAGGCCACGGAAGGAGTGTTGTATGGCATTGAAGCTCGTTCGGAGGTGTGTTAACACAGTGTCCAAAGAAGGGCCAGATGTATACAGAATGGTGTCGTCTGCGTAGAGGTGGATGTGGTTGGTGGATGTGTTACGTGGTTAACGTATATTGTATCATCTTTAAAACAATGTTGCAAAATAAGTAAACATATCAAGGTTGTACAATGATGCCTTTATTGCAGGCTGTCTTTGAATGATATACAGTAGCTGCTACTACTTGTGCAATGATGTTTCAACCATAATGTCAATAACACTGAGTGGAACAACAATTAAACAAGGCTACAATGTTGACCAAATACTAAACATACCTTGTGATTACACAGCTTAATTACACCAATCACGTGCTGCATGCTTTCAAGTACACAGCCACACTAACAATCCCATTCTACCAAACACAGCATTTTTGGTTTTGTCAAACACAGCTTGAAAAGCACCCCCCTCTCCTCTCCCCCCTCATTGGCACTCCTCCACCTCTTCAAAACTCTTTCGTTTCCTGCCACCGGTTGTCTCCATGGTGACCAGTCTTTAGCACTGAGAGCTGCACTTTCAGATGGCCTCTCATCAGTTCCAATCCATCAGCACAGAGATCTACTGTCTTTCTTCTCCCTGTTACTAGGGCACTCGTCGTGATACACTGCCGTGCTTAGTCCTTCTGAGAGACTCGGCTCTACCGCTTAAAGAGACAGCAGAGAAAACGTGCTAAACTGCTCCTCGCTTAACTGACTGAGCAAGAATACTCTGGAGGCATTGGGAGAGAGCGGGAGAGAGTGGGAGAGCCTGTGTGAGAGTGTGTGTGTGTGTGTATACGTGTAAGTGTGTCAGCAAAACGACCACATCCTCCATTCATGTCCCTCTATAAAAGTTGCCAGATGCTCCAGCATGTTAACAAGAGAGTTGTGTAACTGTATCTCATCCTGATTCAATTAAGTAGTATTCAAACCTGACTAACTAACTAAGAACACAGGGGTAGCTGGTCATTGGAGCCGGTTTGGTATTTTTTGCATTTTAATAGGATCCCCATTAGCTTTTGCGAAAGCAGCAGCTACTCTTCCTGGGGTCCACACAAAACATGAAACATAATACAGAACATTAATAGAAAAGAACAGCTCAAGGACAGAACTACATAAATAAAAAAAATGGCACACATAGCCTACATATCAATACATACAATACACACAAAATATCCAGGTCAAATGGGGGAGAGGCGTTGTGCCGTGAGGTGTTGCTTTATCTGTTTTTTGAAACCAGGTTGGCTGTTCATTACAGCAATATGAGATGGAAGGGAGTTTTATCTGGATTTGGGGACAGTGAAAAGACCCCTGGTGGCATGTCTGGTGGGGTAAGTTTGTACAACAGTTGTACATACAACTACAGTAATCCCTCGTTTATCGCGGGGGTTACGTTCCGAAAATGACCCGCGATAAGTGAAATCCGCGAAATATATATATTTTTTTTTTTTACAATTAGCAACTATTACATGTATACAAATACAGTGACTCACGTGTAGGCCGTTTCACTGCTCTTCAGACTGGGCCGCTGCATCCTGACTGCGCTCTGCAGTGTTCTCTTCTTCCGCCGTTTGGGCCCATCCGCAGGTGCTTTTGTCGGTCCAGGCCGTTTCGTCGACATTATGGGTTTAGGAGATGTTCGAAATTACAAGATAATTTGGCCAACTTAATGTAAATTTGCCAAGCTGTTTTATGTACGTACACATAACTGCACGAGACGACAAAATGATAGCACAATTCGTAGCATGTTTTGATAGCATTAAGAAAGCGGGAGTGAGTTTTTAGCGAATCAGAATGCAGAGCACAATGCACCAAAAAAAAAAAAAAATGAACATTATGAAAATCCGCGAAATAGCGAATCCGCGATAAGTGAACCGCGAAGTGGCGAGGGATCACTGTACCCTCATGCCACAGATCGTCAACACACTACTAAAACCCCCCACAGGGGGGTGGAGTAATATGTAGTCAATTATGTCATGAAGAGACCCTCTTGACAGAGGACGAGCAGAGGAGGAGAGACAGCTGTCCCGGGGCATAATTAAAGGGGACAGACAGGGCTCTCATTGAGGCTGTTGGTAAAGAAAGCAATGTGCTGCAAGTCACAATAAATGCCTCTATCCCTGTCACGCACACATACAGTCAAGTCGGTCCCAGATTCTGGGATCGTTAAGGAGATAAGGGAAAACTGCTGGGTCAAGGGCCCTGGGCATGCCAGTTCAGAGAGGAGGAGGAAGAGAGAGAGAGAGAGAGAGAGAGAGAGAGAGAGAGAGAGAGAGAGAGAGAGAGAGAGAGAGAGAGAGAGAGAGAGAGAGAGAGAGAGAGGAGAGAGAGAGAGAGAGAGAGAGAGAGAGAGAGAGAGAGAGAGAGAGAGAGAGAGAGAGAGAGAGAGAGAGAGAGAGAGAGAGAGAGAGAGAGAGAGAGAGAGAGAGAGAGAGAGAGAGAGAGAGAGAGATATAGGAGGTTGGGGAGGTATGGAGATTCAGTTGATAGACAGTAGAGAGAATGTGTGTTGTGTGGGTCTGAGAGAAAGGAAGAGAGAGAGAAATAGAGAGAGAGAGAGCATGAACTACAGAGAAAGTGTGAGCATGTCACGTGTACAGCTTTCCTAAGGGGCCTTGTTTGGAGCGGATTACATCATTCTGGCTCACTCATTGGACTGGACAGGTGACAGGACGTTGAGGGATGACGCCATGGTTATATATTTAATTCACTTGGCTGTGGCACCACGTACAGCACTGTACTGTCTGCGTAAGCAGAGAAACTGACAGAGATGAAGAGAATGAGGAAGAAGGAGGGCGAGAAGACAGGGAGGTGTACACTGTGATTATTACTAACACCTCATACTGTATATCTAAGAGGAATATAGAGGTAAAGATAGAACATTATTTTCTTAAATTAGCGGGTATTGTTCCCACCCAGCATTACCCGAAACACATACCCCACATCCCCAACTGCAGGTCATGATTGTTTTCCTAGCCACTGTGCGTCTGCCTTTGCATTGCTTGCTCTTTTTGGCTTGAGGCTGGGTATCTGTAAAGCACTAGGCGACAACTGCTGATGTAAAAAGGGGGTTGAAAATACATATGATTGAATTCGATTTTCACACCCAGAGGCTAGCATTAAACAGAGACTTATCGATCACATCCCATAATGTGGGCTATAACAACACAACAATAGTACGCACTGCTGCCACCGTGAAAGCAATTATTAAAATCATACGGAAATATGACTGGCGAATCTATAGGTCTTTCTTGAATTTATTTCATAGAGATGAACAAAGCATGCACTTTACACCCAGCCCATTCCTAGACAGGTGTAAATTCTGGAAGACATTTATAGCCTGTTTGGTTTGCCTACAAATGCCTCGAGGCAGATAGAGTGTTGCATCTAGGTCGATTTAATTTGCATGCTTCATCTTCTGTATTGCTGGTTTATTGGCACTGTCAATAATGTGGAAAGTTACGAGTGTATTTTAACGGATCTGAGTAATAAACACACACGCACACACGCACACACAAAACTAAGAACTGCGATTAGCTGATTTGGCAATAAAAGCCTGTTTCTCTTTTGCTGTAGTTTAGCGGCCGGGTGATGTACTAGTGATGTAACTGGCTTTGAATACAGAGAGGCTTGTTAGAGGACAGCAAGCTCCATTTGTTCTGCCACTTACTCTTCAGCTCCACTATACGCGTGTCGCTGTTGCATTTTACCTGCTACACAGAGCTTTGTTTTGAGAGTGGAGAGGAGCAGAGGGGGAGAGCATCTTGATTCTATTTTGCCTAATGTACTATATTCATTGATTGTGCGTAAGTACTATAGCATTGGTCCAGTTCTTCACAGGTACTCATTAAATCTACAATATGTAACTTTTTGGGCGACCTGACCAAATTCTAGAGTTATAGATCTGTCATTCTCATTGAAAGTGGTAGATCTGCTCTACAGTATGTGCGCTATTTCTGTGCTTCCCATTCTTTAGTTTTGTTTTTGCGTTCTTTTACTTTTGGTTATGTACGCCACCTTCAAAAAGCTGAAAATGCAAAATGTTTGGTTATTCAAAATATATTTCACAACAGTTTAGATGGTACAATGATTCCCCGCGCTTGTTTTGTCACAAACTGAATTTTAGCAACTAGGAAATGGCGGAGTGATTTCTGCATAATGCACTTTTAAATTGTTGCTAGTGGTTGTCCTAAAATATCCTCTAATTTCACAAGTTGCTTTTGTTTACATTGTGAACCTAGCTAGTCAATGTAGCTAGCTAGCTAGTAGAAGCTTCTTCTTCTTCTAGCTTCTTCTGACATCATTATTTCAATTCACATGATAAAATGAGCGCACGCGTCAGACATCAAGATTTTGTAGAAAAACATTTACCCCAGGCTGTAGCAGTGCCGCAACACTGTGATGCAGTGGCTTAGACCCCTGCGCCACTCGGGAGGCCAGACATAAAAAATGTTACCTTGCCGATCTTGAACTTGGGATGCTGTCATTGGACATGACGCAAGGTGAAAGCAACACGGGCAGTGAAGCAGCTTCCATTGATTTCAAAGGAAGCATTTCCTCAACGGTTGACGGCTGATGGCAACGCCAGGTATAGTATGTAGAGACTCACCTGGGGATCCCAGCAGCACCTGGACTATGTCATCATACAGGATCAGGGTCGCAGGCCGCTGGGGGAGCAAGTAGAGGCTGACTGAAGCATACACTGAGGGAGAGAGAGAGAGAGAGAGACAGAGAGAGAGACAGAGCAAGAGAGAGAGAGAGAGAGAGAGAGAGAGAGAGAGAGAGAGAGAGAGAGAGAGAGAGAGAGAGAGAGAGAGAGAGAGAGAGAGAAGAGAGAGAGAGAGAGAGAGAGAGAGAGAGAGAGAGAGAGAGAGAGAGAGAGAGAGAGAAGGAAAAGTGAGGAGGAAAAGGGAAAGAGAGAGGAGAGAGAGGAAGAGAGAAACAAGACAAACATGAGTTAGTTATGACAGATCAGTCATCAATCAGACACACCTGTCTCTGTTGACTGCTGTGGTATTGTCCTCACCCCCCCCCACCCCCCCAGTCATAACAAAACAATGTTTATCAAACACAGAGACAGTCATGACCTATTTTGCTCCCTTCAAAGTGTTTCCAGCTGTGCAGCAAGGCAAAAATACAGCCAGCGTGGGGTTATATAAAGAAACCAGGCCACCTCATTCATCAGCGGTCCACAGAGGATACTATATACGTGTGGTGAGGAAATCCTAGTGCATCCCACCTGAGAGTTCCCTCCCTGTCAGTCAGACTGTAAGGAGTGTGTGCTCGTGTGTGTGTGTGTGTGTGTCTGCAACCCGAGTCCACTAGAGGAGGAGAGACAGGTAATGAGCAACAACAGTCTCCGTTCGTTAACATCTGAGCTTCTTTTTGAAAGGGCGATTGTGACGAGGCATTGAAATCCACCCAGAGGGAAAGCGCTCAGGATAGATTCAAAACACTCTTGACATTGACAAGCCTCTCTATCCTTTCGTCTGTGTTCAGGGGGGTGTGGAAGGATGTGTGCTGTCTTGACACTCCTGACATGTGTATGCTTTGCTGGTCAAGAGAGGTATATCTATTGGATTATATCTCGAAAGGGTGTAGACCAGTGGTTCCCGAACTTTTTATAGTCCTGTACCCCTTCAAACATTCAACCTCCAGCTGCGTACCCCCTCTAGCACCAGGGTCAGCGCACCCTCAAATGTTGTTTTTTTGCCATCATTGTAAGCCTGCCACACACACACTATACAATACATTTATTAAACATTAGAATGAGTGTGAGTTTGTCACAACCCGGCTTATGGGAAGTGACAAAGAGCTCTTATAGGACCAGGGCACAAATAATAATATAATAATAATCAATAATTTTGCTCTTTATTTAGCCATCTTACATATAAAACCTTATTTGTTCATCAAAAATGGTGAATAACTCACCATTGGTTAATAAGAAGGGTGTGCTTGAAAGGATGCACACAACTCTGCAATGTTGGGTTGTATTGGAGAGAGTCTCAGTCTTAAATCAGTTTCCACACACAGTCTGTGCCTGTATTTAGTTTACATGCTTGTGAAGGCCGAGAATCCACTCTCACATAGGTACGTGGTTGCAAAGGGCATCAGTGTCTTAACAGCGAGATTTGCCAAGGCAAGAAACTCTCACAGAGCGCAACCCTGTCCAGAAATATGACAGTGGCTTCTGATTAAATTACATTTTCACAGAACCGCTTGTTGCAATTTTGTGGAGGATCTCTTGTTCAGATATCGGTAAGTGAACTGGAGGCAGGCCATGAAAGGATTAACGAATCCCGTTGTTTCTGTCGTCCGTTTCGGGAAAGTACATGTGCAATTGCGCACCCAGCTCACTCAGGTGCTTCGCTATATCACATTTGACATTGTCCATAAGCTTGAGTTCATTTGCACACAGAAAAATCATTCAATGATGGAAAGACCTGTGTGTTGTCCTTGTTAATGCAGACAGAAAAGAGCTCCAACTTCTTAATCATAGCCTCAATTTTGTACCGCACATTGAATGTAGTTGCAGAGAGTCCCTGTAATCCTAGATTCAGATCATTCAGCAGAGAAAAAACATCCCCCAGATAGGCCAGTCGTGTGAGAAACTCGTCATCATGCAAGCGGTCAGACAAGTGAAAATGATGGTCAGTAAAGAACACTTTAAGCTCTTCTCTCAATTAAAAAAAACATGTCAATACTTTGCCCCTTGATAACCAGCACACTTCTGTATGTGGTAAAAGCATTACAAGGTCGCTGCCCATATCATATAATATATCATTGCATAATGCAGAAAATACACTAGAGTTCAGGGGCCTTGCTTTAACAAAGTTAACCATTTTCACTGTAGTATCCAAAACTTCTTTCAAGCTGTCAGGCATTCCCTTGGTAGCAACAGCCTCTCGATGGATGCTGCAGTGTACCCAAGTGTCGTCGGGAGCAACTGCTTGCACGCGCGTTACCACTCCACTATGTCTCCCTGTCATGGCTGTCATGACATTTGATGTCACAAATCTGTCCAGTACTTTAAAAATATCCTCTCCTGTTGTCCTGGTTTCCAGTGGTTTGCAGAAGAGGATGTCTTCCTTAATTGACCCCCCCATAAACGTAACGGATATATACCAGGAGCTGTGCCAGGCCCGCCACGTCTGTTGACTCATCCAGCTGTAACGCATAGAATTCACTGGCATGTATGCGAAGCAGTAATTGTTTCAAAACATCTCCTGCCATGTCACTGATGCATCGTGAAACAGTGTTGTTTGATGAAGAAATTGTCTGTATAGTTTTTTAGGCCTTTTCCCCCAGCATTGTCCCAGCCATATCCGCGGCAGCAGGAATAATTAAGTCCTCCACAATAGTATGGGGCTTGCCTGTCTTAGCCACTCAGTAGCTCACCATATAAGACGCTTCTAGCCCTTCTTATGAATGGTATCTGCTGCTTTTATACATGACTTACTACTCGAAAGTCGTCTTAATTCTCGCTCAAAAAACATCCATGGCTTATTTTTGAAATTGGCATGTTTCGTTTCTAAATGTCTGCCCAAGAGTGAAGGTTTCATCGAGTTGTGAGATAGTACTTTTGCACATATAACACACTGTGGCCCGAGGAAAGGCACTACTCCCAATATAAGTGAACCCCAAATCAATCTAGTTCTCATCATATTTGCGCCACTTCGATGGTTCAACATCCCTGTCTGTTGTTTGATTCTTTCCTGGGTAAAGGGGCAGCAGCTCTTCGGCTGCATCAGATTCACAACTGTCAGTGTCCATGCTAGCTGGGCTAGCAACAAAAGTAGAATTACTGATGATAGCATTGGATGTGCTTGTGGAAGCAGAACAACTGCTGCTGGTAGTAGCAGTACTACCAGTAGAGCTGGCATGTGTCTCTATGGATGCGGGCCTTACTTTCTTTAACCATTTATCAATTTTCGAGCAAACGGAATGAGCAGCAGCTACGTTTGGCTACATACGGACAACTTGTGATAGATAGTAAGTTGAAAGCAGGACTGAGTTTTGGGGTGCCCCTCGAGCCCCATAGTGTGGGAACCACGGAAGTAGAGTAAGGTTATTGAATGGCATTCATTACTTGGCTCAGCATCAGCAGGAATGACAACTCAACTGTTTGGCATTTGGACATTGTTTTCTCCAGAATGTGGGATCTGACTATACCCACTGACCAGTATAGCCTTGGGCTGTCTGGACCCTCTGAAGCTGTAGCAAGTGATGGCTACTCTCCAGGACACATTATCATGTTGGCTGGAGTAAGCTGCAGTGCCCAGTGCCTATCTAGCCTGGTTTAACCAGACTGAACCCTGAATGCACCATTGAGAACAGTGTTCAGTCTGGGTTAATCCAGGCTAATGCCCATCTGTTATTGAGAAGAAGCAGGGTGTTGCTGCTACTGATGTACCCCCCCTGAGCTATAAGTCTGTGTGCATAAGGCAGCAGCGGAGACATCATGTACTCAAGGACTCAAAACATTTTTCACGCTTTTTGTGAATTTTGTTGTTGCACAGATCCTCACAGTAAAACCAGGTGCACACTCATCTGCATCAATCAATTGGTATACAGTTGTCATTTGCTTGATGCATTCTGCAAGAGCTAAAAATACAATAATTCAAATTATCATTATTTATTTTATGTTATTGGATGCACAATACGTATGTCTACAGCTTGGTAAGATATAGACTGTGTACTGTACGTTAAATGCTGATCATTCCATAAAGGGAAAGCTTTGTGTGCAGATGTCTGTATTGAAGTCACTGTGGTTTAGAAAGAAAGTCGATGCAGCATGCATTGTTTACACCGTTCCCTGCAGCTTGAATTATTAGGCTGTATGAGTATGCCCTTCGAGTGGGTGGATGCTTTCCAAGAGCTAAGAGCTACTGTTAGAGTGAGCCTGGCAGGTTACACCACCTCAGGTTCATAGACACTGCTTTAACTGAGATAACTGGGACATTCACCCCTTTCTCTCACGCACACACAGACACGCACGCACACACGCACACAGATTGCAAAGGGACACACGCACACCACACACACACTCAGAGATCCCACACGCATACACACACAGATCCCAAAGTGCTTAATATTCTCCACCATGGGAAGCAGAAAGAAGGAAAGGTGACTGCTTGTCAGAGCAGAGCATATACAGCATTGGGCCTGGGGAACAGATGTGGGGAGAGACAAGAGCCAGAGCTAGAGCCAGAAAAGACTGTGGCAGAGGGATAAAAAAAGCGGTGCATTTGACACAGGGGAGAAGGAAAGGGGGATGGGGAGGAAAGACAGATGGAGATGGAAAAGTGAGAGAGAGCGAGAATCCACATTAGGGGACAGAGAGTCAACATTACAATAAAACAATGCTAAAATGCCTCCGAGACATCAGTTGTATCATCCATCCTTCCAGGATGTGTCCAGTTCAGGTTTGGCCCGCTGACATCAGCTGAGTCAATCAGAGCTGTGAGCAAGAGGCACCTCGTCTCGTTGCACAATGAAACATACAGTGCCTTTCGAAAGTATTCACCCCCCTTGGCATTTTTCCTATTTTGTTGCCTTACAACCTGGAATTAAAATTGATTTTTGGGGGGTTTGTATCACTTGATTTACACAACATGCCTACCACTTTGAAGATGCAAAATATTTTTTATTGTGAAACAAACAAGAAATAAGACAAAGAACAGAAAACTTGAGCGTGCATAACTAATTCACCTCCCCCAAAGTCAATACTTTGTAGAGCCACCTTTTGCAGCAATTACAGCTGCAAGTCTATTGGGATATGTCTCTATTAGCTTGGCACATCTAGCCACTGGGATATTTGCTCATTCTTCAAGGCAAAACTGCTCCAGCTCCTTCAAATTGGATGGGTTCCTGCTGGTGTACAGCAATCTTTAAGTCATACCACAGATTCTCAATTGGATTGAGGGCTTTGACTAGGCCATTCCAAGACATTTAAATGTTTCCCCTTAAACCACTCGAGTGTTGCTTTAGCAGTATGCTTAGGGCCATCCTGCTGGAAGGTGAACCTCTGTCCCAGTCTCAAATCTCTGGAAGACTGAAACAGGTTTCCCTCAAGCATTTCTCTGTATTTAGTGTCATCCATCATTCCTTAAATTCTTAAAGAATTTAATTGAATAAAGTTTCCCAGTCCCTACCGATGAAAAACATCCCCACAGCATGATGCTGCCATCACCATGCTTCACTGTGGGGATGGTGTTCTCAGGGTGATTAGAGGTGTTGGGTTTGTGCCAGACATAGCGTTTTCCTTGATGACCAAAAAAGCTCAATTTTAGTCAGAGTACCTTCTTCCATATGTTTGGGGAGTCTCCCACATGCCTTTTGGCGAACACCAAACGTGTTTGCTTATTTTTTTCTTTAAGCAATGGCTTTTTTCTGGCCACTCTTCCGTAAAGCCCAGCTTTGTGGAGTGTACGGCTTAAAGTGGTCCTATGGACAGATACTCCAATCTCCGCTGTGGAGCTTTGCAGCTCTTTATTGCCTCTCTGATTAATGCCCTCCTTGCCCGGTCCGTGATTTTTAGTGGGCGGCCCTCTCTTGGCAGGTTTATTGTGGTGCCATATTCATTCCATTTAAAAAAAAAATGATTTTAATAATGCTCCGTGGGATGATCAAAGTTTATGATATTTTTCTATAACCCAACCCTGATCTGTACGTCTCCACAACTTTGTCCATGACCTGTTTGGAGAGCTCCTTGGTCTTCATGGTGCCGCTTGCTTGGTGGTGCCCCTTGCTTAGTGGTGTTGCAGACTCTGGGGCCTTTCAGAACAGGTGTATATATACTGAGATCACGTGTCAGATCATGTGACACTTAGATTGCACACAGGTGGACTTTATTAAATTAATTATGTGACTTCTGAATGTAACTGGTTGCACCAGATCTTATTTAGGGGCTTCTTAGCAAAGGGGGTGGTCACATATGCCCGCACCACTTTTCCGTTTTTTTTTCTTCCAAAATAAGTAATTTTTTTCATTTCACTTCACCAATTTGGACTATTTTGTGTATGTCCACTACATGAAAACCAAATAAAAATATATTTAAATTACAGGTTGTAAAGCAACAAAATAGGAAAAACGCAAAGGAGGTGAATACTTTTGCAAGGCACTGTATCAGTGATTGCAGTGAGTCATCCATCCCTGGGACTTGCATGACAACCACAGATTATGGAAGGGCTGGAGGGGATGGCCTAGCCGGGCTGTTTCTCTTAGACCGACGATAATAAAATATGCAAGGAGAATAGAGGGTCAAACATAGTCAGTGATGAACAGAACACTCCAGACGGAGACTGTTGAAGAGACATCTCTCAAAGGGGGAAGGCGTTTTGGGTTTGAAAGCATAAGGGACAAAGGATGCAGGGCCGACCCACATCCTCTCTCAGATTGTTGAGTCATGGTTATAGTACATTAACAGTTATTGTTTAACTTGTGTTTACACACATATGGTAGTTATTGTGATAGGGACTATACGGCGGTATATCTCCAGCTTGGTCCCAGATACGTTTGTGCTGTCTTGCCAAATCCTACCCTGTGATAACGATCATATGAGTTGACTATATAAACAGATCTGGGACCAGGCTAGCATCCCTCTTCAGATTTCTGCAATGTCATAATGGCTTAAAAAGTGTCTATAAAGTTTGTGAAATGCAAACAGACCGAGTGGATTCTCATTATCACAATCATCAAAGACATGATTCTGTTCTGTTGTCAGCACTCTGCAGCCTTCTCCAATTTCCCATACAGTGCCTTATTAAAACGGCTCAGGAATTTAAATGGATATACTGCAATTAAATAGAATAGGATTATAGTATTGACCTATAGAGAATAAATAGATGATGAAATATATTCCAAATTAAGAAAGCTTAATCAATCCAGTTCACTTCAGAATGATTCCAGAATCCGTGGAAACTTCATTGGGGTAATAGGCAGGGCCCAGGGGGATAACTTGGGAACATTGAAGTTTGTCTATTTCTGTATACCCATAATTACCAAGTTAAGTCTGCTGACAGTGTGTGTGCTCTGTGCAGAGAACTTGTTGACAGAGACAACAACGGCGGGGGACAAACGCAGGCGTGAAATGGAAGAGCAGTTAAAAAGGTTTGTGAAAAGGAGAAACACAAAAAGAAACACAAAAACACAAAACAAAAATAAAACCAAAAATCCAAGAAAGAGGTTTACCACTTGGATGAACATTGTTTCTCATTCAATCATTATGACCATATGTTATTGAATGTAGGCTACAGGATCAGAGAGAGCAGGTTAAAAAAAAGCGTTGGAACAAAAAGGTGCTGTTGGTGTAACAGAGGCAAGAGCTACAGTAACGCTCCATCCCCCATCCCAGCTCTCCGCCCGCAAATGAATGGCAGTTAAAAGCTTATTGGCCTTTTAAAAGCTTGGAGGTCTCAAGAGAGACTATCAACAAGAAATGTGTGCTGGATCAATCCGCCCGGCTGTTCGAGTGACAACAGATGCTTTCGGAAACATGATCAACTCAAATGGCATGAGGTATGAATTACGACGAAACAAGAGGAAATATTCCCACCACCGTCTAAGGTAAGGAGCCAGATCAGTGAAGGGATCCAACAGGGTTTGGGAGTATTCTTTTTCAATTCAGTCAATTCAGGAAGGAAACTTATATTCCAACGCCAACTTTATATTCCGATACTAACTTAAACTTTACTTCCTGAATGAACTGAATTTATAATGTAATTGAACCCAACCCTGGGATCAGAGGTTGCGGTACACTGCTTAATTTGTAAATTGGGCGGTCCCGGAACACATAGTGAGTGCGAGAGAGGGCGTTATCCGGGGGGCTCTGAGGTACCGGTGTCACGTCTACTCCCGCTCTTCCCCTCCAGCATTCATCAGGAGAATATCCCCTTCTTCATTACTACTGCACCAGATCATCCTCGGCCTCCCTTGGCTTCAACACCATTACCCCAAAATCTCATGGTCGAGGATGAGAATCAGACTGGTCACCCGAATCCCATTCCCTGTGGTTCCATGTCAGTTGAGAGTCCTGCGGTTGCACTTCAGCCCAACATCCCGGAGGTATACCAGGACCTGCGCGAGGTATTCTTCAAGACCCGCGCCACCTATCTTCCTCCTCATCGCCCCTGGGACTGTGCCATCGACCTGCTTGCGGGCTCAGCGTCTCCGCGCAGACGCATCTATCCTCTGTCGGTGGCTGAGGCCCAGGCCATGGAGGATTACATCAAATCAAATCAAATTTTATTAGTCACATACACATGGTTAGCAGATGTTAATGCGAGTGTAGCGAAATGCTTGTGCTTCTAGTTCCGACAATGCAGTGATGAAAACCAACAAGTAATCTAACCTAACAATTCCACAACTACTACCTTATACACACACACAAGTGTAAAGGGATAAAGAATATGTACATAAAGATATATGAATGAGTGGTGGTACAGAACGGCATGGCAAGATGCAGTAGATGGTATAGAGTACGGTATATACATATGAGATGAGTACTGTAGGGTATGTAAACATAAAGTGGCATAGTTAAAGTGGCTAGTGGTACATGTATTACATAAAGATGGCAAGATGCAGTAGATGATATAGAGTACAGTATATACATATGAGATGGGTAATGTAGGGTATGTAAACATTATATTAAGTGGCATTGTTTAAAGTGGCTAGTGGTACATTTTTACATAATTTCCATCAATCCCATTTTTAAAGTGGCTGGAGTTGAGTCCGTATGTTGGCAGCGGCCGCTAAATGTTAGTGGTGGCTGTTTAACAGTCTGATGGCCTTGAGATAGAAGCTGTTTTTCAGTCTCTCGGTCCCTGCTTGATGCACCTGTACTGACCTGCCTTCTGGATGATAGCGTGGTGAACAGGCAGTGGCTTGGGTGGTTGTTGTCCTTGATGATCTTTATGGCCTTCCTGTGACATCGGGTGGTGTAGGTGTCCTGGAGGGCAGGTAGTTTGCCCCCGGTGATGCGTTCTGCAGACCTCACTACCCTCTGGAGAGCCTTACGGTTGTGGCGGAGCAGTTGCCGTACCAGGCGGTGATACAGCCCGACAGGATGCTCTCGATTGTGCATCTGTAGAAGTTTGTGAGTGCTTTTGGTGACAAGCCGAATTTCTTCAGCCTCCTGAGGTTGAAGAGGCGCTGCTGCGCCTTCTTCACAACGCTGTCTGTGTGGGTGGACCAATTCAGTTTGTCCGTGATGTGTACACCGAGGAACTTAAAACTTTCCACCTTCTCCACTACTGACCCGTCGATGTGGATAGGGGGTGCTCCCTCTGCTGTTTCCTGAAGTCCACAATCATCTCCTTTGTTTTGTTGACGTTGAGTGTGAGGTTATTTTCCTGAACCACACTCCGAGGGCCCTCACCTCCTCCCTGTAGGCCGTCTCGTCGTTGTTGGTAATCAAGCCTACCACTTAGTGTCATCCGCAAACTTGATGATTGAGTTGGAGGCGTGCATGGCCACGCAGTCGTGGTGAACAGGAGTACAGGAGAGGGCTCAGAACGCACCCTTGTGGGGCCCCAGTGTTGAGGATCAGCGGGGTGAGATGTTGTTACCTACCCTCACCACCGGGGGCGGCCCGTCAGGAAGTCCAGGACCCAGTTGCACAGGGCGGGGTCGAGACCCAGGTCTCGAGCTTGATGACAGTTTGGAGGGTACTATGGTGTAAATGCTGAGCTGTAATCGATGAACAGCATTCTCACATGGGTATTCCTCTGTCCAGATGGGTTAGGGCAGTGTGCAGTGTGGTTGCGATTGCGTCGTCTGTGGACCTATTGGGTCGGTAAGCAAATTGGAGTGGGTCTAGGGTGTCCGGTAGGGTGGAGGTGATATGGTCCTTGACTAGTCTCTCAAAGCACTTCATGATGACGGAAGTGAGTGCTACGGGGCGGTAGTCGTTTAGCTCAGTTACCTTAGCTTCTTGGGAACAGGAACAATGGTCCCTCTTGAAGCATGTGGGAACAGCAGACTGGGATAAGGATTGATGAATATGTCCGTAAACACACCAGCCAGCTGGTCTGCGCATGCTCTGAGGACGCGGCTGGGAATGCCGTCTGGGCCTGCAGCCTTGCGAGGGTTAACACGTTTAAATGTTTTACTCACCTCGGCTGCAGTGAAGGAGAGCCCGCAGGTTTTGGTAGGGGGCCGTGTCAGTGGCACTGTATTGTCCTCAAAGCGGGCAAAAAAGTTGTTTAGCCTGTCTGGGAGCAAGACATCCTGGTCCGCGACGGGGCTGGTTTTCTTTTTGTAATCCGTGATTGACTGTAGACCCTGCCACATACCTCTTGTGTCTGAGCTGTTGAATTGCGACTCGATTTTGTCTCTGTACTGGGACTTAGCCTGTTTGATTGCCTTGCGGAGAGAATAGCTACACTGTTTGTATTCGGTCATGCTTCCGGTCACTTTGCCCTGGTTAAAAGCAGTGGTTCGCGCTTTCAGTTTCACGCGAATGCTGCCGTCAATCCACGGTTTCTGGTTTGGGAATGTTTTAATCGTTGCTGTGGGTACGACATCGTCAATGCACTTCCTAATGAACTCGCTCACCGAATCAGCATATTCGTCAATATTGTTGTTGGACGCAATGCGGAACATATTCCAATCCGCGTGATCGAAGCAGTCTTGAAGCGTGGATTCAGATTGGTCGGACCAGCGTTGAACAGACCTGAGCGCGGGAGCTTGTTGTTTGAGTTTCTGTTTGTAGGCTGGAATCAACAAAATGGAGTCGTGGTCAGCTTTTCCGAAAGGGGGGCGGGGGAGGGCCTTATATGCGTCGCGGAAATTAGTATAACAATGATCTAGGGTTTTTCCAGCCCTGGTAGCACAATCGATATGCTGATAGAATTTAGGGAGTTTTGTTTTTAGATTAGCCTTGTTAAAATCCCCAGCTACGATGAATGCAGCCTCAGGGTGTGTGGTTTCCAGTTTACAAAGAGTCAGATAAAGTTCGTTCAGGGCCATCGATGTGTCTGCTTGGGGGGAATATATACGGCTGTGATTATGATTGAAGAGAATTCCCTTGGTAGATAATGCAGTCGACATTTGATTGTGAGGAGTCTAGATCAGGTGAACAGAATGCTTGAGTTCCTGTGTGTTGTTATGATGATCACACCACGTCTCGTTAATCATAAGGCATACCCCCCCGCCCCTCTTCTTACCGGAAAGATGTTTGTTTCTGTCGGCGCGATGCATGAAGAAACCAGCTGGCTGCACCGACTCCGTTAGCGTCTCTTGAGTTAGCCATGTTTCCGTGAAGCAGAGCACGTTGCAATCCCTGATGTCTCTCTGGAATGCTACCCGTGCTCGGATTTCGTCAACCTTATTGTCAAGAGACTGGACATTGGCGAGTAGTATGCTAGGGAGTGGAGCGCGATGTGCCCGTCTCCGAAGCCTGACCACGAGACCGCCTCGTTTGCCCCTTTTCGGCGTCGCACAGGGTCGCGGCTGGGATCAGATCCATTGTATTGGTGGAAGGCAAAAACCACCTGGCATCCCGTTTCGGGAAAGTCATATTCCTGGTAGGAACGATGATGAGTTGACGTTAATCGTATATTCAGTAGTTCCTCCCGACTGTATGTAATGAAACCTAAGATTACCTGGGGTACCGATGTAAGAAATAACACATAAAAAAACAAAATACTGCATATTTTCCAAGGAACGCGAAGCGAGGCGGCCATCTCTTTTCGGCGCCGGAAGTTGAGTCCAAGAGTCACTCCAACAAGGTTTCATCCGCACATCCACTTCTCCTGCGTCGGCTGGTTTCTTCTTCGTGGCCAAGAAGGATGGAGGGTTACGTCCATGCATTGATTACAGAGGACTCAATGAAATCACCACGAAGTATGAAGTGCCTATTCAGAGTACAGAACAAGTTTGTGAAGGAAAAATGTGTTCCTACCTTAGTTTTCTAAATCTCCCACAGTGACTCTACCCATGTCAAGTCCATTTAACTCCTAACAGTCCGTTTCTTGCTCAAAGCCATGACGTTTAGACTCCTTGTAAGGCTGTTCGTAAGATTCTGGCTGTTGCGTCTATTTTTCTATTTTGAATGTTAACTATAACCTGGGTACCCTCTTTCGCCTTGTCTACAATGCTTGCTGCCACCAAATGCACCTTGGATTCAGGTATGTTCAAAAACTTTTATTTTTTTACGTCGGCGGCAGAGGACGTTACTGTGCATTCCACCTACTCTTTTGCTAATTTAATCCCTCCCGTCTTTTCTAGACCCAAGTTCCCTACTGTACCTTTTTGCATGTTGTACAGCCCAGCTTTGCATTTTGCATGAAAAGCCAGGGGTTACACGTTTGCCTGCTCGTGAACTGAGCTTCCGTCCAAACTGCACCTGCTCTGAGCACTTCATCAGTAGATTCACTGTCCAGCTCCCCGTCCCCCTCTCCCACCGAGTCTGACTCGCTAGTAGGCCTACTAGCTAGTGGAGGTGCCAGTGGTGGTGCTGAACAGGTGGGATTAGCGGCGCTGCTAGCTAAGGCATCGCAATCAGGAGCAGTTTGCCCCTCACTCCTCTCCTCTGGCACTGACAGTTCCCCGGCTTGTTTCGGGTTCGATTCACCATCTTTCTCTTGATTTTTTTTACTTCAAAATTTCATCAAACTTGATTTGTCTTTTTTAATCCATTTTTTTTTGTTTCATATTGAGTAGGAAGATGACTAGCCTAGGCTAAGTGACGAGATTACATAGGGACCTCTTCACTAGCTCATCACCACTACCAAGACCTGTGTCAAGATCAGTTTCTTACCTCACCGGCCCTCCCCATAACCTCCATGTGAAAATATGGGTAGGGTGATTACACAGAAGGATCCCTGCGCTTTGACATGATGGTTTTTCTGGGGGAAGAAATAACGAGGAGGCAACTTGACTAAACTCTGATCACTTTTATTAGAATGTTTATAGTGCGAACTGTGGAAAAAGTTATAAATCATGCCGTGAGAGGTACCGGATCCTGGCAAATAGGTGCCGGAACAAACGAAGTAAAATCTGTTTTGGCAGGATCCGGGTCAAATTAAGCACTCTATAAATTAAGTATAAGTATAAGAAATCTAAGATGTGTCAAATAAATTATATCCAGCTCAGGGCTCCAGCTATGCATTTGGTTTGCTAACTTGCTAGCTAAGTGGCTAGATGTCAAGATCAAGCTTCTTTGTTACAGCAGAGACATTCAAACCTCTCCTGAATAAAGATTCCTGTTGCCTAAATTGTTTGGTAATAATATATATATATATACAGAAACGGTATAAGAGTATGAAAATCTGGATACTGCCCAGTAGGCTTGAGCGATGTACAGTTTATATCGTATACCGGGATATTTAGAAAAACAGTATGGTTTACACCACTGCTTATAAGTTATGTATAACTATAACAAATCTAAGCGGTATGGTACAGAAACGTATGACGTATGAAAATCTGGATAGCGCCCAACCTTACCTCGCGTGTCGTCTTTTTGATTGCCCGGCCATCCCGTCTTCAGTTAGCTGTTTGTTCCACAACACAACATGATAAAACTGGCTCGTTTGTCTTCCTCTCATTTGTCCTTAGATAGGCTGTTAGATGTAAACCAGGATTACTTTTACTTTGCTGCTTTTGGGTAAAGTTTGTCGACTTGAATATGAAAATGATTTGAATGATTTTTTATTATTTTATGATATTAAAACAGTTATGACGGTTAATTTTCTTTTCATTGCGGTCTTCAGGGCTCCAGCTATGCATCGCCGATTACACGGTTATTAAAAAATCGTCACAGCCCCATCCATGGCATGATGGCATTGGCATCCATGCAATTCTACCCTCAAGAACCAGTGCCATGTCAGAGAGGAGACGCTTAAAAAAAAAAACACCACAGACATGGGGCTGCATCCCAAATGGCACCCTATTCCCTACATAGTGTACTACTTTTGACCAGGATCCATGAAGCAGCCGTGGGGTTACTTAAAGGCTTAAAGGTGGATGGTGGAGGACAACATACAATTCATACAGGTCCGGACTCCTGTCACTTTTTGGCCCTAATGCTAAAAGTAGACCAGCACTAACAGCTAAGTGGCTTCCAGCCGCTGGTGCCGACAGGACAGCTCTTTCCCTTACGGATGAATTTGCAGCTCAGAGGGTGGGATATAACTACAGCAACAACTGGGTTAGATGGGGTGGGCGGGTGGAGACAGATATACTGCAGACGGTGGGAGTCATCTGGGGTGTGCCAACGCAGGGGTAACACCCTGGCAGTGGACCCAGAGAGGAGGAGGCAATGGAGGGGAAATGGGGTGGGGAATTTGAGGTTAAACAACAACTGGGTAGGACTGTCCACACCCCACAGAGGACAGATCGGCAGAGACGGCTTGTTGGACATTCCTTTATGATGGCATCCTGGGCTCTGATTCCATCAAATGTCCCAAAGGATTCTGGTAATTATTATTGTAATTCATCCATTACTTGCATAGTTTAGCCATCAGTATTTAAAATATAACTTTGTGAGGATGAAGTTAATGTGAACGCACAAAGTAGTGTGATAGTTAGGGATGAAACACAATACTCACAGGGGATGCGGCTGGCATGCCAGGGGGCGGAGTTAGTGACAAAGCCCTGTTTTGTTGCCGTGACAATGACCCAGGTGCCAGGGCGGTACAGGAAGGTGACCATGACGACGCCATCTTTGCCAGCCTTGCTGGATGCCAAGGTAGACTGGTTCCCATAAACATCCACTGCAGCCTCTGCCAGAGGTGAAAGGTCACTGTTGTCAAACACCTGGACTCTGACGAGCACCTCTGTGGAGAGACAGGAATGAGGATTATTAAATTATTATTATCCTCAGAAACCTACAGGATAATTTGCAATGAATGCACACAAGTATTGTTTGGTTTTGATTCAAAGTTGGAGGCTAAACTTGTCGGCCATCGTACAAGTTCCACAATGAACTCTTATTGCAATATGAGAGCACACAGATTGTTCTGCTTTTTCACATATAGTTGGGTTGTAGTTTCTAAGTTCCCTTGTAGCTAACGATAGGAAATGTGTTGTTCTTATATAACAAATTCAAGTGTCATCTCGCACTACATTAAGTAAATGACAGGGCAAGCGTGTCTCTGTTCAGGTGTTCTAGTTCTCAGCTGACAAGGCATGATGACTCATCGTTGTTAACCATGAGATCAAAAAAGCATTTAATAGAGTTTAGGGGTTTAGTGCCCAACCCTATTAGGACATGCTGGGACTTCTGCCATCAGAATCGATTGATCCTCCAAACCCAAGTCAAACTGTCTGGAGGGACAGAATGGCTGGCTGATTCCACTGCAATGACCATGTGCTTTCTAGTACCCATGGTGATGACCTGGATCATACAGGCATACTCCTCATGAGCTGTTCAGAACAATTCTAGTTATTGAGTTCAAGAATATATTCCATGGAAAACATCCTCTCTCGTGATCATGAGATCACACACACACACGGTCCAGGGTCTATTGACAGAAATGTTGCAATTAACAGTTGATTTTATTGGCTGTGATAGACTCTTTCTCAACATACTGTGATACAAACTATGTAGGGGGTAACACCAACACTATGTGCTTCTCAGAGTAGTGTGTGTGTGTGTGTGTGTGTGTGTGTGTGTGTGTGTGTGTGTGTGTGTGTGTGTGTGTGTGTGTGTGTGTGTGTGTGTGTGTGTGTGTGTGTGTGTGTGTGTGTGTGTGTGTGTACCCTAGCCCATTCACACAACCATTGATTGGCCCAGTTCACATTTTCACATGCTACAGAGAGAATCCTTCATAAAACCAAGTTCAATTTCCACATGCTCCAAAGAGTCCTTGAGAAAACCCAGTTCACATTTTCACATGCTCCTAAAGAGTCCCTGAGAAAACTATTTTGATTCTAAATGGGTCAATGGCTCAGTTGATGCATGTTGCTATGGATACTATGAGGTGTCCCCAGAAAAAAATGTTGGGAAAATGGGTCGCTTGGCAGCTCCATCTGGCGCGGAGGACAAGGCCCAGTGATGGTGGCATACCGAGAAGATGATATCATCTCCATAATTAACATACAACATGAATCAACAAACACAACAACCCACATGAAGCTATTAAGGGAAATCACATTGCATGAACTGGTACTCAATAGGGGTACTCAATTCCTCTACGTGCCCACATTACAAAAAACGTTTCCTCTGTGACTTCAGTAGGTTGTTGGTGGTCCACCAGATAGTGCTAGGCAGAATATTATTTATTGTGCCAATGCAGCAAGCTGCGGCTGTTGAGAGTGCCTCCTTGATATTTGGGGATACAACGCCAAGAGCTAAAAGGCTGAAATCATGGCAGGAAATACAATGAGATGCCAATTAAATGTAATATTAAACCTGCCACTGAACTGGCTTTACAGTACCCCCCTCTCTCTCGCTATCTTTCCCACCACCCTCTCTGGTACCGATCACGTTGGTCCTTTTTACAGTGATGAAAGTTGAAGGAGATGCTCGAGAGGTATCAAACAAAATCCTGAGAATGGACTTATTACTGTAATGTAAACTTGCAAACCCTGTCACGTCTCGACCGCAACCTCCTGAAGTTGTGCACGACACTCGCACCCTCTCCAAGCAGGGCAATATAAACAGAATTGTCTCGTTGAGCCCGACACTGGTGCAGTAAAAATAGCAATAGCACAACAACGTTTAATGTTTATGAAACCACTGAAATGTATAGACATGTTCATTATATTCGAGACTTGTTTTATTGCAATTTCATCTGAAATTATTAAGAGAGAGAGGAGTACCAGAGAGGGAGGGCGGGAGAGAGAGAGAGGGTGGGGGGGCTATTCTCATTGACGAAAGTTGAAGGAGAGGCACCGCAATGAGATTTAAATTGCCATAATATGTACATACACTTTTCAATTTATACATCACACCTTTGCCAAGAAACAAGAAATACAACCCTTTCATTGATGGCATATGGTTGTGAATTGTTGCGTTATTCAAGAGTGTAATAGCGTTATGTTTTAGATGAAAAGTTGCTTGCGGGAATCAGTGTGCTTAGCTTCCTCCACTGTCCAATTGCCCCGTACTGGTCTCGAACCAGTGATCCTCTGCTTCGCAACCCACGTGGCCGCCCTCCTTGACAACGTACCAACAGTTTGAGACACCTAAAAGGTACTGATCGGACGGCTCCGTCCGCAACATTTCCAGCTAGCTCTGGAGTGAGTTTATGGCACATTCTTAACTCTATTACACTTGGTTACTGGCTAGTGGCTACTGTGATGTTTACGGTAAATTGGATCAGCAGAGCAAGAATGTCATGTTGCCAGCTACAACGAAAGGTAAGGCAAAGGTGTGATGTATAAATTGAAAAGTGTATGTACATATTATTCCAATTTAAATCTCGTTGCGGTGCCTCTCCTTCAACTTTCGTCAATGAGAATAGCCCCCCCACCCTCTCTCTCTCTCTCCCGCCCTCCCTCTCGGGTACCCCTCTCTCTCTCCCCCTCCCCCTCCCCCTCTGGTACCTCTCCATTTTTCCCACCTCCCTCTCTCTCTATCACTCTCTCCCTCCTTCCTTTCCTCCCTCTGCAGATGGGTATTCAGGAAAGGCTGAGGGAAGCCGAGCAGCAGGGTGGCCTTGGAATAGGAAGATAAGTATTCCTGCATTCCAATAACGTCCCATTTCCATGTTTTCTCACAGCCAGCTCTTCCTGTATGTACAGTAGGCTCATTTCCATTCCATTGCTTTAACACACACATTACCTACCACGATCTGATCTGAGCCATCTCATTCTGGCTACCGGCCAAATCTCATCTAGGCACTTCACACCTCTCTCACACTACACAGCTCAATATAAATGAGTGATTTTGCCGATTGAGGTACTGTAGGCTATTTGAATAGAAATCAGCTGTTATTCAATGTTCACACACTTTCTTTCTTTAGCCTCCCCAGACATGATGCACGAACATATTCAAGCATACGTGTGAGTTACTAATGATGAGGTTCAGGGGGTGTGAATGAGTGACATTTGCGGTCGGTGACATTTAAAATGAGCATGGCCTTATTTCTATTACAGAATATGACTGTCATTCATATTCCATTCACCCAGCTCAATGTGACATGGATAGATTTAGGCTACTAGATGATACTCAAACTTCCCTATAACCATCATGAGGTTGCTACAACCTAACTTAGCCTATGAATGAAAGTTTACAACATACTGTAGGCTTGCTTCCGTTTAAGAAACGTTTTTCAACAGAAACGGGCGGAATGAATACACACTTGATCACACGCAAACACAGTTCACTTTCATAGCAGCCACATACAAACAGCATGATAATTTTTGTTCGCGGTATAACTGCTTCTCGCATCTACGCACTCTCCTTCTCTCACCTTTGCCCTTCGCTTGTGGACTTCGGTGCACAACACATCCGCTGTTTCAAATCAGGCGAAAAAACCTTTCCAAGCCAAACCTTATCATAATATATGTTCTACTACAATGTTTGTAAATAAAATCAATGATGAGAGAATAGTCAGATTAACTGATAACTAAAATAGTATAGTTGTCTAATGTTGGTGGGGCATATTATTCTGTTTTAATGTTACTCCTGAATCACTATGATAAATATAATCACTTTTTTGAGTGTATTATACAAAGCTGAGATTTACTTTGAGGTCCAAAGTGTAGGAATATAGGTGAAATCGGAATGCTCGGAATGCTGTGAACCAAGAGGTTGTGAGTTCAAACCCCAAGTGAGGACGTTGAGTAATAATTACTGTGTAAATAAACATACACATTGTTAAAATGTGTCATATCTAAGTGGGAAACACTGCAGCTATTCTATGATGTTCCCTGGGGCTTCCTAACAACTTTTTGTTTGTAGGCATCAAGTTAACATTTTTATCCATGAATCGAAAATTTGTGATCACGTGAAAATCCACATGTGAAACTTCATGTGAAATAGCATCACAAGTGATGTTTTCCAAAGCCACATGGTTTTATAATTATTTACAATAATAATAATAACATTATGAAATAAATTGTTGCATGTTCAAAACATGTGGAAATTTCACACGTGAAATCATGTGTTTTTTCCCCATAAGGGCTTCCTCAATCTGGACAGCTTTGTAAAGCTGTTTCGGGGAGTTTCCTGAGAGGGCGGATAGGATGGAAGACTGACGTGTCACAATCCCAGTCTGTCCTTCTCCTATGAGCAAGGTCAAACCTCCTTGGAAACATTTTGATCTAAGGAGACTCGCTCGTAACCCAAATGAAACACAAAGGGTTTGAGGTAGAGGTATCAAGGGCGAGGATAGAGTTAAGAGGAGATAAATCTAACCAAATCACCTCCACCTCCTTCCTACTCGCATACACCAGCTGGAAGTCATCGTGAGGGACTTCCTCAGGCTGCACATGGAGGGGAGAGGAGAGACAGAGAGAAAGAGAGAGAGTGCAGAGAGGGAAAGAGAGGGGACTCCACAGCTGGCGCACATCAGTAGAGAGGGTCTCTCTCAGGCCTCTGTTGTCTACCAGGGCCCGGAGGGAGAGTTATATGGTGTGTGAAGGTTTTTTGGTGTCCATAAAGTTGGGTTACAGCTTTGAATGTCTTTCAGCTTGAACCCTACCACCTACAAGGCGAGACAAAATAAGCTACCTTTGGTTACACACAAGAAGGGCCCCGAAAGCACTTCATGTGTAACATTGGGATCTTTACCAAGGCATTTCAGAATAACTAGAGTTCCACTATCCACTAATAGCCAGCATGAATTGTTAACTTAGAAAGTGAATGGTTTGGTGCTGTTGTCGTCACATGCGTATACGTTTCTTACTAACTCAGCAAGCGATGATAGCTTAGCTTGTTGTTACTTAGCTTGTCATTACACGTGTCAAGGTTTCGATTCAATCAAAAAGATTGAAGCTTCCTCAGCAGCAGGTTGACAGTACAGTACACCCAGGTTGATATGTTAATAATGGATGATTTCCAAGTGTTATAAACTACTGCTGAGTGTCCCCAGAGAGGAAACCCATCCACCATTTAGACCGTGTTGGCCCTGGTGCAGGGCATTGTTCCGTGTGGAATCACAGCCTCACAGGACACATCAAGGCTGTTCTAGAACAGGAAAACACAGTTCCACGTTTCAAGCCAAAGTCCACAAACAGTTCCCCCTACTGTGATCGCCTTTAGAGGCAGGATCCCAGTGGACAAGAGGCTAGTCCCCTTGATTATCACAGAGGAGAAAGGAGAGGACACTACATACACTTGATATGAGAAAACAGGATAAGACACATCAACAAACAGATGGCACAATTTCTGATTGATAAAGTAGAAAAATAACTGTTACAATCAACTCAGAGTTAACACAAAGTCCCTGCTTTTTTTTTTTACCGGTGTCATCCTTTTCCATATGAAACCAATAGTAATTTCTGATCTGTAATTATGAACAGTGATTCATATCATTAAGGTGTCATTACTTTTCATTTCTGGGTAACAGTAATTGTTTCTGCTCATTTGCACAAGGAAGTGGTGAACAATCGAACAAAATCACAAGATTTCACCACAGCTGAGTGGCGTGTAAATTACCAATATTTCCATAGTTTACAGTCACGATTCCACAGAACCTAACGTCAACACAACAGGCTGAAATGCGGAAATGTGTTACCATGACAATCATCCAAGAACACGTTCACCCGCACCCGCAACCACACAAAACACCGGCTAGTACATATTAATGGTATCAAATGTTTTTGTGTTACATAGTCATACATTAGTCACGGAAGATTGTTGAATCTATGTGGTGTTCAGGCACTCATAGCACACTGAGCAAAAGAGTGGTATCTGAATCAAACAGCTGCTGGAAAGGAAAAAACACAAATGAACGATCTGGTTACACTAATCTATGATCAGAGTGAGGCCACGGGCAGGTTGCTGGGATACAGTAATACAACTTGGTCATCATGTCCAGATGTTGTAGATCTCTGTAGCCTAGCCAAGATGTTTAAAGCTGGCCTGGGACATCACATTGGCTTATACTGTATGTGGTCAGTGAGAGGATTAAGAGGAGTAGCTAGAGAAACTATCATGTGGAGGTGAATTACATACACAGAGCCTTTCATACAGTATCTCCATATAGTATATGGCACTGACATACAGCTGAAGTCGGAAGTTTACATACACTTAGGTTGAAGTCATTGAAACTCATTTTTCTTTTTTTTCTTAAAAAAAAATGTTATCCCCTTTTCTCCCCAATTTTCGTGGTATCCAATCGCTAGTAATTACTATCTTGTCTCATCGCTACAACTCCCGTACGGGCTCGGGAGAGACAAAGGTCGAAAGTCCTCCGAAGCACAACCCAACCAAGCCGCACTACTTCTTAACACAGCGCGCCTCCAACCCGGAAGCCAGCCGCACCAATGTGTCGGAGGAAACACCGTGCACCTGGCCCCCTTGGTTAGCGCGCACTGCACCCGGCCCGCCACAGGAGTCGCTGGAGCGCGATGAGACAAGGATATCCCTACCGGCCAAACCCTCCCTAACCCGGACGACGCTAGCCAAAATTGTGCGTCGCCCCACGGACCTCCCGGTCGTGGCCGGCTGTGACAGAGCCTGGGCGGAACCCAGAGACTCTGGTGGCGCAGCTAGCACTGCGATGCAGTGCTCTAGACCACTGCGCCACCCGGGAGGCCTGAAACTCATTTTTCAACCACCCATTTGCAACCAAGCTACAACTTCCTGATTGATGTCTTGAGATATATCCACATCATTTTCCTGCCTCATGATGCCATCTATTTTGTGAAGTGCACCAGTCTCTCCTGCCGCAAAGCACCCTCACAACATGATGCTGGCACCACCGTGCTTCACGGTTGGGATGGTGTTCTTCGGCTTGCAAGCGTCCCCCTTTTTCCTCCAAACATAACTATGGTCATTATGGCCAAACAGTTCTATTTTTGTTTCATCAGACCAGAGGACATTTCTCCAAAAAGTACGATATTTGTCCAGATGTGCAGTTGCAAACCATAGTCTGGCTTTTTTTAATGGCGGTTTTGGAGCAGTGGCTTCTTCCTTGCTGAGCAGCCTTTCAGGTTATGTCGATATAGGACTTGTTTTACTGTTGCTATAGATACTTTTGTACCTGTTGCCTCCAGCATCTTCACAATGTCCTTTGCTGTTGCCCTGGATTTGGAAGGTGAAGGTGTATGTAAACTTCCGACTTCAACTGTAAATACAACAACCTTGTACAGTGTCAGTATCTCATGATTTACTTATGGCTGATCATGCGTTAACCTAACATAATATATCAAGGAAAGATATCATGATGGTTATACGACAATGTAGCTCACTCAACCTCACACCGAGAAAGGGTAGTTGAGAAACTGACAACATTATTGTGTCCATAACTTCCTGCAACTCTTTTGTATTTTCATTGCAATGTCATAAGGCGGCATGTACGGGCCAGTGACTGAAAGGTCGCTGTTTCGAATCCCTGAGCCAACTAGGTGAAAAACCTTTAGATGTAGCCTTGAACAAGGCACTTAACCCTCATTGCTCCTGTAAATCGCTCTGGATAAGAGCGTCAACTAAAATGGGTTATTCTCTTATCAGTCTTTTTGTGTCATTCTTTCTTTACAAAATATGTTGTCAACACTCTGTCAACTGTATTTTGGGAATATGCAAGAAAATTATCTTCGGACATTTTCTAAAATGGGTATGTGTGGCAAATAGGTTTACATGCCAAATTAGTCAACTGTTCTCAAACATAATCCAGATTAAAATGTGGAAGACCACTTAACAGATGTGAGATAATACAGTATAAACAGAAAATAATGAGGGGACTTAGCTTTAAATGCCAGTCGACAAAGGATTTGATATGGTTTCTTACTGAAAGCCTTTCAAAACATCCAATTTCCCAAGGAGCAGAATTTCATCCATTACTAAGGGCAGGAAAGTTGTATATGAACTGTGAGTATCCTAGCCAAACTGAAAACTATATAGCAAGTCAATCGATATATTTAAGAATTGTTTGCTGGCAGTCCTTGTTTAGAGACAAGGCATGCTGTTGAGATTGTTTCAGGCTCACTTTTGATGTAAATGAATCTCATTCCAGAATAACTTGTCATTAGGAGGTTAAATAAAGTCACGAGGAAAGAGCCATGGTTCAGGGATCCACCCATTGTGTGTTAGGCTGTCTATATTTCCAAAGGGGTGCTATGCTGTGCTACTATGCTATGTCTAGACAGCTCTACTAGTATCCTCTGAGACGAGAGAGGGTGTTAGGTGTCAACAGTCGGATTCCTCCCACTGTACAGCTGCCTGAGCAAAAATTCCTCGGCAGACAGCCAGCCCACCTTCAATAGGCTACCACTACAGCAAAACAGCCTGGTTGGTCCTGGTCCACGATGCTCTGAATCCTAATACAGGATGTCAGTCAGAGCAAAAGTCTATGAGTCAGACAGACCCACTCTTTCTAGCCTGGTCCTAGATCTGTTTGCGCTGTCTTGCCAACTCCTATGGTCATTGTGACCATATGATTTGGCAAGACAGCACAAATAGATCTGGATCCAGGCTACCACTCTTCAGTAGAAACCAACTAATTTGTACATGCCTCAGCTCCACTCCCAGCAGTAGAATGTATAATTAAAAAGAAATAATTGAATTGCTAATTAGAACTGACCTCTTCTTGACATTGCTTCCATATTTAACATAACCATATATCTACTCTACACTGCCTGCTACTTCCCCTGGACGGTTTAGTGAGACAGCATTTTCACATCACAATATAGCCAGCCATTTTTGAGATTCTCAAAAGATCCACAATCCAGATTTTTAGTGGCTAATTATCAAATAATATGACCTGGAGACGTTGTACAGTCGTGGCCAAAAGTTTTGAGAATGACACAAATATAAATTTTCACAAAGTCTGCTGCCTCAGTTTGTATGATGGCAATTTGCATATACTCCAGAATGTTGTGAAGAGTGATCAGATGAATTGCAATTAATTGCAAAGTCCCTCTTTGCCATGCAAATTAACTGAATCCCCCAAAAACATTTCCACTGCATTTCAGCCCTGCCACAAAAGGACCAGCTGACATCATGTCAGCGATTATCTCGTTAACACAGGTGTGAGTGTTGACGAGGACAAGGCTGAAGATCACTCTGTCATGCTGATTGAGTTCAAATAACAGACTGGAAACTTCAAAAGGAGGGTGGTGCTTGGAATCATTGTTCTTCCTCTGCAATCATGGTTGCCTGCAAGGAAACACATGTCATCATCATTGCTTTGCACAAAAAGAGCTTCACAGGCAAGGATATTGCTTCCAGTAAGATTGAACCTAAATCAACGATTTATCGGATCATCAAGAACTTCAAGGAGAGCGGTTCAATTGTTGTGAAGAAGGCTTCAGGGCGCCCAAGAAAGTCCAGCAAGAGCCAGGACCATCTCCTAAAGTTGATTCAGCTGCGGGATCGGGGCACCACCAGTACAGAGCTTGTTCAGGAATGGCAGCAGGCAGTTGTGAGTGCATCTGCACGGACAGTGAGGCGAAGACTTTTGGAGGATGTCCTGGTGTCAAGAAGGGCAGCAAAGAAGCCACTTCTCTCCAGGAAAAACATCATGGACAGACTGATATTCTGCAAAAGGTACAGGGATTGGACTGCTGAGGACTGGGGTAAAGTCATTTTCTCTGATGAATCCCCTTTCCGATTGGTTGGCGCATCCGGAAAAAAGCTTGTCCGGAGAAGACAAGGTCAGCGCTACCATCAGTCCTGTGTTATGCCTGTGTTATGCCAACAGTAAAGCATCCTGAGACCATTCATGTGTGGGGTTGCTACTTAGCAAAGGGAGTGGGCTCACTCACGATTTTGCCTAAGAACACAGCCATGAATAAAGAATGGTACCAACACATCCTCCGAGAGCAACTTCTCCCAACCATCCAGGAACAGTTTGGTGACAAAATGCCTTTTCCAGCATGATGGAGCACCTTGCCATAAGGCAAAAGTGATAKCTAAGTGGCTCGGGGAACAAAACATCGATATTTTGGGTCCATGGCCAGGAAAAACCCCAGACCTTAATCCCACTGAGAACTTGTGGTCAATTGTCAAGAGGCTTGTGGAAAAACAAAAACCCACAAATTCTGACAAACTCCAAGCATTGATTATGCAAGAATGGGCTGCCATCAGTCAGGATGTGGCCCAGAAGTTAATTGACAGCATGCTAGTGCAGATTTTTGAGGTCTTGAAAAAGAAGGGTCAACAATGCAAATATTGACTCTTTGCATCAACTTCATGTACTTGTCAATAAAAGCGTTTGACACTTATGAAATGCTTGTAATTATACTTCAGTATTCCATAGTAACATCTGACAAAAATATCTAAAGACACTGAGGCAGCAAACTTTGTGGAAATTAATATTTGTGTCATTCAACAAAACTTTTGGCCACGACTTTATATACTCAATAAAAAATATAAACGCAACATGTAAAGTGTTGGTCCCTGTCACGCCCTGGCCTTAGTTATCTTTGTTTTTCTTTATTATTTTAGTTAGGTCAGGGTGTGACATGGGGGATGTTTGTGTGTTTTTGTCTCGTCTAGGGTGTTTGTATTGTCTAGGGGGTGTTTGTAGAGTTCATGGGGTTGTGTTCAGTGTAGGTGTTTATGTAAGTCTATGGTTGCCTAGATTGGTTCTCAATTAGAGACAGCTGTCTATCGTTGTCTCTGATTGGGAGCCATATTTAGGCAGCCATAGTCATTAGGTAGGTTGTCAGTAATTGTCTATGTGTAAGTTGCCAGTGTCTGCACTTATTTATTTTGTATAGCTTCACGTTCGTTAGTTTGTAAAAGTGTTTGTTTCGTCTTCATTAAAAAGGAAGATGTATTGTTATTACGCTGCGCCTTGGTCCTCCTCTCTTTCTCCTAACGACGATCGTGACAGTCCCATGTTTCATGAGCTGAAATAAAAGATCCCACAAATGTTCCATACGCATAGAAATATGCATTTGTGTCATTCTCAAAACTTTTGGCCACGACTGTAGTCCTAATCCATAAGAAAATGGGGTCCCCAACGACCACAATGAAGGAAAAACTCCAGATTAACTGTATATGGTGACTGTAAAGCTTTTTTTGGACCAAAAACAAACCAAAAGGTTTGGGCCCACTTGCCGCCTGTTGCCATCCCCTGCCATAGAGGCTCAAAGTGCAGCAGTGTATAGATATGGACACTATACAGAACAACCACCCTGTGACTGAACTACCCCATGACATCGATAGAAAACGAACAAGAAAATGTACAATTTTGCTTAATAAAAACACAATAAAACCTAGATCTCAGGGTACAGAAGGGACAGTACTGCCAAACAATTACGAATCTGAACAATTATCAATTTGAGATTGTATGGTTCACCTGCCCAGCTGCCGTGGAGAGAACACAAAGCAATGGCAGTCAGCTCACATTAGACCCTTGCCTGGCCAGGCCTTAGCCGGCTATTGTCCGCACACCGGGGCAGGCTGCACAGGTTATCAGACCGATTAGGACAGTCAGGTGTTGCTCATGCAGAAACAGCCCAAGAATAACAAATTGTTCATGCTTTGGTTGTTGCCTTGGACAGTGGGCACGGTCAGTCCGCAAGATATACACAGCTGATGCTTTTACATAAACCTCTGATCTCAACAACAGCAACACTGCCTCCATCCTCACAAAATCGTTTTTTAAAATTAATCTCAGGCGCTAAGTGGCCAGCAATACACCATAGATGTTTGATAATTCAAGGAGACGTACCATAGAAGGATCAACGATCGCACGAGTATCTCAGTTGTGATGGCGCATGTCATTATTAGGGTTTCTTTCAGCCTTGAATGACAGACAGCACCTGGCTCTTGTAAGACAGGGGCAGGATTCACCATGGACAGATTACCATGGCAATAACATAATGTGAGAGAGGACAAAGAGAAGACATGTTCCACTCAATCACTCAGAATTCAGCATGAAATAATGTTAAGATTATCAAGATCAGTTTACATCAAACTGAAGATGACCTTGTATCAAAAGTTCCTTTTCAGGACAATAATTCATATATGAGGATTTCTTATGTCAGTGAAAGGTCAATTTTAATTTATTTAAATAAGACCATTTTCATATATAGTATTTCAAAGTACCCTTAACTCCTCTAACATACAAACCTTCTCTCTGGGGATGTCAGGCTTACATTGAATATTGCGCTATTAGACTAAATTATAATGTTATTCATTGAATAAATAACATCCCCATGGCTGGGTTCAATCCATTCTTAATTCATTTCAACAGTATATCATTCATATGTATGCCTTGATTACTGATGCTGCAGAGTGTGTACCGAAAAACTACGTCCCAAATGGCACCCTATTCCCTATGAAGTGCACTACTTTTAACCAGGCCATATCAGAAATTGGGTGCCATTAGCTGGGCCATTTGCCCAACATCTACCTGTAACTAAATATGCATCTTCAAAAGGAGCTGAGCTGATACAAGAAGAGAGTCTGGCACAATATGACAATGTCCACAGCATCACCCTCCACTGATCTCTGAATTAATTTCCTTTTTCTTCCTAGACCAAGCATTTAATTGGTAATAGTATACTTTGTTTGATAGGTTGTGGTGATTCATCTCGTTCTTGCTGAGCTACTGAGCCGAAAGAACATTGAAGTCACTGTGCCGTTAAAAGAAAGGAATTTCAACTGCGATAAAAAAAGTAAGACACCCAAGCTTTGTAACAGTCAGACCAAGCTTCACCGGCCTCAACTCAATCCACAAGCGCCAAATTCTTTCAGCGACTCGACTTAGTTTACCACCCAAGCTCTCTGACTGCTTCAAAGGGACCTTTACTTCTGAGGAGAGATTGAGGTCATGAGCTCTATGGTAAAGTAATGAAAGAACACAGTCTGACAAATCAATATGAGGTGAAGGTGCGGTCGTGGTTGACGACAGCACCTTCAAATGAATGAATTAACATTTCCTGTCTCTCCAGTTGGGATACTTTTTAATCAACCCATGGTGTAATAGCATTATATAATGACAAGGTGTTAGAGACTTTGATGTGATTTCCCGTTTGAAAGTGTTTCAAGAAAGTTTAATCTATACAGCTAAACTGCAAGGCAGTGGCCATTTTAGTATGTAAATCTTGGTGGGGCAAAAAAACAACTAAGTGGGATGTATGCCAGCAAAGCCATTACACATACAAACATAGTTGATATGGCAGACTTGCTTAAACAAATGTGGATTCTACTGACAATTGAGATGTACAATCTATGGCATAAGGGGACGACAAGTGGATAAGAGGCAATCGGCAATTTCGATTAAGACACTAATGAGCAAGCGACGACGGACGTAGTCAATATAACTATTTGTTCAGCACTTTGAAATGTACAGCGACAGAATTCAGAACATGGGCCATTCTTAAAGTGTCCTCCCTGTACACGTCAGAACCGTAGGATAAATAAATGGGGCATATAAACAGACAATGAAAGCTCTTACAATATTCTATGATTACATTTCTCTAAAACAGGTTATAGGCTATTTGTGCACCACCAAGTTCGAACAGTAGGCGAAATTAGGAGGTAAAAATACACCAAATTATTAGGATGAGGCATATTGAGCGCCGTTTGGGACTTTGTGTATCAAAAAAGATGCACATCATTTAACATTATTTGACGCGTTAAATAAGCTTTAAATTTGACACGTCAAATAGCACAATTATATTATAGAATATTGTGTCATGAATTTGCACGAGCAAGCCAAGCACCACAACTACTATCAGTAGCACTGTCAAAGCTGTATAAAAAAAGTAGCCAACCAATCACATACTGGGCCACGAACGATGTGTTTACAATACCGCGTTGGTGAAAATAGACCAAATTATTAGGGTGAGGCACATGGGCTAGTAACAGCGTACTACACAATATAAACCTAGTATTACTTTCTTAGCTACAGCATACATTTCTCCCTTGCATATTACATCATTTATGCAGCAGCATACAATACATTTTTGGACTCACCTTGTTAAGGTGGCACAACCGTTCTTTGTTGGCAAATTTTGTCATCAAACTTTGTCATCAAAGTGGATTTATGGTGGGAACTTGGGGGGAAAAACACAGCCACTCCATTGAATAGCAGGCTAACGTTAGTGGTTTCTTTGCAACGCTCCCAGTTAGCCACTGATTCCTTCCAATCGACTCATTGTTGAATTTGCAATTTTTTCAAAATCTATTATTTCTCTTCAAGGATTAAAAAGGATTTGACAGTCGATTGTCGACTTGATGACAACTGATGATGACTGCTACCTAAGACTTTGAAAGTAAGATGTTGACATGTTGTCCAATCAAAGCTACTGTAGATATAACGTGATTTGATGTCATTCTATCTGTGGCCAATTACCTTGAGCCTTCTTCTCAGAACCCAAGCGCCTAACATTTTTGAACTCTAACCTTAGAATTGGGCATGACGTACTGTCCCATGAGTGACAGAAAACGGAGCCAATCGTGACAGAAAACTGAGCCAATCAGGCGCAACGCTCTGTATCTTCTGCTGGCTAGCCCCACCACCACAGAAAACACTGAGCTAGGCTGAAACACAAGCATTTTTGAGCTGCCTTAATCAAAAAAGCAAAAAAGAGACCATGTTTGTTTGCGGCTTTATTAACTCAATGACATATATTTTTTTTTTTTTACATTGTTTGCAAACTGATATGTGACAAGCAAAACAGGCAAGACCCCCCCCCCCCAAAAAAAAAAATATATATAATTATATATATATTTTTAATGTATTTTTTACCTAAAAGTATGGTGCTCAAAACCCCACCTGCCCTGAATGACAGGTTGCCACTGCTGCAAGGCTATTAGACCAACCACAACCAGTTTGCTCAGTCGGTGAAACTAGTGGTATTCACATGGATAATCTATGATTATTCATAGATAACATTAGAGAAGCTAAAAGATTAAAGTACACTGAATTTGACATGTATGGGTTAAGACGCTCTACCCATCTTGACAAGCTTGTCCAAAGCAATAAGCACATCTTCCAGAAATAGGGTTCTTTGGTTGCAAAAAACGTAGGTAATGAAATATAGATAATGGACACAACTTCTTAAAAGCCTGCTTAGCTATAAAAAGAGGTATCTACAAGGAATTGCAACATATTGAAAGCATTTGAACTAAACCGTGCTTGGCCCAGTTGAAGGATAGGGAACTGTATGGGAGAGGGAGGCTAAAACACTACCAAGCATTGACACTAGCATCCACTTCAAGCACCATAGTCTACTGTCCCAGGACAGCCTATTTAATAATAATAATAATAATAATATGGGTATAAAATTGTGAAAATATTCCTGCAGAGAAACTGAATTGAAATAGGATAAATGAAATGTATCAAAAGTCCTGGGAACCCAAAACAAACATTGTTCAAATGATGATGTCCTTTGGCCATTCATGAGGCCTCTTGGGACATAACAACAATGTCAACAATGGGTGCGTGCAGATGACAGTAGCCAAAACAAGCTTGTCGACCATCTGGCATTCACAAATGCACATGAGCTCGTGCTATACTCTTATTGGCCTATTTTTCTAGCATGGAATGATTTGATTGATTTTGATTTTTTTTAAATAGTTCTACTAACCATTGGTGTCTGACGAATGACCATTTGCTAATTGAACATTTCTAGTTGGGATCTTCCAGAGTTACATAAAGTTAACGGACTGGGCATGGATAGAAGTTTGAACTAACCTGACGCCTCATCGTAGCCTAATTGCTATCGCACAGCTCAGATCGCACATGGTAACGGAATAATGCAACTGCTATTGATAGGCTATATAGCCTAGCGTTAGGTTAGATTGACCTACAGATTGAACCTACAGATGGCCCATAAGGGAAGGAGGCTGCAGTTCGGGATCCTTTGTTTCAAAACGGAAGCCCTATTCCATTCTCGAATGCAAAGAAGTAGCCACAAGACTAGAGCAGGCGGCGACTAAATTGTATCCATTCGTGCAATAGCCTATTATAGCTGAATAAACGCGACGGTTACGGTAATAACTCATCCTCATCACTGACAAGGGACACAAATAATAACAGCCAATGCGTTAGCGGTAGCAGCCAATTCACCACCACAGACTTTCCCCTCAGAATTCGAATCTTGCCGAGTCTCTACGAATAACTCACCAAGTGCTCCCTGGTCCAAAATGGATTTAGCAAGTCCTTCCCAAAGATTGCCGAGAAAAAGAAAGAGAACAAGAAGACGAGGTGTGTGCGGCGGTGGCATTCTTACTGCGACATCATCAATTCCACTTAGGTGGCCATTCATCCATATTGCTTTTGAGGTTGGCATTGAGTGCTCCCTTTTCGCGCTGCCTCGGATGCCCACTCCTTGCTCGGCTCGCGCTCCGGAGTGGCTTCACAATACCATTGTGCTACGTGGGAGGGGACGCTTGCTCTGCCTTGTTGGTGGTCGTGATCGCCCCCTGACGGTACCAAAGTAGAGTGTGTTCACAGATGGGCCCCCATGAAGGTCTATGGGCCCTTATAAGTCCATCTCAAACCCCATTAGGACAGCGTAATTACAATGTAAGTACACAGTGTTCCATTTCACTTAAAAGTAGGATACCTATCTGTTTGCCTGCACAATAGCCACTATTCATTCAAATTTGTTTTGAAATGCATATAAAATGTCGGTGTAACAGAAAACCACCAATAGGTATAAGTACTGTACCGTTCTTGCCATATCTGGGTATTTATTTCTTATTATTTTTTCGATGAGCTGCATAAACACAGGATTGCCTGGTCTATGCATAGTCACTTCACCCCTGCCTACATGTACAAATTATACAGGTACCCCCTGTATAGATCCTCGTTATTGTTATTTTATTGTGTTACTTTTATAATTTTTTACCCTACTTTATTTGGTAAATATTTTCTTAACTCTTCTTGAACTGCACTGTTGGTTAAGGGCTTGTGAGTAGACATTTCATGGTAAGGTCTACACTTGTTATATTCGGCGCATGTGATAAAAAACATTTGATTTGAGCGTTATTGTCACTCTAGGGTCTCCCCTCTACAATAACAGGAAGCTGGTTCAGCCTTCAGTGAGTCATGATGGTCTCCCTAACACAATGGTTGCTTATAGAGCATGCCGATGCCATCACACTAACAAGGATATCCCCTCTGGAAAGCCAGTTTGGCTTCAAAAGGACACAGAGTGTTAAATCAAGATGGTAAAGATGTTTATTTTAATACAAAATAGAATAGCTACAAGATACCCTTTAAAAAACATGTTATTTTTTAAATGGTGCATCTTCAGAAAGTGTGCAGTTATAGGGAGTAGAACAAGAAGCCAATTGCAACATTTACAAACCATGTGAAACAGTTTAAAACTCATAAAATGGGTGGGCGTCTGTCAAAACAAATAAATACATAAAACACCAGGGTGATACAGTAGTTGTTTATTCTTGCTTGTCCTCTGTGTTTGGGGGCATCTCAGCGTATTCAGGCTGTCCAGCCCCAGCCAGCTGCTCTGCATTGTCATCATCATCATCACACGGGGGACGGTTGCGATTAAAGAACCCCACCTGAAGCATAAACACGAAACATTTACATTTACACATATTATTTTCTGATTCAGGTTTCCTTTGTGTGTCATTCTCCTTTATGTCCCCTCCTTTTTTTGTCTCCATTCGAACCAATAGTTACAGGTTTGAGAAAAACATAGAATTCAAAAAGACTGAGCGATCAATACTTAAGTGATAGCTGAGTAGCGCCATCTAAATGCTCCCCAGTTATGGGGCCCAATCTTGCGCCACCTGCTGTTTGAACTATGTCAGTACATTACCTTCCAGAAGATCAGAGCTAGCAGAGCGAGGAGGAATAGGCCAGAGAGCACAGCCACAACGATCCACCACACCGGCACTTCCTTCTCTCCATCAGGAGCCCTCCACACCACACTGGTCTGGGTCTACACACATAGTCAACTGGCTCCAATTAAATTTGTCCAATGACTACTGAAGAAATGGTTGCTTTGAGAGATATGGTCGTGTGTATATGCCTCAAGTAATTTACGTCAATAGTAAATAAATGTTGTCTACACACCAGCAGAAGTAGAAAGGGGAAACGTTGGTTCATTTTTTTACCTCAGCCTGTCCACTTGGCAGGTCTTCAGGCTGGATCTTAGAGGGCATATCTATAACCGCATAGCGTGCTATAGAGTGGAGGACATAATTCTCATAAGGCCTCTAGGGGAAACAGAATGAGGGTTTCATAATCATTACGGAATAATATCAAAGTAGTAAGATCCTACAAAATGCTATCTCAATTTGATGCAGAGCTGTCTTGGAGCGCTTTTCCTTTCTGCCTATGATTGTAGCTATAGTGATAGATTGTGTGGAAAATATGTCACTGTGATATGCTATAGGCTCCCGTATTAGCCTCTCTCACCTCCAGGAAGGTTTGTACCCAGAGTCGGGACATCACCTTCACCACAGCGCTCCAGCCTCTTTCCAGACCTTTGGCCTCACACACAAACCTCAGACAGGTATCTCCACTTGTGCAATTCTGTGGAGAAATCGAGAGAGGACCACACCGAAGTGTCAACGTTTTTCCCCCCATGACACATCAATGGAATGTCCCCATCCACCTGAGAGATGCAATATTTTGTTGTACAACCCCCTCTTGTGGCATATATAGAATATTGCAAGTTATCTCTGAAATTACAGTAAAGTGGAACTAGCCTACTGTACAGCATCAAGTAAAGACAAGACAGTTTGATTGTACACTGATGCACGTCATTATGTTAATCGCAGGAAGCGACACTTGTTTACCACGTGAACGGTCTCTTTGCGCTGAGGCTCCAGTCGTTCCACCTCATTCTGTTTAACCTTGTACACTGTACCAACAGTAGCATTCCCGGTCTTAACCAACTGCCAAAACAAAAGACTATACTCCAGTTTCATATAACCAAAACATCAAAAGAATAATAGAAAATATATTTTTTGCTTTCCCTTTAAATAAAACATAATGAATGGAAAAACATGTTTTTTCCGTTACAGAAAGATTTGCTGTCTGGCACACTGCAGGGCCACACCATGGCTACCTCTCTCACCTGATATGGGTCGATGTCAGGGGAGTCAGTGTGGCAGATGAGGAAATCCTCGGAGGCGTTAGCGAACGCATAGAGCAGTAAGTCTCCATGGTGATGGGTGGGGAACTCTACTACCACCCTGGCGTTGACCGTGCTCGGACCCAGGTTTCTCAACTGAGTGTTTCAACACAAAAACACATGCTTTCAGATTTCACTCACTAACTTGTATCTCATTGTCTTTGTATAAATATGAAATAATGTATGCAAACATACTCTATAACGGCCTTATGGACTCTTCAAATAGATGTTATGCATTTTGGCCTAGAACTGCACCAACCTCAGAGACAAATGTCTTAAACGCTTTGTTTCTTTTCTGAGTGAACCACTGAGTGAACCATATAAGGTTACCTCATAGACGTGTTCCACTAGCGGGCCAACCTCGTCCAGGTCGTCAGGCTGCTCCTTCTGTTCCCACTTGGCAATGGGCAAGACACACTCAGGTGGAGAGGAGCCCCTGTCCAAAAAACAACAGGCTACAAGGGTGGACCAAATGCTGAGGACTACACTGAGAACATTAGCCTGGTCCTACCAGACTAGTGGCAGACTGAATATCTGGTATCCAAAAGGGATTAGTGATGTTTGCCATTGGACGATGTTGTCCTAATGCGAGCGTATTACGGTACAGTAACAGCATGGTTTCCTCTTGTCCTTGTAGTTATTGGCTTTCCCCGGACATGTAGTTACTAATTATCACCAGGACTACTTAACTATATGAGTAAGAGGTGCAAATTAAGCATCCTGAAGCAGTCTGATCCCTTATATCCCACTAAGATCAGTTTAGGCAATCTGTTGGATGCCAGATCTACTGTGCACTGCCATGCATGACAACAACCATATAAGTGTTGGCAAGACAGCGCAAGACAGTACAAACCTATCGTCTGGCAAGGCAGCTCTGTCACACAGAAAGTGTGTCACGGGAGGACTGCTCATTTCCATGGTAGAACAAAACAGCACAGTTTATGGCTCTGATGATAATTGGAGGACAATAAGGAAGGCCCACCCACCCCCGCATCTCCAGAGCTGCTTCAGCGCTGACATCGATCCTCAGATGGGCCACATTACTGTCAGGATTCTGGCTGTTTTTGCTAGAGATTATAAAGGAAGGAAGAAGCTGAACGAAGGTTGAACATTTCCCTATGTGTCATTAGAAAAGCCATGAACCTTCAGCTGACACCTTGAAAGTCTAAAATACAGACAACTTGGATTAACAAGCATGTCAACTATATGTATCTCAGAGACTCCAAACGTGCCTTACGTTGTGTTGATTTCCCCATTAAAATGTTGTATTAAAAACACAAAAACAATGCCTTGGTAGCATCGAGGGCATTAAAATCACAAGATGGGACGAAAGTGTTGTTCTCAACCTTTTGATCTGTAATGTGAATGACACGTGGCTCTCCACCTTCTCCAGGTTCCCCACGCTGAAGAACAGACCGGCCTGGAGCTACGACAGACAGAGAAAAACATACTGTACAGTATCATTCAGACCGACAGGATAACAGCGCTACTGCAAACACATAGTCACATGTCATCCATGTCCGTTGACAGTAAAGACCCAGAATGGCCGGAAGCCTCCTTGATGCTTTCACACATTCACAGGAACCCACATTCACAGGAACCCAGAGCACACAGTGACATGTCTGGGTGACACATTCACACCTACCCCTCCCCTTGCACTAGCTATGGTTAATCCTATTGAATTACTATTATTCTATGTGCAACTCTATGCCAACTCAGTGTGTCCGGCCAGAGTTTGGAAGGCTGGGAGTTCGATCCCCGGCCAAGTTATACTACAGACTGTAATAATTGGATCCGATGGGTCTCTGCTTGGCACTCAGACAGCATTAAGGAGATTGGGGTTAAGGCTCTATGATAGATTAGTGTCCTGTCCATCAAGCTGCCTCACGCTACAGAAACAGGAGATAGGCTCCTGCTCCAATGAGCTGTTCTGGCTCGTGCAAGGGTTTTTACTTTCACTATATTTAATGACATGGTGGTTACCTTCTGGCCCTGCTTCATAGGGTTTCCCAGCTCACAGATCACCACCACCGTCTGGTTCTCCTTCTTCTGAGCGCAGATCAACCTGCTGAAGCCCTGGGAGAGTTGGAAAACTCATTATATAGCACACTATTTTTGACCAGGGCCCGTGAGGCTCTTGTCAAAAGTAGTGCACTACTGTGTATAGGGAATAGGGTGCGATTTCAGACTCAGACAGTGTGTTTTACATAGGGCCAGTAGGTAATGCTGACCACGTAACATGACCAGCAAAACTCTGGGCTCATAGTTTTTCCTGCAGGTCACATGCGTGGGACAGTTGATGTCACTCTTAACAATTCCCTTTTATTATGAGCAGGAGAGTGACAGTCACCTCTCTGTCAGTCACCATACTCTGGTAGTGTGTGTTGGCAGGTGGGCGTATCTCCAGCTCGGTCTCGTAGGCCCCCTCTCCTCGGTTCTCCGCTGTGATGACCAGCAGGGCAGGGTGGTCATCCCCTATCAGAAGACGGCCAGTACCTCTGAGGATGGGTCAAAGGTAGAGGCGTAAAGGGCTGTATAGTAGACCGGAATAAAATGCTCTGACTAGACAATCATTTCCCTGATATTCAGTTACCTGCATGGTTCGTAGTACAAATAAAAAGTCAAATGTAAGCCTATTTTCCCTCACACTGATCCCATGAGATCTCACTTGGCCAATGTCTTGAAAATGTAGAGTGACCAAGAAAACAGATGACACTACTGAGTGATGTGGAACTCAGGGGAGTTTGACACTCACGCTTCAGAAGTCAGCCTCAGGTCAGGGACACAGACATTGTCCTCTCCGCAGTCCAGAATGATCCTGGTCTGCACAACACAGATACATACATTTGTATACCCAAAGAAACAAACACATTTGCTAATTCATAGGTTGCAACTATGTAATTACCACTTATAACATGTTATTCCTTTGCAAACTAAACTGTATTAATACATTAGGAATGTAATGTGTGATGTCACCTGTGCGACCACAGCTCTCTGGCCATGCAGCATGGTCTCCTGGGAGTTGGACAGGCTGTAGTTCAGGGAGATGAAGATGGGGCTCAGCTTGTCCTTGAACTCTGACTCATGCTGGAAAGAGAGACACGATGCAGTACTGACATCGATGCAATTTACCCTCGATTCAATTTTGAATTCAGTAAAGATCTACTGCAGTTTAGTGGATCACGTAGTGTTAAGACATCAATCTACTCCCCTTTCCGTTTTTTCCTGTTACCACTGACAATGGCAGTGTTCACAACATTTTTGTGAGGTTACTAATTGTATTGTGATTGGAGCTTGTTGTAGTGTCACGTCAATTGAATGGCCACTTGGGAGCATCAGCCTGATAAGAACACTGCTGCACCATTATGGTTTTATTTCAGGTTTTGAGCTCTGACCATTGTAATACAAAATACAGGCCTATAAATTGGCTAAATTGGCACGAGCAACCCACCCTTAGGTAAGCGGTTTGGTTCATGCAGACCACTCCCACATCTCTCTGAATGGTTAGCTGGAAATACTCTTGGGGCAGATTTGTGTGCAGCAACAGGGTCCTCCTGGCCATTGGCTGTTTCATCTTGTCCAGCTGAAGCTCTGCATCTAGAACTACAAGAGTGGATTAAGAGTATCTTGAACAAGGAGAATATATGTATGTTTCCTCAGGAATAAATGACTTCAGTATGCATCTCCTACCTATCTCCTCTGGAATGCTGTGGCCAGACACACTAATGCACATCATGACTGTGAAGCTGTAAGGAGAGAGACAGACCGCATCAGTCATAATGTCATTCTGAATTTACAATAACAAATTCACACAACACCAAGGGAAAGGTCAGTCTAACACAACCAGGAACTGTCCAGGCATGTCACACGTCTCGATAACATGTTAGGCACCTAGGACACTACAGGAATTCTACATAGTGCCAATACGTGCATTCTTGCCGTGCCCACCAACATTTGTCCATCAGAAATGTTCTTCCCAGTTGGCCAAAAATACAATAACATTCCTGCAGCAGTGAGTTGGGTTAATGACATAGCCACGGGAAGTAGGGGTGCTGAGGGTGCTGCAGCACCCCCTGTAAAATCAGAATAAAAAATAACATTGATAAAAAAAGTATTGCACTGGACCTTTAAGTGCTGTATTAGCGGACCGATAGTGTCTGTAGTGAAGGGCACCACCCCACCCCTCGAAAAAAATGTAATATCAAATATACATCATAATTAACGCATCACCAAACAACTTCGAGGCTATGGTTAATGCCTACACTAGCGGTATGATACTCTGGTATGAGAATAATCTTTACCAGGCCACAGGCTCGTTGGTGGTGGTGCGCTCACACTCCTTCACATCTGGGTTCAGGAAGTCAGGGTAGAGGGAGAGTTGGGTCTTTGCCATCACCACGGCTTGAGCCCTGGTACCACCCCACACAGACAGAGAATAGACATTCTGGGTACATTGTGAATGCAAAACGTTAAACTTCTACAGATAACATTTCTCAAGTTATTTTAAAGTAACAAATAAACTGTTTATCTCACACTACTGTACCTGTACACAGCAATCTTATTGACTCCCCATGCACCAACAATTAGATCTGTGAGGCAACAAAGATTGATAGTAACAAGTTGCAAGCTCTTCTTTTTCTAGTCTTGAAACATAAGAAATATAGGGTCATGAAACAGCTTTGGGGAAAAAGTGACATTATCGATAGCACTTTCTCATGAAAGGGTACCAAAAAATAGTCCATGGGATTGATCGCCCTTTGGTAACAGCCAGGACCTCTGCTTTCATATCACAGTGACTCCTAAGAAACTCAAAGTAGGAAACAAAACTATTTTCAAGGAAAGAGGTCAGCTGGAAAAAAAAGAAATCGTTTTCACAGTGACCAGTTTGTCTCAAAGAGTTGAACTGTCGCGGGCTCACTGGGGAGTATCTTTAAAAGCCAGAGGTGTTGCACATCAAAAAGCATTGCTGTGTTGAGTAGCTCACTAGTCTCCAAGAGACACCAAATGTATCTCCATTTAGTTCTCTCCCCCGACAAATGTCGGCCCCTCCACTGGATGAGTGGCCTTTCTGTTTCTCGCTCGTGTGTCCAAGAAACTTTGCTTTTGCCTCCAGGGGACGTTTTTACTGGGACTGAAAGGAACAAGGACTTTGTTAAGTAGTGGCAATATGTCCTTGGGTAGTAGTCAGCTACAAAGAAAAGGACAACAGAAATCTTTGCTGCTGCTGTTGAACTGCGCCAGAGGCTGATAGTGGAGACGTAAGGGAACAGAGTGACCTCCAAGTGATCTTACAGTTTGACATCTCCAAGTGGTCTTGGCAGGATTGACACTGTGGCTTGACAAGAGAGGTAGGGACATTGTTGGGAATGGTTGGCGGAGTAAGGTTTGTTGTTCCATAACTTCTGAAATCTTGATGAGATTATTATTTCACGATTTTGGGCTAGAATCAATTATTCAAGTCAAAACACATGTATAACCCAAATATAATCAAATCCACATCTATTCTAAATCAAGGTAAGCAAGCCCACAGTTTCCGACGAGTTTGTTTTCAGACTAACCTGGGTAGCCATTTGAATCAATGTCAGTGGCTCCTCTCAGGGTGAAGCCAAACTGTGCTGGAGAGGGACCTAGGGACCGGAAGGGACTCTCAATGACCTGGGTATACTGGGGAGACAGTCCATCGCTAGTCCCCATGTAGATGAAAACCCTCCCTTCAATGCCTGAGGATGGGGCTCCCACAGCAACATCTGAGAGAGAGGGGGAGAGCGAGATAGACAGAAACGCTTTATAGTGATGAGTAATACAGTGCATTGAAACACAGCTATAACAAAAGCATTCCCCACCATTAGAAAATGGAGCATTTCAAGAGGGAATCATGAAATCAAAAATGGTTTCAGAAAGGAGATTAAAGTGTTTTGCAGAGGATATTTTCACATTTAATATCATTCCTTGTTTAAGTTAGAGAAAATACTGATTCTGCTGCCCCTGAGGCAGTTACTATATTTGAAGGGAAGATACATATATTATAAGTCAAATGAATGTATATCAGAGCTTCACCATTAAAACCGTCATTGTCCAGGTCACTGAGGGGGGCGATGGTGCTGCCAAAGCGTCCGTACACCTGGGAACCTGTCAGCTTCTGGTCTGGCTTGGAGTGGAAGGTGGAGCGCCCTCTCTGCAGGTACACACTCACCTGGGAAAGGATTACACACATCCATTATCTCGGAGCAAGTGCTGGGTATAAAAACAATTGTTAATTAAAGGTGAATGGAGACTGCACACTATGAACATAGATTTATTTGATAACATTTCGACCACCCAGGGCTCATCAGGTTCTCACTCACCTGGCCCACCTCCTGCAACTGCTGGCCCGACACACGCTCCAAGAAGAGGGGCGCCCCGATTAGGATGTCATCTCGTCTGTAGTAAACAGAGGACAAAGCAAGAATGGCTGGACATTTGATTTCTTTTCCATGGTTCCTCGAGACAGCAAACCGGTGACCAGTGGCTTAGATGTTATCAGATGGTTAATTCATGTTTAATGCTTCAATGATGATGGACTAAAAAAAGTAAGTAAGAGAGTTCTGACATACCCATCATTGTTGATATCAGTCACTGCAACGCTGTGGCCAAAGTAAGAGGCCACCTGCAAGATGAAAGTTGCATGTGGTTTTGAGTGGACTACGTTGCTCATGACTCAGATATCAACACAACGCCCTATCTGCATAGACATGTCACATAGTGATCACTTTGTCACTCTCCTGTAAACAAGTAAATACAAATAAAATATGATTATGTAAGTATAGTCTCACCTGAGAGCCTAAGAATGTGTGTTTCACTCTCAAAAAGTCAAGTGTATTTCCATTATAGATTTTGACCTGGATAAAAAAAACATTAGCTTAGATCACTCTCTTATAAATTAACATGAAAAGTAAATGATCATAACACCATCGGGAGCCCTTACTGAGCCTGCTGTGTTGCGGTCATTAGGCACTCCAACCACATAATCTGAAACAGAAAATACACACTTGTACTGGATTTTAAACACAATAAAACAGACTTAATTCATTAAGTATTAAGAAATGTTTCAACCTTTTGCATCTTGTACAGCTGTCACTATCTCTACCAGTTACTACCAGTGTAATTTCCTAGCCTGGGCACCACTCTGTGGCCCAATGTGCTAACATTCCATTCCTCATCATGGCAAACATGAACAAATGTTTGGCATGACAATGAGTTGGAATGATAGTACAAACTGGGACCAGGTTAGTAATTATCTGGTTGTGTGGACACTTTTGACGGAAACTTTCTCACCTGGTATTGAGTCTCCAGTAAACTCGCCAGCGGCCACAGAATACCCTGTTGGCGAAACCTTTCGGGTTTATTGAACTAATGATAAAGTCGCTGAATATCATTGGACCGAATATTTTAGGCCAGTGGTTCTCAAACCTCTTCTCGGGGTAGCACACCTGATTCAACTTGTCAACTAATCATCAAGCCCTTGATTAGGTGCATTTGGTTTGCTAGCTCAATCATCAAGCACTTGATTAGGTGAATTTGGTTTGCTAGCTCAGGGCTACAACAAAATTGTGAAACATCTGGGCGTCTCTGAGAAGAGGCTTGAAAACCATTGCTTTAGACCACAAGTCTTGCGTGTAACTCTCTTACCATGGTAATGATTGTATCCACCAGTCTCAGGGGAATGGGTTTGTCCAGCCACATAAGGTTTGGCATTCTGGCTCTTGGCACTGTTGACAATGTCAGGCAGTCCTGCACTGATGATCTGACCTGCAACAGAAAGTTAAGCACCGCAAACTGTAACACTCGTCGGGAAGAAGTGGATGATTCTTTATTTACTCAGAACACCAAACAAAACAACGAAAGAATAACGAACGTCACATTCTGTAGGCTTCACAGAGCTAACAAAAAACAACATCCCACAAAACTAAGGTGGCAAAACAGGCTGCCTAAGTATGATTCGCAATCAGAGACAACGATAGACAGCTGTCCCTGATTGAGAACCATACCCGGCCAAAACATAGAACTAAAGAACATAGAGTTTCCCACCCGAGTCAAACCCTGACCAACCAAACATGGAGAATAAAAAGATCTCTACGGTCAGGGCGTGACACAAACAGCATTTGGAGAAGACACTTTACTAATGTTTACACATATTTATACATATTTATTTCATAATATTCCACGGTAATATTAGTAAACTAAAGCAGACAGGTTGCCTCGCACATTAACAATGTTTGACATTATTTACGAGACTAGTAATTTGATAATTCATCATGCTCAGTCATCATCAGCCAACCTTCCCGGAGACATCCTAACAACAGGGCTATTAATGTACACATTTATCCTAGGAGTGTTGATGAATGCAATAATGGAAGCCACCAAATTATGGAAGCCACCAGCCTAAGAACCATAGATGGTGACATTTTATATTTCTTGTATTTTACTGTTTGTCCACCCCATTTTTGGTCATAGCTCCAGCTCCAGCAGCAGAAGCAACCGACCCCCATTCCCCAGCAACCTCAGCAAGTGTGGCATCCAGCTCCAATGACCCAGCAGCAAATGTTATGCCCCATCAATTTTATTGCCTACGAGTTTTACATCAGTGTGGTAGGCAATCTAGTTTAACCAGGCTAATATTTTTTTTTACACACTACGAAACACCAGATGGCACATGTTACCTTGAAAGTAGTAGCCTCCAGGGGCACCAATAAGGAGCCTTCCCTCCTAGAATAGAACAGCAAGAAGAAACCAATCAAATCATTGTTATAGATGGTATCATAACACTGTTGGTGTAATACTACCTTTATAGTATCACAAACTTGTGGATCTAACCATTACTGATCTAATCTGCTACATTACTGTGTAATATATAACCTTATATGAATCCAAAAAGATGAAGTTTGATGAGAAATGTTTGGAGGCGCGGGCACCTTGTTATGTCGGAGCTAAATCCCACTTCACAGTATCGTCTGTCGTTCTCTGAGAATCAAGATTAGGATCAAAGATGAAAACACACAGAGTAGAAAAAAAACAGCAGGCAAACTTGTGAACATGAAGTCAACTGCTGTTTGAAGAAGGAATACACTAGTAGTTCTGTGGCATAGCAGGGACAATAATCCTCATTTACCACCACAGTTCTGACTCAATGCTTGTTTGGCTACGTTTACACAGGCAGCCCAATTCGGATCAAAATTGGGCTGCATGCATAGCCGCAGCCTTTGAGGTTTGAGTGGACAACAGAGGAACCTGTTACTGTACTGTG
>NC_036860.1:69438222-69439306 GCF_002910315.2 Salvelinus sp. IW2-2015
TCCACACGATCGTGACACCTACCTTGGTCTGACCATATCTGCATCGGGAAACTTTAATAGGGCAGTGAATGCACTCAAAGAAAAAGCCTGCAGAGCATTGCATGCAATAAAAATAAAATTATTCAAAATCAACATCCCAATTAGAATTTGGACCAAAATATTTGACAGTGTAATCCTACCAATAGCTCTTTACGGAAGTGAGGTTTGGGGGCCACTCAATAAACTGGACTTTAAAATGTGGGAGAAACATCCAATTGAAGCCCTACATGCAGAATTCTGTCGGAAAATCCTACAAGTCCAGAGAAATACACCAACTAACGCATGTAGGGCAGAATTGGGCCGCTTTCCAGTAATAATGAAAATACAGAAAAGATCATTAAAGTTTTGGCTACATTTAAATTCAAGTCCAAATTCGAGTCTGCAATTTAAAGCACTTCAAACCCAAGAGCTGAGCCCAGAAACGAGCCCTCTCAGTCAGCTGGTGTTGGACCTCACCAACCAAGCTGACACCAGCACTGCTTCAAAAGAAAGAATTCCAATAAACAAAATCATGAACCAATCAAAGGACTCATATATACAACATTGGAAAAACGAAACAAAATCCCAAAGCCGACTAAATTGCTATCTGACCCTAAACAGAGATTATGAATTGGCTGAATATCTCTACTCTGTCAGAGATACGAAGCAGAGACAGATCCTTACCAAGTACAGGCCACCGATTGGCAATAGAAACCGGCAGACATAAAAAGACATGGCTACCCAAAGAGGAGCGTGTATGTGGTCACTGCATGACAGGGGATGTAGAAACAGAGATGCACTTTCTCCTTTACTGTGATTGTCACGTTCCTGACCTGTTTTCTGTTGTTTTGTATGTGTTTGATGGTCAGGGCGTGAGTTTTGGCTGGGCAGTCTATGTTTTCTGTTTCTATGTTGGTTTTGGGTTGCCTGGTATGGCTCTCAATTAGAGGCAGGTGTTTGACGTTTCCTCTGATTGAGAGTCATATTAAGGTAGGTTGTTCTCACTGTTTGTTTGTGGGTGATTTGTCTCCTGTGTCAGTGTCTGTATGTTACGCCACACGGGACT
>NC_036860.1:69740112-69991822 GCF_002910315.2 Salvelinus sp. IW2-2015
GTGGATGGGGATGAGAATTGAGAGCGTGAGGACAGCATTGCCATTTGTAAGGGCCCAGCGTAAATATTAAATGTTGTTGGTGCCTGGTACCTATTGTTAGACCTCGATTATTGCCACGCCCTGACCATAGAGAGCCCTTGGTTCTCTATGGTGTAGTAGGTCAGGGCGTGACTAGGGGGTGTTCTAGTATGTCTATTTCTATGTTGGTGCTAATATGATTCCCAATTAGAGGCAGCTGTTTATCGTTGCCTCTGATTGGGGATCATATTTAGGTAGCCATTTCCCCACCTGTGTTTTGTGGGATATTGTTTGTGTTTAGTTGCCTGTGTGCACGTCATTACTTCACATTTCGTTGTTTCTTTATTGTTTTGTTTGTTTCACGGAGATTCAAAATATGTGGAACTATACTCACGCTGCGCCTTGGTCCGCTCATTACGACGACAATTATCAATTTTACAGCTGGCTGCAGTTGCTTCTCCCACGGGTGTTCTCAGACAACCCCCTGTGTGTGGCTCAGTCAGTGACCACAGACACACGCGGAAACAGACACACACATACATAGGCACGCAACCACACAGACATACACACAGAGTAACTCTCTCCAATTAACACATACACACACACATGCATGCTATATCTAATTGAAGAGGATTTTATGAGGTGCCATTCAACTTGCATGGAAAGACTCCTGGCAAGGCAGGTAGAACCCTGTCTGAAACGTTGGATAGGGTAACAATAGTCTTCGTATAAACATCAGTTGCATCGTGGTTGTGCAATGTCAATGCCGTTTTATGTAGTGCAATGTCAATACCATGTGCTAATGCCTTGTTGGTCTATACAGAGGACCAATGTGAATCGCAAAACAAGGTAATTGGGATAAACTCATGTTATTTGTCTCGACTTAAACCAAGAGTCCAAGAATGTCTCCCCTGAAATCAGTGTCCAAACATGGTACAAGATGCACTTGCCTTCCAGCTTTGTTCCATTGTTTTCCGGATTTACCATCAAAAGTTTCCCGGAAGTAGGAGAGCCACGAATCATGCTGAGAAGCCTGGGAGAGAGTCATGGGTTTCCGTGGTGCAGTGCGGAGAGGGAGGGATTTCAGGCACTTGACTTCTCTACCCGGGCAGTTGTTCAGGCAGCTTAGAGGTTTGATACTCTGCCAAGACTGAATCCCTTTCTTTTTTTCAAAACCTGTATCTGTATTCACTCACTAGAGTGTGTGGTCAGGTAATACATTTGTAGAACCCTGTTTTGTGTGAGACCTTGAATATTTTGTTGGGTTTTGATCAAGCCACAGAGTGATATCATGTTTGCACAGACAATCAGACACCGTAAGGTGATCAGTGGTGGATACAGGAGTGAAGATTGCCTCTCCGGGTGTTCTTTCATGTCCTGATAGGCTGTGACCTGGGCATGAACCTGGCTTCAGTCACCACACAGGTGCATTGCTGATTGGTTACGAGTGCCATGCCCTGAGCTGTAAAGGATGCCGGAGCTGAAATCCTACTTTATATTCAAATTAAGATACAATACTGGTTTTGGTCGGATTCTAACCCTTTCTGTCCAAAGTGTACACTTGTACACTCATCCCACTCATGGAAAACAAGATTGGAAAGAATGGAAAACAACATTGTGTCAGTCACTCTGCCTTGATTGCAGGCCTGCTGCCAGCCAGTGTATCAGATGTAAAGCCAGTTGGGCCAGTGTTATCTGGTGAACTCCATTAGACAGATAGTCAGGTAGCCCTCCTGGCACAAATACAGTCCACTTTCATTCACAGTCAAAAGGAACTCGATAGAAGATCAAGAGCCATTTCCCTGTTGACCCCTTTCATCTTAGCAATTGCATTTTGACACATACACTACCGTTCAAAAGTTTGGGGTCACTTAGAAATGTCATTGTTTTTGAAAGAAAAAAAATAAAAAATTTCGATTTAAAATAACATCAAATTGATCAGAAATACAGTGTAGACATTGTTAATGTTGTAAATGACTATTATAGCTGGAAACGGCTGATTTTGAATGGAATATCTACATAGGCGTACAGAGGCCCATTATCAGCAACCATCACTCCTGTTTTCCAATGGCACGTTGTGTTAGCTAATCCAAGTTTATCATTTTAAAAGGCTAATTGATCATTAGAAAACCCTTTTGCAATTATGTTAGCACAGCTGAAAACTTGTTCTGATTAAAGAAAAAATAAAACTGGCCTTCTTTAGACTAGAAAATGGCCAGAAACAAAGGACTTTTTTCTGAAACTCGTCAGCCTATTCTTGTTCTGAGAAATGAAGACTATTCCAAGTGAGAAATTGCCAAGAAACTGAAGATCTTGTACAACGCTGTGGACTACTCCCTTCACAGAACAGCGCAAACTGGCTCTAACCAGAATAGAAAGAGGAGTGGGAGGCCCCAGTGCACAACTGAGCAAGAGGATAAGTACATTAGAGTGTCTAGTTTGAGAAACAGATGCCTCACAAGTCCTCAACTGGCAGCTTCATTAAATAGTACCCGCAAAACACCAGTCTTCTAGGCAGAGTTGCAAAGAAAAAGCCATATCTCAGACTGGCCAATAAAAGATTAAGATGGACAAAAGAACACAGACACTGGGCAGAGGAACTCTGCCTAGAAGGCCAGCAGACATTTCCCGCTACAATAGTCATTTACAACATTAACAATGTCTACGCTGTATTTCTGATCAATTTGATGTTATTTTAATGGACCAAAACAAAAAAACAAAAATTCAAAAACAAGGACATTTCTAAGTGACCCCAACCTTTGAACGGTAGTGTACATTTCCATTATTGAAGATTGTTGTTAATTAATGTTTTCTGAAGCATCAGTGCATGTTGTATACTGTGCATGGTTTATGAAGGCTTCATTAATACCAAAGTGGTAGTTTGTTTAAAGTGAAACCAAGAAGAATAGCTCATCACACGCACTGACTATGGACAGTCAGACTTAGATTATGTTTCAACCCTTCTGGCAACTGCAGAATGGGAGCACGGCTATGGTGGCCTGTTGTAATACCATCTATTGTTCATTGTTTACAATTTTAGGCTAAGCTGTCAGGGGATTTGCTCATAAAATGAACACGGCTCTGCTGCCAATACAACCGTGCCTACAAAATGTGTTCCATCGTTCTAGTTCTGTTTTCATTGCTTTGTGTAAGTTGATTTTACCCTTCTCTGTTAGATATTCTGTCGACTTAACCTCAGAACTCGCAACTCGGCATTTTCACACTTAAACAGACCCTCACTCGTTTCATCCCCTGTCTGGGTCGCGAACCCTCCATGATCCCCCCCACAGTTCTCCAATATCTGTCCCTCAACCATCTGAGACCCCTGCCACTGTCCCCCCCCAAGAAAAAAGAAAAAATACAATTAATTCCATTAATTCCATTCCCCACCACCAAGAACCGCCCCCCCCCCCCCCCCCCCCCCCCCCCCCACACCCCCAAAACAAAAAACATACAAAACAAAAACAGCCCCCCACCAATGCACCAACAACCAAGAATATTAACTAAGGAGAATAAAGAAAAAGACAAAAGAAAACAGCAAACAACAATGCAAGAAAAAATTAAACTAAGGACATCAAGGACAACTAAAATCATAACAGCAATGCCAAATGTATATGTTTGTGTGCATGTCTGGCACTATTACATGTGTGTATTTGAATGAGAGTGTGTGTATATGCATGTGTACAAACACCTGCACGGAATCAGCCTCAGGCAAACCGGCATTAGCTGTAAAAACACTGCCCCTTAGTGTCATTCAAACGTACTTTTTAATATGTTTTATTTTGACTTTATTTTTGACCAATCATTCTATCTCCCGCACAGCAACTCCACTCCCATTTGTCTCCGATTCCACATCCCAACCCTCAGCTTCCCTCAGCCCATCCCACCTATCTCTGCTGGCCACCCTCTTCGGAATTCTATGCAACATATATCATTCAACTATGCTGTGATGTTTAACGTACAATTTCAATCTACTATCTAATCGAATAGAATCCACAGATTGCGAGTTGAAGATAAATACTTTTACTAAAAGTATTAGTATATTAGTAATTGACTGACCCGGTCTCTCCCGATCTCCTAACAGTACTATATCTAGGGTCAATTTTAGATCAATGCTATGCATTTTCAGCCATTCCTGAACCTAAGACCAGAAACAGGCTACCTGAGGGCAATACCAAAATAAATGGTTTATTGATTCTGTATCCTCACAACAAAATCTGCAGAGCTTCGATGATTTTATGCCCCAAGTATTCAAAAAAATGTTGGTGGCAAGAATTCTACATAATAATTTTAGCTGAAAAGCACAAAGTCTTGAATCTTGCGCAATTTTATATATCAACTCATAAACCCTGTACCATGGAATCGGTACATCAAAAATTGTAGCCAGCTCTGCAATGCTTGTTTGAAAAAGAGAGATACTTTGAAAAATAGTATCATTTTCAATTAATTGTGAGGTTTAGTGCTTTTACATTTAATAATCTCAACCCACTAATTCATATTCATTGTATAGATAGACACGCTTTGTTTCTCTGGTTTAGCGTCCCAGTTAAAGCAAAATATTTTTTGCTCAAATAATTTGAAAAACAAATCATCAGGAATAGGCAGCTCCATAAGTAAGTGAGTAAACTGAGATATGACTAAGTAGGTAATCATGGCAATTTTTCCATAAATAGACAGGTATTTATGTAAGGTGCCTCACTAGGACGAGGTAGGTGCAAGAGTCAGGAGCAGGAGAGCACTGAGGTCCAAATAGTCAAATATTTATTTGGAAGTCCAAAGCACAACAAAACTGGTCAGGAAACAAACCCAACGAAGGCGCCCAACAAAACAGGAATTCGAAGTGACGACGGGAGGGAAAAAAACAATCTACTCCTAAATAAATCACAACGGCACAAACGACCGTCAGAATAGCCTGTGGCGCAATCTAGCACACGCACCAAACAAACACAGAAATAATCCCGCACAAAATAACAGCAGGCAACGAGGTTAATAAACCCACAGAAATGAACTCAATAGAACACAGGTGTAAGAAACAGACAGACACAAACGAAAAAAGAAAAATGGATCGGTGGTAGCTAGTAGGCCCGGCGACGACGACCGCCGAGCACCTCCCGAACAGGGAGGAAGTCGAGGAAGTTGGAAGTCGTGACAATTTACCTCTCCGTGGTTGCAGGATCTTGTCTATTTTTACAAGTTTTCAAGGAGCAGAATTGGTACAACAGTCCATCACGAGCGGGACAAATATTAGCAATGGTATCTCACACAGACTTTCCAAAGCCTGTGAGAAAGCTCTCCATGCTACCACATTTGGTTCCTTGGAAGATATGGGAACGAAGCCATACAGTATGTTTCCTGATGGGTAAAACATTTTTTTTAAATGTTCTGAGAACAGAAGTGAACATTTAGCCTCTTCTGGGAACATTTATTTTTAGGTTGAAGGCAGGTTCTGAGAACATTTTACTCTAGTTCCTTGAACGTTTTTATGGGAGTTTTTTTTAACGCTCTTAGAATGGAAATTATAGGTTATTAACATTTTTTATTGTGGCTCGGCATCAGTGAGATTCAAACCTATAATCTTCTGTTCTCTATACATGGAATTAGTCCACTGCGCCACCAGGATGGAGCTAGCACGCCATGTTTTCAAAACTTTTCAGTTTAGTCTATTCAAACAGACCCCATTTCAAAGGATGCAAGCACACCTGAACAGACTTAACAAGATAGAGGATAGAGAGAGTTTTGTTGATGCTGAGAACAGAATGCATATTTTTTGAAGTAACATTCTTCGAACGTTCTCTTGTGGTTTTTACGAAAGTTTTTCTTAACGTTCTCGGAAACAATTTGAAAACATTACTTAAAATAGAACTGTGAGGAAACCTATAGGTAACGTTTGCCGAAGTACTGAAATTCCCAAAGAAGAACGTTGTTTCTTAATGTTCTTGGAACAATTTGAGAACATTACTTTCAATAGAACCATGAGGAAACCTGAAGGAACATTATTTCCTAAGTACTGAAATTCCTACAGTAGAACATTTGCTCTTAACATTCTCTGAACTATTTGAGAACATTCACGATTTTACATTCCTTAAACGTTACCAAATTGAAATAAAATGTAACCATGTCTGAACTTTTAGGAAACATTCTGTTAAAGTAATGAAATACCAAGAAAAAATATATTTTTTGTCAAGTTACTTAAATGTGCTGGGCATGTTCCAAAGCCAAGTAACTATCCTGCACCATTCCCAGAAAGTTGTGGAAAGGTTGTAGCAAAATAACCATAGGACAACCACACTCTCACCAAACTTTAAGAAACATATGGTTCTCAGAACGTTATGTGCTAACTCTGTAGCTACCTTTAAAAAAAACATCTCAGCCCGTAGAGTGTGACAGTTATTTTGTGATAGCTTTACTCATGGTTGGCATATAGGTTCCATTTTCCCATTGCGTGCAGTCAGTTTCACTGAAGTGAACCAGAGCGAACCACATGAAGTCAGAGGTGACAGAGGTTCTGCTGGACACAGCACCTTTAGGTTATAAGTTGAACTCCCCCATGCCTACTCCTCTGTTCTGCTCTGTTGAATAACTGACTGAGGGTAGAAGGCTGGCTTCCTGTGTTTTTCTCCTCTCCTCTCCTCTCCTCTCCTCTCCTCTCCTCTCCTCTCCTCTCCTCTCCTCTCCTCTCCTCTCCTCTCCTCTCCTCTCCTCTCCTCTCCTCTCCTCTCCTCTCCTCTCCTCTCCTCTCCTCTCCTCTCTGCAATGTAGTACTCACTCTGGGCTATGTGTAACTCAGATGTTTGTTGGGGGAGTGTGTGAGTATGTGTGTGTCTGCGCGTGCGTTCGTGCCAGGGTGGAACCAAAAATAATTTTTGTTCCGTTCCACTGTTCCGACTAGCAAAATAAAGTTCTGAACCGGTTCTAATAAAAAAAAAGTACAGGTTTATATTGATCCTTTGTTTCCTTTTTAACCTGTGAAATCAACCGTTTTTTTATATAGGTCATTAAATTACTTCACCAATCAGTACGGATAGAGCAGGCAAGCTAGTTGTTTACATGCGTGATGGACATAAGTGTAGCCTATGGCGCAAGATGTGATTGAAATGTTGCAGGTGGGAAGAAAGCGAGAGAGGGTTGGGGAGGAGGCTTGATGCGCTGGGCATCTTGTTATGACATGCATTCTCTGAATTAGAACCACATAATTGTACCTAGGAGGAGCGGCTTCTATAGAGGAATTTTAAATGTCCTTTGAGCTAGTTAGCTAACAAGCTTGTGTGGTTAGACTGGCATCAGAATGAAAAAATCTTACCTTTTTGTAGTTAATAAATCCAAAGTGAAACGTTATAACTTGACCTATAGTATCCTTAACTAGCTTTGAAAAATGTAATCCATTCTTCTCTAGCTAAATTAAAATCTCTCCCTATTTTCTGGATAAAGCTTGTAATGCTAGTACTATGCTTTGGAGGGGGAGGGGAAAGTAGCCTAAACATGCACAAACACTGGCAAAGATTTTCAGCTTGAAGGCAGACACTGGAATATGTTTCTGAGTGACAGAGTGAAGGCTTTGCATTGGCGCTTTGTTGCATGGATCACTTTCTGTTCCGGTTTTTGGTTCTGTTCCCTGAACCGATTCTAACCCCTGGTTTGTGCTCAAATTCATGAGTGATATGTGCCTTGAGATCTATTTGCTAGAGGTGCAGTTTGTGAGTGACAGAAGTTTCTTTACTCTTTACTTGCTGCACCCCAGACATTCTTTCTAATTATGGTTTGAGAGTGATTGACAGATCATCATTTTCTGATTCAGCAAAAATCCCCTCTGGGATGGGTTCTTCTCAGGCGTTTGACATCATGAGTGGAGATTTCCATTCAACTCCACCCAAATTGAGATGAGCAGAATGTCTCAGAGTTGGCAGGAGACACTGTTGAAATATGAGGGAAAATTGAAAAATCGCAGTATTGAACCTTTAAATTGCCAACTGCACTTTAAAGTATACATGTTTAAATACATGCACACTCACTCCTGCCCACTTTGCTCAGGAGAGGAAGAGAGTGGTATAGAAGACCACATGGGCATAAAGAGTCAATGATCCCTGGATATATCTGCATGCCAACCTGCCCATGACCCCTGGATATATCTCCATGCCAACCTGCCCATGACACCTAGGTATACAGTATATCTGTGCCAGCCCAAGGCTTTGGGGAGATTTACTTCACTCTGCCACAGTGAGGGCTGTTGTAAAATAGAAAAAATACCAAATATCTCTCTCTCTCTCTCTTACCACCCCAAACTGCATTGTGTTGGGCTTTGGGCGGAGACTTAAGCATGCTTCTGGATCCTTTTCCAATCAGAGGATAAGGAAGGACTATGAATATATAGGTACTACAACAACTTGGGATATAGGGATAAAGACCACAAAGTCTCCATCATTCTGTCACCGTTACTTTTCATTTCTTTTACCAACCATGCACTTATTCAAATGGTTTATGAAGTGGGCATCACTTAACACAGAAGTGTTATGCGCTTGGTAAAATATTCCTCATGTGTGAAAGATACCTGCTGTGCATCATCTTCACACCACATGGCTGTGTCTGAATTGGTTGAGTGAATTCAATTAATTGATGTTGTACTGTTGCCAAACATGCTAATTATGCGAATGTCAGTCACAAGAAGAACTTTTCAAGAACGTACGCTTGTGTTGCACTATCAAGGCTGACACAATTTTTGTGAAGATCGATTGGTCAAATATTCTGCCAGCTTATTACTATGGAAGACTGCATGCATTCTTAGAAAATGACCATGGAAAAGCAACCGATTTTATCAGACAGTTCCATTACTATCCAACGCAGAATAGTCATTTAAAACTTGAGAAAGATTCCACATCTTGTGTTTAAGCTGAAGGTTATGCCAGAACATGCTCCTGACACAGAGTATCATTTTGTTGCGATAATGAATCACAGAGGATAAAGAATGTTTCAAGTGCAGCTCCTTGTGACACACTCTGAACTCTCCTTCCATCAACAAGGACACCAGCAAAGCAAACAAGCAAGCAGATGAAGTTACATAAAGCCCCATTAATGTTCTTAAGCAGATGAGGCTATTTTGAGTGTACTGGCTCTACGGCAGATCAGGCTCCTGTGTGTGTTTTTTCTTTTGAATTCTTGCTTCTTCCTCTCTTCACGGATTATTGCGTTCCAATTTCAGCACATTGCGAAATGTAGGTCACAAATCAATTTAGAGTGTCTCGTGTCGGAAACCTCAGAGGAGGGATGGGGGGAGGAGAAGGGGAGGGGGGTCTTAGATTAGTCTCCCCCTCTTCTCCTCTTCTCTGTGTGGGTGTGTGGGCCCTGAAATACATTTTTCCTCAATGAAGGGCCTCAGGCAGGACCTGCTGTGCTTTTCTAGTAGCCTGTGGCGCTAGTGGCTCTTCACACACAACCGACCACTGAAAGAATGGGCGGTTTGGGTTTTTGAAATACGGCCAGCATGAGTTCCATTTAGCCATCCTTGCAACAGGTTGAAAACATTTATTTTCCCAAACATTTTTTTCCCCCAACAATTTCACTCGGGGGTGATTTTATTTGCCCCCCCCACCCCAAAGTTAAAAATAAATAAATACAATTGAATTGTTGGACAGCAAATCAGCTCCAAGGGATTTTAATTTTGGAAATCTTTTCCAAAATATTCCTACGCATACAGGTAACTTTTTAAAATAATTTTTTTATCTCACATTTGTTTAACCAGGTAGGCCAGTTGAGAACAAGTTCTCATTTACAAATGCGACCTGGCCAAGATAAAGCAAAGCAGTGCGACAAAAACAACAGCACAGAGTTACACATGGGATAAACAAACATACAGTCAATAACACAATAGAAAAGTCTATGTACAGTTTGTGCAAATGTAGTAAGATTAGGGAGGTAAGGCAATAAATAGGCCATAGTGGTGAAACAAAAGTTGAGTGACACAAATTGTGACTAGGGTGGGCATGCTAGTTTCTTTATTTCTATGTTTTCTATTTCTTTGTTTTTGGCCGAGTGTGGTTCCCAATCAGAGGCAGCTGTCTATCGTTGTCTCTGATTGGGAATCATACTTAGGCAGCCTTTTTCCCACCTGTGTTTTATGTGTAGTTATTTTCTGTTTAGTGTCTGCACCTGACAGAACTGTTTCGTTTTTTTCTCTTTGTTATTTTGTTCAAGTGTTTTTTGAGTAATGAAGATTCATGAACACTTATCAAGCTGCGTTTTGGTCCATGCCTTCCGACGAGAGACGTTACACAAATATTAATTTTCACAAAGTCTGCTGCTTCAGTTTGTATGATGGCAATTTGCATATACTCCAGAATGTTATCAAGAGTGATCAGATGAATTGCAATTAACTGCAAAGTCCCTCTTTGCCATGCAAATGAACTAAATCCCCCAAAAACATTTCCACTGCATTTCAGCCCTGCCACAAAAGGACCAGCTGACATCATGTCAGTGATTCTCTCATTAACACAGATGTGAGTGTTGACGAGGACAAGGCTGGAGATCACTCTGTCATGCTGTTTGAGTTCGAATAACAGACTGGAAGCTTCAAAAGGAGGGTGGTGCTTGGAATCATTGTTATTCCTCTGTCAATCATGGTTACCTGCAATGAAACACGTGCCATCATAATTGCTTTGCACAAAAAGGGCTTCACAGGCAAGGATATTTCTGCCAGTAAGATTGCACCTAAATCAACCATTTATCGGATCATCAAAAACTTCAAGGAGAACGGTTCAATTGTTGTGAAGAAGGCTTCAGGGCGCCCAAGAAAGTCCAGCAAGCACCAGGACCATCTCCTAAAGTTGATTCAGCTGCAGGATCAGGGCAACACCAGTACAGAGCTTGCTCAGGAATGGCAGCAGGCAGGTGCATCTGCACGCAGAGTGAGGCAAAGACTTTTGTAGGATGGCTTGGTGTCAAGAAGGGCAGCAAAGAAGCAACTTCTCGCCATGAAAAACATCAGGGACAGACTGATATTCTGCAGAAGGTACAGGGATTGGACTGCTGAGGACTGGGGTAAAGTCATTTTCTCTGATGAATCCCCTTTCCGATTGTTTGGGGCATCTGGAAAAAAGCTTGACCGGAGAAGACAAGGTGAGCGCTACCATCAGTCCAGTGTCATGCCAACAGTAAAGCATCCTGAGACCATTCATGTGTGGGGTTGCTCCTCAGCCAAGGGAGTGGGCTCACTCACAATTTTGCCTAAGAACACAGCCATGAATAAAGAATGGTACCAACACATCCTCCGAGGGCAACTTCTCCCAACCATCCAGGAACAGTTTGGTGACAAACAATGCCTTTTCCAGCATGATGGAGCACCTTGCCATAAGGCAAAAGTGATAACTAAGTGGCTCGGGGAACAAAACTTTTGGGCACGACAGTACAGGTACAGTGATCGGTAAGCTGCTCTGACAGCTGATGCTTAAAGTTAGAGAGGGAGATATAAGGCTTCGGTGATTTTTTTCCAATTCGTTCCAGTTATTGGCAGCAGAGAACTGGAAGGAAAGCCGACCAAAGGTGGTGTTGGCTTTGGGGATGACCAGTGAAATATACCTGCTAGAGCGCGTGCTACGAGTGGGTGCTGCTATGGTGACCAGTAAGCTGAGATAAGGTGGGGCTTTACCTAACAAAGACTTATAGATGACCTGGAGACATTGGGTTTGGCGATGAATATGTAACGAGAGCCAGCCAACGAGAGCATACAGTTCGCAGTGGTGGGTAGTATATGGGGCTTTGGTGACAAACGGATGGCACTGTGATAGACTACATCCAATTTGCTGAGTAGACTGTTGGAGGCTATTTTGTAAATGACATCGTTGAAGTCAAGGATCGGTAGGATAGTCAGTTTTATGAGGGTATGTTTGGCAACATGAGTGAAGGAGGCTTTGTTGCAAAATAGGAAGCCGATTCTAGATTTAATTTTGGATTGGAGATGCTTAATGTTAATATGAGTCTGGAAGGAGAGTTTACAGTCTAGCCAGACACCTAGGTATTTGTAGTTGTCCACATATTCTAAGTCAGAACCGTCCAGAGTAGTGATGCTAGTCGGGCGGGCGGGTGCGGGAAGCAATCGGTTGAAGAGCATGCATTTAGTTTTACTAGTATTTAAAAGCAGTTGGAGGCCATGGAAGGAGTGTTGTATGGCATTGAATCTCGTTTGGAGGTTTGCTAACACAGTGTCCAAAGAAGGGCCAGATGTATATACAGAACTGTGTCGTCTGCTTCCAAAACAAAACAAAAAAAAGGAATCATAAAGTGTCTTAATGGAATGGTGGGCCACCACAAGCCATAACAGCTTCACTGCACCTTGACAAGTGTCTGGAACTCTCTTGAAGGGATTCACCATTCACCATTCTTCCACCATCATTTGGTATTTTGTTGACGGTGGTGGAAAACGCTGTCTCAGGCGCCGCTCCAGAAACTCAAGTGTTCAATTGGGTTGAGATCTGGTGACTGAGAAGACCATGGCAAATGGTTTACATCGTTTTCGTGCTCATCAAACCATTCAGTGACCACTCGTGCCCCGTGGATTGGGCCATTGACTCCCTATTGTGTTCCCATAGCCATGGTATTCAAAACAATGGCCTGCCCAGCGTGTTTATACATAATGGGATGATAATTGCTTAGTTAACTCAGGAACCACACCTGTGTGGAAGAACCTACTTTCAATCAAATCAAATAAATGTTAATTGTCACGTGCCGAATACAACAGGTGTAGATCTTACAGTGAAGTGCTTACAAGCCCTTAACCAACAATGCAGTTAATAAAGATATGGTTTTAAGAAAGTATTTACTAAAATAAACAGAAGTTTAAAAAAAAAAAACTTTGTGGACCTAGACTTGGCGCTCCGGTACCGCTTGCCGTGCCGGCAGCAGAGAGAACAGTCTATGACTAGGGTGGCTGGAGTTTTTGGCAATTTTTAGGGCCTTCTCTGACACCGCCTGGTATAGAGGTCCTGGATGGCAGTAAGCTTGGCCCCAGTGATGTACTGGGCTGTACCCTCTGTAGTGCCTTGCGGTCAGAGGCTGAGCAGTTGCCATACCAGGGGGTGATGCAACCAGTCAGGATGCTCTTGATGGTGCAGTTGTAGAACTTTTTGAGGATCTGAGAACCCATACCAAATCTTTTCAGTCTCCCGAGGGGGAATAGGTTTTGTCATGCCCTCTTCACGACTGTCTTGGTGTGTTTGGACAATGATAGGTCATTGGTGATGTGGACACCAAGGAACATTAAACTTTCAAACTGCTCCACTACAGCCCCATTGCTGAGAATGGGTGCATGCTCAGTCCTCCTTTTCCTGTAGTCCACAATCACCTCCTTTGTCTTGATCACGTTGAGGGAAAGGTTGTCATCTTGGCAACACACTGCCAGGTCTCTGACCTCCTCCCTATAGACTGTCTCATCATTGTTGGGGATCAGGCCCACCACTGTTGTGCCATCGGCAAACTTAATGATGGTGTTGGAGTCGTGCTTGGCCATGCAATCATTGGTGAAGAGGGAGTACAGGAGGGGATTAAACACACATCACTGAGGGGCCCCTGTGTTGAGGATGAAGGACTATGGTGGTCTGCTTGAAACATGTTGGTATATCAGACTCGGTCAGGGACAGGTTGAAAATGTCAGTGAAGTGACTTGCCAGTTGGTCAGCGCATGCTCGGCGTAAACATCCTGGTAATCCGTCACTGGTATAACCTGCTTTAGTTTTTGCTTGTAGGCAGGAATCAGGAGGATAGAGTTATGGTCAGATTTGCCAAATGGAGGGCGAGGGAGAACTTTCTACGTGTCTCTTGGTAAATATTTTGTTCTACAGCTTATCATGAGATACTCTACCTCAGGCGATCAAAACCTCGAGACTTCCTTAATATTCGATTTTGTGCGGCAGCTGTTATTTACAAATAGACACAGACCGCCACCCCATGTCTCACCGAAGCAGGTGTACTATCTTGCCGATGCACCGAAAACCCAGCCAACTGCATGTTATTCATGTAGTCGTTCAGCCACGACTCGGTGAAACATAAGATATTACAGTTTTTAATGTCCCGTTAGTAGATGCAGATTACTCACTCACTGATGGCTCCTTACAAGGCACCCCGACCTATGTCTCCAATATCTCCCTCTCTTCTTCATGCGAATGACGGGGATTTAGGCCATGTCGGGGGGCTAAAGTAAATCCTTCGCGTCCGGCTCGTTAAAGAAATCATCTTTGTCCAGTACGAGTTGAGTAATTGCTGTCCTGATATCCAGAGGCTCTTTTCAGTCATAAGAGACGGTGGCAGAAACATTATGTACAAAATAAGTTACAAATAATGTGAAAAAACACACACAATAGCACAATTGGTAAGGAGCCCTTTAAGCGGTACCATCTCAGATATAGAATATTCTTTGTATCCCTCGTTTACTCGTGTTTCCATTATTTTGGCAGCTACCTGTATATGTGATTGTATACAAATGTAAGCAAGGTTTAAAATGATTGTGTTTTAGTCAAATATCATATATGTTTGGGCTTCTTACGGACAATTTGCAGTCTACAAATGATTTGTAATTATCCTCCGGCCCCCTGACCATTCGCTCAAGAACAAATCGGCCTGCGGCTGAATCTAGTGTATGATTCCTGGCCTATAGGGATATTTATGTATCTACTGCATGCGTTTCCCTAGGTATGTAAATAGCCAGGGTATTCAGAAGGGAAAGGGTGCAATACATGGGAATATATTCTTTATAGCCCACATGACATCATTTACATTCATGTTTGTACTTCAGGTTCAATGGAACAAGTCCTGAAAGTTATAACTATGCTGCTTGTTCATCATACTGTACATCAGGGAACCTTATAGGGAAATAATGTATATAAATAACATGTGCATGCCACAAATGTAAAATATGTGCATAAAACCAACATATGAAATGAATGCAGTATTTTATGATGCTGAGACTGGGAGTATGTCTGATAGTCAATGAATTTGATACATTAACATCATTTTTTTATTCAGTGAACAGCATAGAAGGGCACTATTGGGAGCTTGGGGATATTGTCAGCCTTTTGTGTGGGAGGTAGGCTGACTGATGCTAGACACTAGACACTAGATACAGTGTCGGCCTATGTTTCCCTCGTCTCAAGTCGACAGTGAAATTCACATCAGTATTATTAAACTTATGTATAACAATTGTTTTTACCCCAGTTCCAGAAATAGACTGACGAGACTTGTTTTCTCTTTTCCTGTTCAGGTGTTGACCATCTGGGCTGTGGTGATTTCCGGGACAACGGCTGACCTGACCTGTGATACACTGCTACTGCTGTCCACCAATCTCACTGGTGAGGCCCTCTTCCAATCGTATAAGGACGGTTTTCTATGTGGGCGGGGAATATGGTGGAGGAACATTTTTGATGGTCTATCATGTTAAATAGGGAGTTGAACTCATTCTGAGTTCTTCCCATCACTGAATAGGCACGGGTGGAATACTGTACATAGGCAACAACAGTCATTATTGGTCAGTCCACAGCATCAGTGGAAAACAGGAATGCAATTGGGCAAGAATGTGTTCCCAATCGAAGTCCATGTGCACTCTACAGTCCCAATCACCTATGATGACACAAAGCTTTCAAATATAATTTTTTTTGAATGGGGGGCTGAACTGATTCTGCATGTGTTTTTCTGCTGCTCATTAAGAAAAATAAGATTTGGGTCTTGTATGTTCACTATATTGTACCTTGGTAGTTATTTTTGTTTGTCCTTATTGAGTCACAGTAGCAAAAAAATTCCCTCAGTATAGTCTGAATTAAATAAGATAAATCAAGAAATATATAATTAACTTAAAAGTTTTGCAGAGGAGGTCTTAGTCGCGCAATTTGACATCTAGCTAAGGTGTCTGGTGCAGTATTTCTCAAGTATTTTTTTTTGTTGCATGGAAACTAGAAGTGCACTGCAGTGCTACTACGCTCGAGACTGATTTCTGAGAACATGTCTACAACTTCAGCAAGCTGTCGAACTATCGTAAAATAAAGCACTAGCTACAGTACACACTGTTTATCAGTGCATAAAATCACTAGCTAATTCCATCTCTGTGGTTGTCAATAAAGCTAGCTAGTAGCTAGAAGGCACTTAGCATAGTTAGCAAAATCAGCTTATCAAGCAAAAGCTTATCAAGTCACTCGCGAGTGGAAAAGTGCTTTGGTGTCTGAGTTTTTACAACTTTCTCATTATCTATTACCAGAGTGTATGTCTGTCTGGCAGTGTTTCATAGAGAATCATGTTACAAAACATGCTGCGGTGGGACACAAGATGCTCGCTAATGGGTTCTGAATTTTTGAATATTGAATCATGGCAGTTGGTATGCATGTGCGCATTGTCTTCATTTGTAATTTTGCCCAAAACAGTGGCAGACTCGAGTGATTACTATCAAACACATCAGCAAGTTGCCACACAATAAGTTTAGGTGCCAAGTGGTCTTTCAACATAACATTGGCGACGTGTTGTCTTATGTGTAACAAGTCCCAGGCACTCTGTAATGTGGGCAGGTCTGTCACTGCCTGTGGGTTCTATCATATGATTAGATTGAGCGCGATCAGCATAGCTGTTTCTCCGTGCATGACAATTCTCCCTTGGCGTTACCATCTGTGTGAATGGGCAAGTAGGCATGATCAAAATCAAAACCCAACAGCTTCTATAAATCTCGCAAATCTCCATTTTGGAGATACTGACTTTATGCCCATAATTATGCTATTTACACTTTGTAGTACATGTTTTTAACAATAATCAATGTTTCTGACTATTATCGATGCAACATAGGCCGTTGTCAACCAGAGAAATATATATATATTATTTTTATTTCATTTTTTATGTCTAGTTGCTCTTTAAGACTTTCCTAGAGTGAGCTATACAATATACAGTACAGTAGCTTTGGTCAGAGAGCACTTGAGATATTTCAGATGAAATTGTGTTGAGGTGAAAGGAAGACACTCCGAGATGAAATTGTGATGAGATGAAAGTACCCCGCTCTGCACTCAGATAGAAGAGGTTGTTGTGAGATGTGCTATTACCTCTGTCAGTAGTGCCATTCTTATTGTTCCCAGATGGTTCAATTGGCCAATCACAAATCACAGTTCACCCTTCAGTTATAAAAAGGCATTGGATGTGTCTTCAATGGCATCCTATTGGCTTTAAAGTACACTAATTTTGACTAGGGCCCATAGAGCTCTGGATAAAGTAGTGCATAACAGTATATGGGCTCCCAAGTGGTGCAGCGGTCAGAGGCGTCACTACAGTACCTGGTTTGAATCCAGGCTGTACCACATCTGGCCGTGATTGGGAGTCCCATAGGGCGGCGCACAATTGGCCCAGCGTCGTCCGGGTTAGGCCGTCATTGTAAATAAGAATTTGTTCTTAACTGACTTGCTTAGTTAAATAAAGGTTACATTTTAAAATACAAGGAATAGGGTCAAAATTAGAGCACTATAAAATGAATAGGGTGCCATTTCGGACACAGGCATTGTCTGAAGTTGACTTGACTACATGACAAAGGTGTGAGCAGGAGATTTCCATAGGCTGTGGGATCTTTTTGCATGAACAGTTTATCAAGACTGTCTAATCGTCTGTGATGGGACTTAGAGTTGCACCTCAGTTACCCTCAGTATCAATCTAGGAGTAGTCTGTGATGATTGCATATTCTTTTCCATAAGGATTAGTCCTCCCACCCCTCGCACCCTTCACCCCTCACTTTCACTTCAAAGGCCAATCAAAAAGATTATGTAGAGCGGTTGCTTTGTGCTGTATGTGTAAACGCAGTGTGTTTGAGGACATTGGTGGAGCTCAGATTCGATAAGATCTATGATGATGGATTATCTCTAAGTGATCAGAGACTGCATGGGGAAGAGATGTCAGGTTATAGAGCACACTTCATAGTCTTTATAGCTTCCAACATTATGAGGGTTTGACTGACAAGATTCTAGACTCATTTGACCTGTAATGAAACAACAGTTTGACCTGTAGCACAAACCTTCAGACAGGTGTACAGTTGGCTATACAGAGGGCTATGAAAGGTGAAGAGCTTAATCATCGGAGCATTGAGAAAATCATGTCAAGCACATTATCTAGTCATATCAAGGATGAAATCATCCATATCTCACTCACCATGATGGTGTTTAAAATGGGATTCAATGTGAATCTTAAATTTTTGTCACTTCTTTGATTCCCTTTTACCCAGTCTGTTAAAAGATGGTTACTGAGAAAGGATGCCAAATATATTTTCTCTACACTTCATCATACATTTTTAAATGAAATTGTCAGCCAGCACAGAGGATAGGTTATTTTGTGTGTTTTTCAGAGGTAAAGGTCAGAAATATTGCTGGATTTGGAGTTTACAAAGATTTATTTTTTTTACGTTTTCTTTCTTCAACTGTCATTCTCATGTCATGAAGTCACCACCTTCTTCTAGAGAACTCTTGGGAAATCAACAATGAAAAGTTCTGAGATGACACATAACGAACGGGAACATAGTCTGCCTTGTTCACCTCTGTCAGCCATCAGAGATGTTGTTTCCTTGTCTTTTCAACTTCCACATGAAAGGGGAAAACACATCTTAGGGATGGGCATGAATGACAAATTACAATGACAAATACTACTCCAAAATACCCTAAAAACCAATGTATCAAAATAAAATATAACATTCTTTTGCAAAGTATTGTATTTAATTAAAATACATGTATTATGTATTTTAACATACAAAATTACATTTGCAAGTAGCCAGCCGAACAGCAACAACATTCTCAGTAACAGTTACAGAAACTTCTTACTTACTATGACTGTGATTTGTTGAATGCACTTTTACTCTGGATAAGAGTGTCTGCTAAATGACCAAAAGGTAAAGGTATAGGTGAAAAGTAACAACTGCAAAGCACACTGGGCATTGTCATAGGCCTAATTTCAATTAGAATGTTTTAGATATACAGTGCACTCGGAAAGTATTCAAACCCCTTGACTTTTTCCACATTTTGTAAAGCTACGGGCTTATTCTAAAATGGATTAAAAAAATTATACAAAATCCTCATCTATCTACACACATAATGACAAAGCAATTTTTTTGGGGGGGAAATATAAAATTTACTTAAGTATTCAGACCCTTTACTCAGTACTTTGTTGAAGCACCTTTGGCAGCGATTACAACCTCCAGTCTTTTTGGGTATGATGCTACAAGCTTTGCACACCTGTATTTGGGGAGTTTCTCCCATTGTTTTCTGCAGATCCTCTCAAGCTCTGTCAGGTTGCATGGGGAGCATCGCGGCAAAGCGATTTAAAGGTCTTTCCAGAGATGTTCGATCGGGTTCAAGTCCGGGCTCTGGCTGGGCCACTCAAGGACATTCAGAGACTTATCCCGAAGCCACTCTTGCATTGTCTTGGCTGTGTGCTTAGGGTCGTTGTTCTGTTGCTCTAGTCTGAGGTCCTGAGCGCTCTGGAGCAGGTTTTCATGAAAGATCTCTCTGTACTTTGCTACGTTCATCTTTCCGTCAATCCTGACTAGTCTCCCAGTCTCTGCCGCTAAAAAACATCCCCACAGCATGATGCTGCCACCACCATGCATCACCGTAGGGATGGTGCCAGGTTTCCTCCAAATGTGATGCTTGGCATTCAAGCCGTAGAGTTCAATCTTGGTTTCATCAAACCAGAGAATCTTGTTTCTTATGGTCAGAGAGTCCTTTAAATGCCTTTTGGCAAACTCCAAGCGGGCTGTCATGTGCCTTTTACTGAGGAGTGGCTTCCGTCTGGCCATAAAGGCCTGATTGGGGGAGTGCTGTAGAGATGGTTGTCCTTGTGGAAGGTTCTCCCATCTCCAAAGTGGAATCTGGAGCTCTGTCAGAGTGATCATCGGGTTCTTGATCACCCCTCTGACCAAAGCTCTTCTCCTCCTAATGCTTAGTCTGGCCGGGCGGCCCAGTCTAGGAAGAGTTTTGGGGGTTCCAAACGTATTTTATTTAAGAATGAAGGAGGCCACTGTGTTCTTGGAGATCTTCAATGCTGCGGTACCCTTCCCCATATCTTTGCCTTGACACAATCCTGTCCTGGAGCTCTACGGACAATTCCTTCGACCTCATAGCTTGGTTTTTGCTCTGACATGCACTGTCAACTGTGGGACCTTATATAGACAGATGTGTGCCTTTCCAAATCATGCCCAATCAATTGAATTTACCACAGGTGGACTCCAATCAAGATGTAGAAACAGGATGCACCTGAGCTCAATTTCGAGTCTCATAGCAAAGAGTCTGAATACTTATGTAAATAAGGTATTTCTGTTTTTAATATTTAATACATTTCCAAACATTTAAAAAAAATGTTTTCACTTTGTCGTTATGGGGTATTGAGTGTAGATTGACGAGAAAAAAAAGTTATTTAATCCATTTCAGAATAAGGCTGAAATGTAACAGAAGGGGTTTGAATACTTTCTGAATACATTTAGCTAATTTAGCAGACACTCTTAGTGCTATCAGACTTTTGATACCAATGTAGGGTGAAAGGGGACAACAAAAATGTGAACAGCTATATAAAAAATGGTATAGAAAAGTATTTTGAAAATAGAAATGACAGATTTAGAAAGTATCTTGTTAGAAAATACTTTGGTGTGTAGTTCAGCCCAGTGTAATACAAAACGCAAAATATAAAATGTGAAATACTGCCCATCTCTGACAAGACTAAAGCTTTGCAAATAAACTATGCAAATACATTGGGGTTCTAAAATTCTTGACACCCTTGAAAAGATGCGCAAAAATGACTGTATAAAAGATATAATTGAAATACTGATAGACAAGAAATGGTGGGAAATTATATTATTTTATACTAATACAATTGCTCAGAGAAAGATGTTTTGTTTAACAAGTAATATCTTTTTTATTTTTCAAAACGTAGAGGTCAAAATTATTGACCCCCCCTATTTTCAATACCGCACCTTGTGAAGATGACGGCACTGGGCTGTTGTATGAGTTAGAGAACACACAGCTTAGACTATTCCTCCATACACAATCCTTCTCCATACAAACTCCTTCTAGATCCTTGGTACCCTTCGTCTGCGCTTTTGGACCGCCCTCTACAATTCAAACCACCAGTTTTCATTGAGTTTCAAGTTCGGAGACTGAGATGGCCATTGCGAAATGTTGATTTTGTGGCCAATTAAAATATTATTTGTGGATTTTGATGTGTGCTTGGGGATATACAAAAAATGTATTACTTGTTAAACAAAATCTATTTCTATGAGTAATTGTATTAGCATAAAATAATATAATGCATACAACATAGCTCAATATTTTAATAATGTATTATTGCTGAAAGTATTTCGCTGCTACCTTAACTTTAGGTTATAGCCAGTTCGGCAGTTTACGTTGATGCAGAAATATAGTATATCTGTGCAAAATTGCTGATGAAGCTGCAGTGTTGATGTTGTCTCCCTTGAATAAGCCTGCTAATTGGATGGAAGCCATTCACTACTAATGCAATAAGCTATTTTCTTCTTCCTTTAAGGATCAAATAAGCTTGTGTGCAATTAACTCCTTGTGGCAGTTGGGCCAGCGAGCAATGTTTCAGTAACACGCACGCACACACACACACACATACACAAACACACACACACAGTGCCCAGCTCTTTAATTAGCTATACGTGATTTTGAAGGGATATCGAAGGACGAGACACACGTTAGCCACTATTTGGTTGCAGTGAACAGCTTTGTAAAAAGCAAGAATAATGCATATCCTTTTGATCCAAAGGCTTTATGAGCACCCCTTTGACCTAGAAAGAGAAGATACTGTGATAAATGATGATGCGCAGAGAAAGGAGGTGTTACGTGGTGGTAGTGGCTTATAATTACGGTTGTTGCAGGTGCTGAGAAAGGACACTCAGGATCTAATAGACCAGCAATTAACGCAGAGAGAAATTAATCGACTTTGTTTAACGCAGTCGTCTCAGCCCACTTCAAGAAACTGTTCTAAGAACTGCTGTTTAGAAGTCGGCGCATTGAAGGGTGATGGCTGGCTGGCGTATCGTTGACATATCAAACTTGTGTGGGGGGGGGGGGGTTTGTGCAGTTCTGTTTCCATGGTGACTATTCAACAGTAAACTTTCAATGGGGTTATTTACAGCGGACCCCTCACATTATTACCTGCTGCTGTGTAAACTTAATACATCCAGAAAGATATTAAACATCCCCCATAATTGTATAACTGGTTGTTTATTCTATAGGCTTTGTCATTTCATTCTCAAAATTCAGAGCATGTTTTCCTATGGATTTTCCTTCCCACCAATGCTCACCATATATCCTGCTATCTGCAGTAGAGGATGTTTACTTCCTTCCACATGTCAAGAGAGTACTCTCTGTCTCTCTCTCTCCCTCTCTCTCCCTGGCTCCATCCATCTCTGATATGTGTGCCCATTAAACAGAGGGAAGCTTAGGGAAAGTATGCAGATCAAACGGTGATTAACATCTCATCTCAGATTTCCTGAATCAATGTCTGTCTCCCCTTAATGGGCCACTGAAGGCCAAGATGCCACCACAGCCATGATTTATCAATGCTATTACACCAACAAGTTGTTGAATTGGTTGTAGTATTGAACGCCCCTCTTAAAAAAAAATCTGAAATGACTACCGTAAGTAGCTCCTACATTCTAGCCTATTTGTATTTATCCCTGATTTGTCTGGGTAGATCTCTTATCTACAGAGCTTATCCTGTACTCATCACACATTTACTAACACCTTTCAGTGTTTGGGAGAGAGAGAGAGCGGTACTGCCTAGCCTGCCTGTCCATCAATCATCACAGTAAGCCAATTATTGAGAACAAAAAGCTTGATTGTACTTGAAATGGTGTAAAAAGATGATTGCAACTGTGTTAGGCTCTGTTTCTAACATCTGCGGTTTGCATGAGTCATGGTTTATTAATTGAGCAATAAACTTGTCAAATTGCATCACGGTGACATGAATCACTGGAACGTGTGTGTGGGTTAACTCGTCACATGAATGAATGCGTGGACTAATTCCTGGAGCGTGAGCACAGCATTTATGTGAGTGGTATGTTTTTTTATAACCAGGAAAGTTGACTGAGAACACATTCACAGCAACAACCTGGGGAAGTGTTACAAGCTGGGGATAATTAGGTGGCCATGATGGCCAGATTGGGAATTTAGCCAGAACACCGGGTTAACACCACTACTCTTACAATAATTGCCATGGGATCTTTAATGACCACAGAGAGTCAGGACACCTGTGGGCTAGGTGTTCTGCTAGCGTCCCACCTCGACAACATCCGGTGAAATTGCAGAGCGCGAAATTCAAAATAAAAAATCGTAATATTAAACATTCATCAAAATACAAGTGTCTTACATCGTTTAAAAGCTTAACTTGTTGTTAATCCAACCGCGTTGTCAGATTTCAAAAAGGCTTTACGGCGAAAGCATACCATGCAATTATCTGAGGACAGTGCCCCGCATACACCAGCATAAAAAAAAAAAAATCTAACCAGAAGAGGCGTTACAAAAATCAGAAATAGCGATAAAATAAATCACTTACCTTTGAAGATCTTCCTCTGTTTGCAATTCCAAGGGACCCAGCTACACAAAAAATTGTTGTTTTGTTCGATAAAGTCCTTCTATATATCCCAAAAAAGTCAGTTTGGTTGGTGCGTTTGATTCAGTAATCCACCCGTTCCACTCGTTCAACGTGCAGACAAAGGAATCCCAAAATTTACCGGTAAACTTCATCCAGACAAGTCAAACAACATTTCTAATCAATCCTCAGGTACCCTAATACGTAAATAAATGATCAAATTTAAGACGGAATGTAGTATGTTCAATACCGGAGAAAAATAACGAATTGCACGCCCTCATTCACTCGCGCCACAAGACTGGAGTCCTAACGAGGGACACCTTAGAAAAACTACTACTTTTTTTCAAAAAACAAGCCTGAAACCCTTTCTAAAGACTGTTGACATCTAGCGAAGCCATAGGAACTGCAATCTGGGAGGAATTATTTTGAATATCCCTGTGGCAAACCTCTTCAAGGTTATGAGCGTTTGTCACAAATTAAGTGGGAAACTGTCACCAAATTACCCCAGAATGAGAGTTCTTTCGAACAGGACAGTACCTGTGTGTTTGTCTCTCCGTCCTGATCCACCCAGGTCRTAGGCAAGGTCAAGGATAGCAGGGTTCGGTACACGAATCGGGTTCTCAGTAGGTCCAGGTCCAAACGCCAACAGGTAAGTCCAAAACAGTCCAGCTCATACACAGTCAATCCAGCCAATATCTATTGTCTCTTTCTCTATGGTTCACAGATCCTTCCAGCCCTCACCTCCTCTTCCTGGTTTTTCTTGACCCTTTATCTGTGTGTTGGCTCCACCTTCTGAGGGTTCCCCTTGCTTCTGGGACTTGTAGTTTTGGCAGTCGGCCATTTTGTGATCTGTAGTTCTGATCGGGGTGGCCATTTTAGTGATCGGGCAGAGCCCGTTTTATTAGTTCTGCTCTCACATATCTGCCATTTATCACTCGACCCCCTTCTTTGCCACAATCCCATAGACTAGCATTGAACTAGCCTGTGACCTAAAAACAGTAAGATCCAGATAGATTCTCCTTGGGTTTTTGCCTGCCATATCAGTTCTGTTATACTCAAAGACATTATTGTAACAGGTTTAGAAACTTCCGAGTGTTTTCTATACAACGCTACCAAGTATATGCTAATCCTAGCTTCTGGTCCTGAGTAACAGGCAGTTTACTTTGGGCACGTCAGTCATCCAAACTTCCGAATATTGCCCCCTAGCCCAAAGAGGTTTTAACATCCCATCTGAAAGACAGCACCCTACACAGGGCAATGTCCTCAATAACTGTCCTGGGGTGTTGAGATAATTTAGTTTAGACCAGTTGGAAAGAGTGCCTCCCATTGGTCCTCCAACACCACTTTTAGCAGGAGCTGGTCTCCCATCCAGGACTGACCAGGACCAAATCTGCTTAGCTTCAGAGGCAAGCCAGCAGAGGGATGCAGGATGGTATGCTGTTGGCTATTGTTATGGTAGCTGGTTTAGAGGCAACAGTACCACCAGTGCACTGAGGAGAGGCGCCTGTCTCTAGTAGATGTGTGATATTTGATTTCTTGATAGAGTTTTTGAGACCAGTGTGAAGTGTACACTCAGAGCTACAGTAGGGTGACTTGCTGGAGGACTATGACTATGACCTCTCTTCAGTTGCGTTCAGTCAGCCGCACTGACCCTGTCTGGTAGAATAGAGGGCATTGACCTCTGCTACTGTACAGAAGAACATCATGAGATGGGGCTTGGTCTTGGGAGATGGGTGATCTATTAGATTTCCCATTGAATACATACAGTACTGTCAAATTGTTTACTGAGATGAGACCCAATTCAAAACTGTGTATCTCTATGGGTTTCCGATGTATCAGAGAGATCACAGGGATTTAGCTTGCACTGTATTGGCTCTGAGCCTGTATAGGTTGCAGGGCATGTTATCTCATTGGCCTGGTCCTTTGACATAATTATTATCTACCCATGCAGAGATTCACTGAACCTGAAAACTCCCTTAACCAAGGGCATAGGATCACTAGGGGCCTGAAGTCTCTGGAATGATTGTCTGAATCCCAAATGGCACCCTATGTAGTGCACTAGTTTTGACCAGGGCCCATAGGGTTCTGGTCAAAAGTAGTGCACTATGTAGGGAATAGGGTGCAGCTTCTCTATTTAGGGTGCAGGTAGGGTGCAGCTTCTCCTACTTATAAAGGATAGACTGTCATAAGCAATGTCCAGAGCCTGTTCCCTGTTAGGGGAGGATGTTATGGTAATGTTTGTGGAGAGTTGACACAGTCATCACGAGTGAGTACGTCCCTGGGGAGCTCCTCTATTATAGAATAATTCTGAGGATGGATTGTAGGACTTGTGTTATCAATGGAGTATCCCACATACTGTGTGTGTTGTCTGCGTGACCTACCCTTTAACTTGCAGACCGCATGTCCTCACAGTGCTCACAGCGTGTGTGCATTCGTGCTAAGTGCTTGGATATGTGTCTGTGTGTGTCTTACTCTGAACATAAGACAACCGTTTATGTTGAAATGAGGTTCTCGGGGACAACTTATTTTATGTCAGCGGATGGCAGCCACAGAGGCAGTTGGGGGGAACAGACTGACAGCCTAAGAGACGCCTTTAGGGGCTGTGAAAATGCAATCGTAACTATCAACCATCACATCAACATTACATGGCCATCTAGCAAGGCCAAGTCTCATGTACCAAACATGAACATGGACTCCCGCCAAAATGGGATATGAACACACCAAAGATACAGGATCTATCATGGAAACAGTTAGCTGTGTTTTGAGGATGAAATGGGTTGTGCGTTTGAGCCACTACAGTGTGCTGTGTGACCTCTATATTCCCGGCTCAGGACTTGAGGATGATCTAAGATGAAATGAAAGAACGGTCTGTCCATTCATATGAGACTGCCTCTGACTTTATCACCTAATTAAAAAACAGCCCAAACTGCCTGTACTTGATATATATTTGAATATATATTTATGATTTTATTTACATAGACAGCATCCTCTGTCCAGTTGTCCTTTGATCTAAGTTCAGTGAGGGGAAAAGAGAAGGTAGACGGGCATGAAATGATGTTGGGAAGGAACTATTTGACAGTCATGAGTGCTAGGTTTCCTTCATGACGAGATGCGATGTGGCCCTGGCTCAAACGAAACATGCGCCATGGGTTCCATGTATCCTGCACTATTTGAATAATGCAACTGTACATCAAAGCATATGCCGGAGAGAAAAATTGAATATTTCCATGTATATATTATGGATAGCATGAAACGAAGTGCTGTGGAAATGTACGGGGAGAGGAGTGGGATGAGGGATAAGGGGAATGGGGCGTAAGGAATGGTCGGTTACAGTGGCAAGCATCATTTTACTGCAGATGTTAATCTAAGACGATTCTGCTTTTGTCTCTCGTGTTCCACCTTGTCAGATTGTTTAAATTATTTCACAAGTGTTGCGTTTTGCCTGCCTAATTGTCTATGTTGACTGGTAACACCTTTTAAAAGGTAATGGGGGACAGAATACAAAGAAGATAATTCCAAGACTTTTATGACATGAGTCTCTTTCTTTTTCTTTCTTTTTGGTCAGCATTGATCAGACACATATCCATCTTCATGTCGAACCTGAATAGGACTATAAATGAATTGTAAATGGCATATGGTTCTATTCATTAGTTTCCTGTATATTTAAGTGGTGCATTAATATATGATTTTCCTCTTGTGTTTCAGCACGTACATTGACACTGTGGAATCTGACCCTCACGCCCAGCAATGTCACCGCCGGTGAGTACAGTAGAAGTGTTCATGTGGTCCCAAAGTGTTAGCGTGTATAGCCTGGTATCAGTTTACGTGTCACTTTTTGATGCTTTCGCAAAAGATATGATTCACGGTGTGTAACACCAAAGAGCTGCATTCATTTAGATGGAGAGAAAACATGTGTCGAGGGCTTTTTTTTTGCATTTTCGATCAGAAAATCCGTTTTGGTTACATTTTGCTTTTGATTTTTGTAAAGAGAATAACGACATACATTGATTATCATGTTACAACTTGAATCAAACTCTGGACGTTTAATTTGTATAAGTCAGAACTATACAAAAAAAAAAAATATTGGTCACATATTTAGCAGATGTTATTGCGGGTGTAGCGAAATGCTTGTGTTCATACTTCCACCACTCCCCATTGTGGCTAAATTATTAGGATGGAAATTGCATTGGGACAATAATATTAGACAATTTAGCCAGTACACTTTATTTTATGGTCCTATTTTTGTTGATATTAGGTTTAATGTCACATCCCGCTGTGCTCTTCCAAAAAAGAAAGATACTGCAATGACCTGGCTAGATCATAAAGGAACAATTGTCCAGACAGAGGTTTGAGTTTACGAATTTACGGTTTATTAACCTAACTCCACACAGGCTACTGTTTGGCCGTAGCCCACGCCAAATAAATGAAATAAATGAATATAAGACCCTATAAAACAACCGTAACATTCTCTTGTGAAGACCAGACGTAAGAGAGAGAACATTGGCTAAAAATGGTCTTAACTTGCAATGCTCCATCCCCCTTCCAAACCCCCCACCCACGCCACGTCACTCCACCAACCGCCASGATGCCCGGCATCAGAACATTCCAGGCATTCCCGTGATTGGCAGATAGCAGGTTGATTGGTATGTCAGACCCCGCGAACACTGAGTACTGGTAAGTACAACACAACCAACTAATAGCATAACACATAACACACAGCTGTCTGTGCGGTTCGCTACACAGCCCCCCCCACCACAAAGTCCCTCGTCCCAGGGAACAAACAAAGTCTATGAAGCGACCCGGAGGTCTCCTTTGCCTGCGTGGCCGTGATGGTCGCAGAGTGTCCAGATGTGAAACAAGGGGCTCATTCTATGGCAGGCGGCTACCCCTCTGGGGCCCAGGGGATGAAGGCAGGGATATGGGGGACAAGGATGTGGGAATGGGGAATATAGTCCGTGGAACCACGCGGTGACACAGGGTGGGTGACTGGGGGAGTGGGCTGTCTGAAGCCTTGTCTGCGGCACCTGGGGGTGGGTGCCTGGAGAATGTCATTGCCAGAGAGGGGAATTGTGGGGGTCCCTGGGGTTTGGGGAGAAGAGGCCCCTCTCTACGGGGCTAACCTGTCCCGGTTCAGTGCCACCTTTCTCCCCCTGGGAGGAAGCTGCACCCGGTAAACAACCTCCCCTACCCTCTCCAGGACACTGCAGGGCCCCACCCAGTGGCTGTACAACTTAAGGCTTCTGCCTTTCTTAAGGGGCTGTAGACCCAGACCAGCTCCCCAGCCACAAAGCCTTCTCCGGGTGTGCACGTCATAGTTCCTCTTCTGCCTCACACCTGCATTCACCAGCTGCTCTCTGGCGAAGGTGTGGGCTGTCTCCAGGCGGTCCTGGAGTCTCCGGGCATACTCCGGCCTGGGGGAACAGCAAGGCTATCCAGGGACCAACCAAACACCATCTCTGCAGGGGTGCAGATCTCTCTCCCAAGCATGAGAAGGGCAGGCGTGCAGGAGGTGGAGTCTTGGACAGCGGAGCGGCATGCCATGAGGACCATAGGCAGGTGCTTGTCCCAGTCACGCTGGTGTTTGGCAGAGACGATGGCCAGTTGCTGTCCAAGCATTTTGTTGAAGCGCTCCACCAAGCCATCACTTTAAAGATGAAGAGGAGTAGTGAGGGTCTTGTGCATACCCAGCCTCTCACACATGGTGACTCAAAGTTTCTGCCTTGGTCGCTGTGGATGTACTCCGCAGCTCCAAACCTGCTGAACATCCCCGCTGTCAGGGTGTCGACAATGGTTTCTGCCTCCTGGTCAGGCAGAGCATAGGCCTCGGGCCATTTTGTGAAATAGTTCATGGCCGTGAACACCCAGTGGTTTCCACTGTCTGTGGTGGGGAACGACCGAACTACATCCACTCTCACCCTCTCCATGGGAGCCCCAACTGGGATCTGTTGGAGCTGAGCATGAGAGCGGCCTGGAGGGCCCTTTCTCGCTGTGCAGTTGTCACAGCGGCGACAAAAGTCATCCACGTCCCTCTTGTGCTGCCCCCAGTATAAGCTCTGACGAAGGCGGCGAGTGTTTATGTGACCCCAAAGTGTCCAGTCCTCACCCCCCATGAGTGCTCTGGAGCATAGCCTCCCGCAATGCTTTTGGGACCACCACCTGCCACCTCTCCTCTCACGTAGCTGACTCCTTCCATGCCCGCTGTAGCACGTCATCAGCCAGCCGCAGTCTCTCAAACTTTGACCACAACCCTTTGGTCGCGAGTGAGAGCGCTGCCACCTTTTCCCATGGTGGCCTTAGTTGCACCTCTACCCACTGTAGCACCGGCTGTAGGTCTGTGTCCCATCCCTGCTGCTGCCCCCATTCAGCCACGTCGACAGTCTGCAGCTCACAGCAGACAGGCCCACTCGCCCGAAACACTGTGGCACAGAGTCCCTCTCCTGCACACAGCTCTCTCTCACGGCCCTCTCTCCGCTCACAGTGGCGGCTCCGTCTGCAGTACAGGGCCGATGGGACATGGCGTTGGAGTGGCGTGCCCCTGTCCTGTGCACCACTGTGAAGTCGTATGACTGAAGCTCCTCCAACCAGCGTGCCACCTGCCCCTCTGGCTCTCTGAAAGACATGAGCCACTGGAGAGCAGAGTGGGCAGTCATTACAGTAAAGGGCAGGCCACCCAGGTAGTAGTGTTGGATGGAAGTGTTTGATGGAAGCCACAACAGCAAGGACCTCCCTCCGGGTGACACAGTAGCAGTGCAGTGCTCATGTTTGTCAAATATTTTGCTGAAGTACGCCACCACTCTCTCTCCCATCTGGCCCCACCTGGACCAGCACACCACCCATGCCCACATTGCTCGCGTCTGTCTCCAGAATAAAGGGCAAGGTGAGATCAGGGGGGGGCGAGCACGGAGGCCTCGATCAGTGCACGTTTGAGGGTGTTGAAGGCCTCCTCACACTCCACTGTCCAAGTGAAGACCTTGTTATTCGGTAGCAGCAACGCTTGAGAAGCCCCGTACAAACCTCACGAGGCCAGGCCCAGGAAGCTCTTCAGCTGATGCTGGTCGGTGGGGGTGGGCCAGTCTCGGACAGCCCCCACCTTGTCCTCCATGGTGCTGATACCCTCCTTCCCCACTCGGTGGCCCAAGAAGGACACCTCTCTCCTCACCACTTCTTGGGGTGGAGCTTCAGGCCTGCGGCAGCCACACTCTCCAGTACACATCGTAGCGCCCCTAGGGCTGATTGGAAGGAGCTGCCATGGGCCAGAATGTCGTTGAGGTATACCAGACACTGCTTTCGGGGGATGCCATCCAGCACGCTGTCCATCAAATTCTCAAAAGTAGCTGGAGCGCTGCACAGGAAGAAGCACAGGACCTTGAACTGCCAGTGTCCTCTGTTAGTGGAGAACGCAGTTTTGGCTCTGGCCTCTGGGGAGAGGGGCACCTGCCAGTAGCCACTGCGGAGGTCTATTGAGGAGAACCAGGAGGACCCCATAACCAGGTCCAGCGACTCATCGATACGTGGTATGGGTTATGAGACCTTCCTGGTTATCTCATTCAGCCACCTGAAGTCCGCACAGAACCTCAGCTTGCACCCCTTCTTAGGAACCATGACGACTGGACAGAGCAGGGCACCCCCTCCACAGTGACAGGGACATGACAAAAGTCCCCAACACAGGTCCGGCCCACCATAACAGGCTCCATCCGCTTGCCCTCGTCTGCTTCTGGGGGACTTGGATCCTTGCTCCCCCGTCCGTGTTGGTGGGATCCTCCTGAACATGGTGGTGGTGGTTGGGAAAGCGAGCCAGGGGTCCGCACTGCCCCGTCTATGCGGACCCCAAGCCTTTTCCCTCAGCTGTGGGGGACATGGGGAAATCCGGCACAGATGGCTTGGCTGGCCACATCCCCAGCAGACCCTGGGACCAGGGCGTGTGTCTCGTGCTGCCTGTAGCGACACAGCACGAATTATTTCAGTCATTACAGCCACCCATGCAGGCTTTTCCGGCTCTGGGCTGCTCTGCCCCGCAGCCCGCACAGTGGGTCTGTCTCCCTGCACCCCCACCAAAGCCACAGCTGAAGCCCCAGCCCACACGAGCTCCCTCTCCAAAGCCATCTCCAAGGCTATCTGCAATGACTCAGGATGAACCAGCTGGGTCTGTATGCGCAGCTCCATAGGAGAAAGCGCCTGGATGAACTGGTCCCGTGCTAGCTCGCACTGCACGGAGGGGGGCATGTGAGCATTTGCCTGCCGAGAGAGGCTCTCAATGTCATTAGCTAGCACCCGTAGTGGCTCTCCAGGCTTCCTGCGTCTATTACTCAGCTCTGAGCGCAGCAGCCCGGGCTGTACACACTGTCCAAAGCGCCTCCTCAGTGCTCCCAGTAAAACCCCATAATCACGTCTGTCCTCGGGGCAAATCAATATCAAACAGGACAGAGCATCATCCGTCAGGCACAAATCCAACTGCACTGCCCTATCTTCATTCAACCACCCTCCAAAATGAGCTAACAGTTCAAACTGAGCATGAAAAGCTTCACAATCCGCCTTATCGGAGTACTTCAGGGTCTTAACAGATTCGGACGCAATCGGGAACTGGGCACTGCCATGTTTGTTTACATCCTGAGCACCAGATTCCTCTTCCCGCAGCTTCGATGTCACCCCTTCGGTCCGCCCACCAGAATCCTCACGAAGCACAGTCGACGAAGTACTCATGCCCGCTTCAGCCGACATCATTCTAGCGGTCTCCCTCAAGCGGCCTCTGTGCTCCGATGCCCTGGTGATCCCCCCCCCTGCCAGATCCTCCGACGTACATGCACATGCACCTCCTTGGCCATAGTCGTCCCCTACCTCCACCTTCAATTACGAAATCCCTCTAACCATTTTCAACCCCCGTTGTCACGTACGTTAGCTAGCTATGGTAGTCAGCTAGCTAGCTGGCTAACTTTTATCTACGTTTTTACTTCTGACACCAATGTAATGACCTGGCTAAATCATACAGGAACATTTGTCCTGACAGAGGATTGAGTTCACGAATTTATGGTTATAGTTTGGCCATAGCCCACGCCAACTTGCAATGCTCCATCCCCTTGCTAACACCCCCCCCCCCCCCCTCCAAACACAGCACTACACCAACCACCAGGATGCCCGGCATCAGAACATTTCAGGCATTCCCATGATTGGCAGATAGCAGGTTGATTGGCATGTCAGACCCCGCGAACACGGGTAAGTACAACACGACCAACTAATAGTACTACACATAACACACAGCTGTCTGTGCTGGTCGCTACAAAACATTTGACCCCCCTCCGTGAAATTAAGGGGAAGATTTTCTCTAAGCCAATCGCTATGCATCATGGGCTTTTCTTTGGCAGCCCATGATGCATAGCTGCCTGTGGTTGAAAAAATTGTCCATGACAAATTAGAGTCCCCTTTATTTGATTAATAAGTAACACATTTTTCTCCCACAGCCCAGAGTAATGTTATCAGCTATACGAGGGCTGCCTGCTTGCCTCCTCCAATCTGACGTGCTCTAATTCGTTTTAAACTGCCTGCAGCCTCCCAACTTTGCGTTTTATCCCCGTTTTAGTTTATCAGAATCGTGTTTGGGGTTGTGCTAGGTTTTCAAATCCCTCCAGCGTCTCCACCTCTCTCATTTACGTAGTGAGGATTGGATGTCTTCACTGAAGTTTTAAATCTTTGGGGAGGAAAAAAAACACTGGAAAGTCTTCTCCCTTTACGACTCATTGAATCACTAGCATATTGAGTCCGATGACGCTAAATGTACCCAGACAGACACCTCCTATTTTGCTAATGTGTTCCCTTCTCTTACTCCATCTATTTATCCATCCATAACCCTTTAAGGAAAAACCACATCATTTCATGTGAGATTTCACATGTGAAATCATGGTTTTGGAACACTTTACATGTGATGACATTTCACATCAAGTTTCACATGTGGATTTTTCACATGTGATCACATATCCTTTCACATGTGAAACCATGTAGTTTTGGAACACTTCACATGTGATGGTATTTCACATGTAGTTTCACATTTTAAGCATTTTCACATTTGAAAATCAAATTTGCAGTTCCACATGTAAGACAAATTCCCATGTGAAAATCTATGTTTAATTGCACGTTCACATGTGAAAATCGAATTTGCAGTTTTACATTTATTGTCACATTTATTTCACGAGATCATGTTTTCACATGTTGCTTTTACATGTTGTCACATGTTATCACATTAACACATGTGAAACACGTGATTATGTGAAATTCATGTGGTTTTTCCTTAAGGGTACTGACAATTACCTAGCCCAGATATGGCTTGCCTCCATTACTATTTCAGCATGGTGTTATAGCGAAACAGAGCCTATCCATCAGACCAATCTACCTACCTCTTCATCACAGTCTGCTGCTCTCTACGTTTCTCTCTTTCATTCCCTCTCTCTCTCGTTCAGTTGTTGTCGCTCTCTCAACCTCGCTCCCTCTGCCGTTCCCTCGTTCATTCATTCACTCTCTCCCTCTCCCCTCCAACTCTCCCAGCTCACCTGACTGACAGACCCAGCTGCCTCGCTGGTAGTCCAGCAGCTGTTGCTAAGGGTTACCTGCCCACCTGTATCCCTATTGTGGTGGTTGCTGTTGTTGCTGTTTTGTTGTTGTTATGATCATCATGGAAGGCCACTGTGAGGTGTTAATCCCTTTATCCCCAGGTACAGGTTTGCTGCTACCTGTAAGCATGCTTTCCACTAGAGTGTCGTTGCTAGCACGTTAACACAGATGTTGTTGCTAGTACGACAGTGGCTCGCGGTGGATTACGGGTCCATAGACAGATTGTGACTCACCTCTTCTGTGTATGTCACATCTGCTTATTTTCCATGAATCGGAAATATTCGATTATTTCGTCACGCTTTCATCTTCATGCACAGACGTTGCAATCATCTGTTGTGCTCAGGCATTGCAGGGATGAAGGGGGAAACTCAGGCATTGCAAAGATCACAGGGGGAAACTGTAACCTAACTCTAACTGTAAATCACTCTGCATAAGAGTGTATGCTAAATGACCAAAATGGAAATGGAAAAGACCCTAAAGGGAGGCAGAGACCTGAGATGATCTAAATACAAGAAAACGCTAACCCAGTCGCCTCCCACTATGTATCCAATGTTCCGTCTTGACACGTAATGTCTGTGCGTAATAGAACGTCAGATTGTCATAGAGAAACTGCCTGCGTCACTGCCTTCTTCACTTGTTGGCCACATACCCCATACACAAAATAGTGGCTAGCAAGATGGAGATCACAGAGGTTATTTTTAATGAGTGCATTTCGCAAGTGGCTAGTTTGCGTTAACTACCTTCACTAAAACAACTGCAAAGGTTTACCTGTACATTTTGGATGCAAATCGTGATGTTCTGGCATGTCTGCCTCGTGATTTGTTGGGAGAGTTGTCTGAAGGGGAAACACCCCAGAAACAATTTTTTTCCCTTATCGAAGTACCAAAGGAGTCCGTCATGAATTGCAGACGCTAGTCACTGCTGTTGCCAAGGGTCAGGTTTACAAGACTATTCATCTGATTATCTTTGGGATTCTCGTAAAACCACTTCTGTTACTTAGTAGTGTGGATAATCAATCGGAGACCATTCACGGCTTGGGATGTTTGCGGTGGCTTCTGTGATGTGGTGTATATAAAAGGTTGCTGATGTTGCCTACCGTGTCAAAACACTGTAACAAGAGCTTCGACAGCTCTTTTAATAGATCTTCTACAAACACACACACACACCTCCTTCCCAAATACAAGGTAAAAATGCCATCCACCCAAGGCATAGTAGATTAACACGGAAATAGTACCCGCAAAACACCAGTCTCAACGTCAACAGTGAAGAGGCGCGACTCCGGGATGCTGGCCTTCTAGGCAGAGTTGCAAAGAAAAAGCCATATCTCAGACTGGCCAATAAAAATAAAATATTAAGATGGGCAAAAGAACACAAACACTGGACAGAGGAACTCTGCCTAGCAGGCCAGCATCCCGGAGTCGCCTCTTCACTGTTGACGTTGAGACTGGTGTTTTGCGGGTACTATTTAATGAAGCTGCCAGTTGAGGACTTGCGAGGCGTCTGTTTCTCAAACTAGACACTCTAATGTACTTATCCTCTTGCTCAGTTGTGCACTGGGGCCTCCCAACCCCCTTTCTATTCTGGTTAGAGCCAGTTTGCGCTGTTCTGTGAAGGGAGTAGTACACAGCGCTGTATGAGATCTTCACTTTCTTGGCAATTTCCCGCATGGAATAGCCTTAAATTTTCAGAACAAGAATAGACTGACGAGTTTCAGAAGAAAGTCCTTTGTTTCTGGCCATTTTGAGCCTGTCATCGAACCCACAAATGCTGATGCTCCAGATACACAACTAGTCTAAAGCAGGCCAGTTTTATTGCTTCTTTAATCAGAACAGTTTTCAGCTGTGCTAACATAATTGCAAAAGGATTTTCTAGTGATCAATTAGCCTTTTTAAAATGATAAACTTGGATTAGCTAACACAACTTGCCATTGGAACACAGGAGTGATGGTTGCTGATAATGGGCCTCTATACGCCTATGTAGATATTTCATTAAAAATTAATCTTTCTTTTTTTAACCAGGCAAGTCAGTTAAGAACAAATTCTTATTTACAATGATGGCCTAGGAACAGTAGGTTAACTGCCTTGTTCAGGGGAAGAACAAGAGATGTTTACTTTGTCAGCTCAGGGATTCGATCTAGCAACCTTTAGGTTACTGGCCTAACGCTCTAACCACTAGGATACCTGCCGCCCCAATCAGCCATTTCCAGCTACAACAGTAATTTACAACATTAACAATGTATTTCTGATCAAGCTGATGTTATTTTAATGGACAAAATAATTGCTTTTCTTTCAAAAACAAGTACATTTCTAAGTGACCCCAAACTTTTGAATGGTAGTCATTCAATTACTAGTGCATAGTAACTGTAATCCTAGTTTGCACTTTGCACATTTCAACTATTTGTAAACAAACTTTCAATCAACATTATTCATGTTATTTTAGGCATTTATAGATTGAGGGGTGGTCTAAACAAACCAATGAGTTCCTACTGTTTAGCACAACTTCATATAAGAGGGATGGAAATGTCAAATGTCATGGGTAAACATTGTACAACTTTCCAAAATGTCCAATGTTCAAACATTAGAAAAGTTAGGGGTTGTTATAATTGAATACAACTGGACATGCCCTGAGGCTGTAGCTCGGATGATGACTGGTGCCATGGTTATGACCTCTGTGACCATGTGTGTGTGGTCGACCCTACTGTTGCCAGGGCCAGTTACCTGTAAGCACTGCTAGGCAGGTTACGGTGGTCATGTCCTGTTCTTTATTTACCATTCTCTCTCTGTTAGACAGCTGTGACACTGCGCTCTTTAACCTCTGTCCATCCACAATCACAGACAAAAATCCACTGGTTGTAATGCTGGCTTTTTTCTCTTGTCCTCTCTCTTGTCTTTCTCTCCCTTTCTGATCCCCTTCTCTGTGTCTGTCTCTCTATCTCCCTCCCTCCTTTCTCTGTTGCTCAGGCCTGTTCTGTAACATGTCCATCGATCCCATCGGTACCTGCTGGCCAAAGAGCACTGCAGGGGAGTGGGTGTCACGGCCATGTCCAGAGATGTTCTATGGCGTCAAGTACAACACCACCAGTGAGTAGAGCCCCATTGACAATGCTTATTTGTGTGTGTCTGTCAATATCCAAAGTTGTACAGTACCAGTCAAAAGTTTGGACACACCTACTCATTCAAGTTTTTTCTTTTTTTTTTTTTTTTTTTTTTTTAACTATTTTACATTGTACAATAATAGTGAAGTCATCAAAACTATGAAATAACACATGGAATCAGGTAGTAACCACAACAGTTAAACAAATAAAAAAAACATTGATTTTAGATTCTTTAAAGTAGCCACCCTTTGCCTTGATGACAACTTTGCACACTCTTGGCATTCTCTCAACCAGTTTCACATGGAATGCTTTTCCAACAGTCGTGAAGGAGTTCCCACATATGCTGAGCACTTGGCTGCTTTTCCTTCACTCTGCGGTCCTACTCATCCCAAACCATCTCAATTCTGTTGAAGCTGGGTGATTGTGGAGGCCAGGTCATCTGATGCAGCACTCTCTTTGGTCAAATAGCCCTTACACAGCCTGGATGTGTGTTGGGTCATTGTCCTGTTGAAAAACAAATGATAGTCCCACTAAGCACAAACCAGATGGGATGGCGTATTGCTGCAGAATGCTGTGGCTTAAATTCGAATCTAAATCACAGACAGTGTTACCAGCAAAGCACCCCCACACCATCACACCACCTCCTCCATGCTTCACGGTGGGAACCACACATGCGGAGGTCATCCGTTCACCTACTCTGCGTCTCACAAAGACATGGCTGTTGGAGCCAAAACAAATCTCAAATTTGGACTCTTTAGACCGAAGGACAGATTTCCACCGGTCTAATGTCCATTGCTCGTGTTTCTTGGCCCAAGCAAGTCTCTTCTTATTGGTGTCCTTTAGTAGTGGTTTCTTTGCAACAATTCAACCATGAATGCCTGATTCACGCAGTCTCCTCTGAACAGTTGATGTTGAGATGTGTCTGTTACTAGAACTTTGTGAAGCATTTATTTTGGCTGCAATTTCTGAGGTGCAATTAACTCTAATGAGCATATCCTCTGCAGCAGAGGTAACTCTGGGTCTTTCTTTCCTGTGGCGGTCCTCATGAAAGCCAGTTTCATCATAGTGCTTGATGGTTTTTATGACTGCAATTTTCCAGATTGACTGACCTTCATTGTGATGTGGTGAAGTTGGACCCAGGTGCAGAGAAGAGACCAGACGAGGATTCCTAAAGAGTTTACTGATAAACAGTAGCCGCAGGATTACAGTACACTGGAAAAAACAACAAACACTAAGTCTTAAACTCACTCAGGAAACAAATGCACAGCTTAAACAATTCAAGCTTCTGCAAAGGAAACCAGAAAACAACTCATTTAACAGGGAAATCATAATGAGTAATTGGACGCACCTGTCATTTAATGTCTCTAGGACAGTCTTTGCCACCCTCTTGTGAAATGTGGAACCATGGCAGTACCCCCCCCCCCCTCTAGGAGCGGCTCCTGCCGCGGAGCCAGGGCAACCACCATGTAGTTAGTTGAAGTCCTGAAAAGACCCGGGTCCAGGATGTCCCGGACAGGCACCCACGCCCACTCCTGGGGACCGTAGCCCTCATAGTCCACCAGGCACTGCAGGGTGCCTCGGGGCGAACCAAAACTTACACTCGACAGTCCAGTGGATGTGTTCGGCAGTGTGTTATGAGCATATTCCACCCAGACAAGGAACTTTCTCCAGTTGTTGGCTTGAGTGGAGACGAAACAGCGGAGAAGCTTATCCAGCTCTTGGTTGGCCCGCTCAGTTTGCCCATTAGACTTTAGGTGGAACCCCGAAGAGAGACTCACCGACGCCCCCAACAGGGAGTAAAAGGCCTTCCAATAACGTGCGATGAACTGGGTCCCACGATCTGAGACAATGTCCGTGTAGCCGAAAGACATCGGTAATCACGAGATCAGTGGTCTCCTTCGCCGAGGGCATCTTGGGTAAGGCGATGAAATGGGCTCCCTTTGAGAACCGATCGACGACCACCAGGATAGTGGTAAGCCCTTGGGATGGAGGTAACCCTGTGATAAAGTCTGTGAAAAGTCCCTTGAGCTCCATGAATGCCCTGTCAGCCTCTGGAGTCCAGCAAAAACGGGTCTGGGACTTGTGGGTTAGGATGGTGAGTTGCGTATAAAACACCTGTAAAAATTGGCAAACCTGAGGAACCGCTGGACCTGCTTGAGTGAGGTGGTACGGGCCAGTCGGCAACTGCCTCAACCTTTACAGGGTCCATTTGGATGCCTGCAGTAGAGATAATGTGACCCAGGAAGGAAACTTGGGATAGGTGGAACTCACACTTCTCTATCTTGACATATAATTGACTTGGAGGATGTGCAGTATGTGTTATGGAAGGGTTTTGGAGAAGATCAGGACGTCGTTGAGATAAACAAAGACGAACCGATTCAACATATCACAAAGAGTTTCATTGACCAATGCTTGAAAGACTCCCGGTGAGTTCAATAATCCGAAGGGCATGACTAAATACTCAGTGACCACTAGGGGTGTTAAAGTCCGTTTTCCACTCATCTCCCTCCCTGATTCTCACCAGATTGTAAGCGTTGCGGAGATCCAGTTTGGTGAAGAATTGGGCCCCTGGGGCCAACTCCAATGCGACAGACATCAGGGGTAGGTTCTAGTGATTTTTGATCATAATCCAGTTCAGCCCTCTGTAATCCATGCAAGGACGCAGGCCTCCATCCTTCTTACCCACGAAGAAGAAACCTGCACCAACTGGGGATGTAGAGGGGCGACTGAAACCTGCTTCCAGCGACTCCCAGATGTAATTGTCCATGACTGCTGCCTCAGGGGTCGAGAGGGAGTACAGACGGCCCCAGGGAGGTGTGGAGCCGGTTAGAACTTCTATGGCGCAGTCATATGGACGATGGGAGGAAGGGTGCCTGCTTGCCTCTTGCTGAAGGCCTCTCGGAGGTCGAAGTATTTGGGAGGGAGAGCCGACAAGTCTTGGTCTTCAATGGATTCAGGAAGACACGGTGATGCTCTTGGTGGGGGTCTCAGACATTTAGTCTGGCAGTCCTTATCGCAGTCTAGTAAGTGTCCCATGGACCAGGAGAATAGTGAGTTATGTAGAGCTAGCCAGGGGTACCCTAGGATAAGGGGGTTCTCGGGAGCCATGATCAAAATAATGAGTGATTCACCCCAACCTGCAGTAGATTGGGCTTGGTCTGATATTCCACCTGGCCGGAGACAATGGGGCGTCCATCGAGGGCTTGAATCTGCAGAGGGATGGGACATTTCAAGCAGGGGATTTGTAATTCTCTGGCGAAATTTTGATCAATGAAATTCTCTGCGGCCCCGGTGTCCACGAAGGCTTGAATCTGGTGCTGACTGTTGTCCCTGTGGAGGGTTGCTGATAGTGACAGACGGTGACTGGGTATCCGGGGGGTAACTGCACAGCTCGTCATGGTCTCCCCTTGTCCTGGCATGCCTTGCCGTTTCCCGTCAGCTCTGGGCATGTAGCTCGGAGATGGCCGAGACCTCCGCAGTAAAGGCAGCAACCTTTGCGCATGCGCCTGTCACGTTCCTTTGGGCTCAGACGTGTGCGTCCCAGCTGCATGGGCTCCTTAATGCTGGTTTCAGGGGGCTTGGGGTACTCAGGAAACCGGGATATTTGGGTGGTGCCTAAAAGGTGTTGTCTCACGCTTTCTTGGAAGCGGTTGTTGATCCTGATTTCCAGTGTTATCAGGGACTCAAGGTCCTCTCCCAGTTCCCGAGAGGCCAGTTCATCCTTGATGGAGTTTGACAAACCCTTGTGGAAAACGGTGACTAGGGCCTCCATATTCCACCCACTCTCGGCGGCAAGAGTGCGGAACTCAATGGCGAAATCAGCCACTGGTCTGGCCCCTTGGCGGATGTTGAACAGTCGGCTGGCCGCTTCTCGTCCGCCGATTGGGTGGTCGAAGTCTCATTGCAGCTCGAGGGTGAAGGCTAATATGGAGCTGCAGGATGGTGGCTGCTGTTCCCACACCGCTGTTGCCCACGCCAGGGCCTTGTCCTAGAGTAGAGAGATGATGTCGGCGATCATGGCCCAATCAGAGCGGAACGAGGAGGACTGTAGCTTGAACACCAGAGAACACTGATTGAGGAACCCCTTTCGGGTGGCCGTCATACCGCTCGGGGGCTGGAATCTTGAGTTCCTGGGGCAGGTTCCCTGGAGGAACTACGACGATGCCTGCAGCACTGGGCGATGAGACTTGGGCATTGGCTCCTCCTGGGTTGAGGTTGGACTGTGGTTGAAGGGATTCGGTAAGTGCCCAGAGGGTCTCTTATGTTTGGGAGAGTTGTTCTTATTGCCACCCCAGCAGTGCTCCTTGGTGTGTTACAACATTCTTGATCTGGGTGATCTCTGCTGGGTCCATGTTTGGGCAGAAGCTTGCTGTGACGTGGTGAGGTTGGACCCAGGTGCAGAGAAGAGGAATCAGTGGTTAAGGATAAACATTAAAAAAAGCAGCCGCAGGATCACAGTACACTAGAAAAAGCAACAAACACTAAGTCGCGAAAACTCACCCAGGAAACAAACGCACACGGTAAACAATTCAAGCTTCTGCAAAGGAAACCAGAAAACACACCTCTTTTAATAACAGGGAAATCATAATGAGTAATAGGACACACCTGAGTGTCATTAATGTCTTTAGGACGGTCTCTGTCGCCCTCTGGTGACAGTTGGAACCATGACATTCATGTCTTAAGGTCATGATGGACTGTCACTCTTTGCTTATTTGAGCTGTTCTTGCTATAATATGGACTTGGTATTTTATCAAATAGGGCTATCGTCTGTATACCACCCATACCTTGTCAGAACATAACTGATTGGCTCAAAAAAGGAAAGAAATTCCACAAATGTACTTTTAACAAGGCAAACCTGTTAATTGAAATGCATTCCAGGTGACTTCCTCATGAAGCTGGTTGAGAGAATGCCAAGAGTCTGCAAAGCTGTCATCAAGGCAAAGGGTGGCTAACATAAAATATATTTGACTTTGTTGGTTACTACATGATTTCATAGTTTTGATGTCTTCACTATTATTCTACAATGTAGAAAATAGTAAAAATATAGAAAAACCCTGGTATGTCCAAACTTTTGACTGGTACTGTAACTCAATTTTTAGGGTTTATCTATTGTTTATTTATACAGGTCTTAACAAAATCTAAAAACTGAAAATGTGTCAATGATTATTTGAATATGTTGTTAACCCGAGGTATAGAAGTGATAATGCCCTCTTAGCCGGTGTTTGGAGGATATATTGGCACGGTTTGCCGCAACACCTGTGCCAATATATCCTCCAACATCGGCTTCGAGGGCATTATCACTTAATTGTTCAGGCCTGTCTTAAGACACATACAATACACAAATACACACACACGTATGCATGCAGATGCAAACATCATTGCCAAACGTGGTTCTGAGTAAATCTTTGTACATCTGTGTGTATGAACGCTTGTGCATTTTAGAGATGAAAATAGAGGAAGAGAGTTAAACAGTCAGAGAGAGAGAGGCAAGGGAAAGAGAGCGAGAGCTTTGCTTTGGGAGAGCAAAAGTGAGTCGCTCCCCAGTGCCTTCCGTAATTATTATGACAGTGAAGCGTTTTTTATTATTTTGGCTGTATACTCCAACAGTTTGGATGTGAAATAAAACAATTACTTTGAGGTTAAAGTGCAGAGGGAATTTCTATCCATATCGGAGGAACTGTTTAGAAATTACAGCACATTGTGTACATAGACCCCCCATTTTAGGGGAGCAAACGTATTGGGACAAATTTGCTTAAACACTACATGACCAAAAGTATGTGGACACCTGCTCGTCAAACATCTAATTCCAAAATCATAGGCATTAATATGGAGTTGGTCCCCCATTTGCTACTATAACATCCTCCACTCTTCTGTAACGTCTTTTCACTAGGTGTTGTAACATTGCTGTGGGGATTTTCTTCCATTCAGCTCGCAGTCGGTTTTCCAATGCATCCCAAAGGTGTTCAATGTGGTTGAGGTCAGGGCTCTGTGCAGGCCAGTCAAGATCTTCCACACCGATCTCGACAAATCATTTCTGTATGGATCTCACTTTGTACACGGGGGCATTGTCATGCTGAAACAGGAAAGGGCCTTCCCCAAACTGTTGCCACAACGTTGGAAGCTCAGAATCATCTAAAATGTCACTGCATACTGTAGCGTTAAGATTTCTCTTCACTGGAACTAGGGCCCTAGCCCTAGCCCGAGCCATGAAAAACAGCCCTAGAACATTATTCCTCCCCCACCACATTTTACAGTTGGCACTATGCATTGGGGCAGGTAGCATTCTCCTGGCATCTGCCAAACCCAGATTTGTCTGTTGGACTGCCAGATGGGAAGCGTGATTCAATACTCCAGAGAGCACGTTTCCACTGCTCCAGAGTCCAATGGCGCCAAGCTTTACATCACTGAAATCCACAAATTTGAAGGGCCGTCCATATACTAATGTATATATAGTGTATATGTATTAAAGTAGTAAAAAGGTTAGTATTTATTCCCATATTCATAGCACACAATGACTACATCAAGCTAATTTTCTATTTGTTCAGATTGCATTTCAGTTGATTTTGTGCCCAATAGAAATTAATGGTAAATAATGAATTGTGTCATTTTGGAGTCACTTTTATTGTAAATAAGAAAATAATATGTTTCTAAAGACTTCTACATGAATGTGGATGCTACCATGATTATGGATAATCCTGAATTAATCGTGAATAATGAAAGTTACAGATGAACAAATATCATACCCCCAAAAATGCTAACCTTCCCTGTTATTGTAATGGTGAGAGGATAGCATCTCTTGGGGGTATGATATAAAATGCTAACCTTCCCTGTTATTGTAATGGTGAGAGGTTAGCATCTCTTGGGGGTATGATTATAAAATGCTAACCTTCCCTGTTATTGTAATGGTGAGAGGTTAGCTGTCACGATTGTCCAAGGGAGAGAGAGAGGACCAAGGCGCAGCGTGTAAAAAATACATCTTCTCTTTATTTAGGAGATGAACGAACGAAGCAAAACAACAAATAGACGACCGTGAAGCTATAACCGAACAAAATGCAAACATGCAACCTAGACACAGACACAGACCTAGACAATGACCCAACAAAAACATGATGCCCATGGCTGCCTAAAATATGGCTCCCAATCAGAGACAAATGAACGACATCTGTCTCTGATTGAGAACCACTCAGGCAACCATAGACATACCTAGAAACATTCACTCAACCATAGACATACCTAGAAACATTCACACAACACAACCCCATACACAAACCCAACACCCCCTTTTTCATATAACCACCCGAAACGAGACAAAACACAAACATCCCCATGTCACACCCTGACCTAACTAAAATAATAAAAGAAAACAAAGATAACTAAGGCCAGGGTGTGACATTAGCATGTCTTGGGGGTATGATATAGAATGCTAACCTTCCCTGTTATTGTAATGGTGAGAGGTTAGCATCTCTTGGGGGTATGATAATTGGTTAACACTTTACTTGACACAGTCATAGCCATGTCATAATATGTCATAACAGCTGACATAACTTGTCATAACCTGTTATGATATGGTATTAACACCGTCATGACACATATTTAGACCTGTTGTGACATATATATATTTTATGGCTGGTTATGACACCTACATAATTTCTACTGAGCGTAAAATTATCTGGAACACAACCAAAACAAAAAGATAATGCATCCAACAAATGTGTACTTTTTACTTTACACAAATATACATTCTCCACTTTAACCCCATAGTTATTGTTTGATTTCAAATCATCCAAACCTTTGGAGTACAACGCCAAAATAATAATAATTACGGAGGGCACTGTGGTGTAGAATTCCTAATGGGTTCTCTGTCTATGGAGAGGGAGGTAGGTTTTGTAAATTAGGACACCAGTAACGCAAGGTCACACACTGCATATTCAAATCCTTGGTAATTCAGCCCATGGCTCTTTACAGCAGAGCAAGACGGACCCAAGGGCAGTGATTTGACTGGAATGTTGAATAATGCACAATGTCAAATGGTGAAGTGCCGTTGTATTTTATTTGTAATTTTTTTGTATCATATTTCTCCCCAAGGTCTATTTTTTGTTTTGAATTCACCCGGATGGAATTGGTAGTGTTTTAAGAACTTTTGGAAACCAGTTAGTGATGTAGTCATGGGCACATTATGTATGCCTATGCTCTACTTTTTAGCTAAATATATCAGCTCTGGTTGTGTTTCTTTCAGTAGGTAGGGGATAAGAGGAGGACTGACTGGAAAAAACTGAGAGAGTTCTGAATATATTCTCTCTCTCTCTCTCTCTCATGTAAAAGATTCAAACCAACATCTGTTTTATTCATTTACGAAGTAAGATTTAGTAAACTCTCGAGACATCAATGTGGATAGTTTAATTAGCTGATGCTAGTTAAAGAGGACTGTCAATGATTTTGTTTTCGTGTAGCTCCCATTCCAACAATAATCAACTATCCCTATCAGAAACAAGCTAATCCTCCTTTTCTCAGAGGGTCAATGTGTGCTTCTCTGCAAATGATCAGTGGAGGGAAATTAATACTAGTTTTGTGTGGATGCACCCATTAAATAAATGAAAGTCTTCTGATTCTGTAGATAAAAAATGTTGATGATTTTTTTTCATTGCTGGAGTAAGTGCTTAGGCATGTGTATCTGATATTCCCTCTAGCAATTAGTCACTAACCATTAAACACGAGCCACACAAAACTACCCGCAGTACCACTGTAGGACCAATTACTCTTGCTCTGTCCTCTTAGGCCTGAGAAAATTGACGAAAGGGCCATGTAAATTATATAATACACCACTCTAGAAGGCTACATTGCAATATGAGAAACACACCACTCTAGAAGGTTCCATTAACATTTGAGAAACACACTCTAGAATGTTACATTAAAAGATGAGAAATACACCACTCTAGAAGGTTACATTACAATATAAGAAACACACCACTCTAGAAGGTTACATTACAATATGAGAAACAGCAAAGTGGTAATCCATCTGTCACAACCTGACCTAAGACATATGATTTATTGCATGATCTGAGGTATCATATATATCCGATTCAGTGATTTCATTTCTCTAGTCTTTCACTTTCATTGTAGAAAAGATAACTCCCAAACACATTAATATTACATCTGCATGTTTATTGTTGTTTATCCTCTGTCATCCCACACAATCCAAAGGGATATTCATTTAAAAAGTAAATGTCAGTGTTTTCATAAAACAAACATAGACGTACTTGATGTTATAGACGGGCTGGCTGACACCATCACGAAAATGATGTGCGCACACCGATGGGGCTGAAGGACGTGTGATGTTCAGATAGCTAGCGACAATGACATGAAGCTGCCATGTGGGGAATCGTAGATGGCTGGCTTCCGATAGTTTTATCTTGTTCTTGATATCATGTCTTGTTTTGAGGTGTTTCGACGGATGTTACGTCTATGCTAATATGGCCCAAAAAATTGCTAGCTCGCTAGCCAACATCTGTGACAATGTATTTAAGAGACATTAAGTGCTCATCTTGCAAATGTATTTATGTTTTCAATAAACATTTGGAAACAAAATATAGTTCAGGCCTACATGTTGTTGTAAGGGAGTGCGTAACTGGCGGCAGGGAAGTCAGGCGCAGGAAAGCAAAACTGGGTAATCAACGGAGCAGTTTTAATCATAAAAACCACCGGTAACCAGAACAACAAACAAATGGGTACAAAACCCGTCGCGCACCAGAGACAATGTGCACATAAAATAAACAATTCCACACAAAGACATGGGGGGGAACAGAGGGTTAAATACACAACATGTAATGAGGGAAATTGAGACCAGGTGTGTGAGAATACAAGACAAAACAAATGGAAAATGAAAAGTGGATCGATGATGGCTAGAAGACCAGCGACGCCGAGCGCCGCCCGAACAAGGAGAGGATCCGACTTCGGCGGAAGTCGTGACAGTTGTCAACAATCTCAGCCAACACCGTCTGTTTTGCCCATAGTTGTGCAGTCATCGGTTTTATTGCTAAACAACCAACCTGTCTATAGCACTGACATATTTTCTTGCCTCTGAAGGTATTGGGAATTGTACATCAATTGAGCAGATAATTGTAATGGCTACAATATACTGAAGTTTATTTTAATGATGCTAAAGCCATATGATTCCTGGTTTCATTTGAAGCAACATTATTTTCATATTATGTAGAAAATATATTTTTTTAAATGTGTACATATGTGTGTATATGTGTATATATATAGTTGAAGTCGGAAGTTTACATACACCTTAGCCAAATACATTTAAACTCAGTTTTTCACAATTCCTGACATTTAATCCTGGTAAAAATTCCCTGGCTTAGGTCAGTTAGGATCACCACTTTATATTAAGAATGTGAAATATCAGAATAATAGTAGAGAGAGTGATTTATTTCAGCTTTTTCTTTATCATCACATTCCCAGTGGGTCAGAGGTTTACATACACTCAATTAGTATTTGGTAGCATTGCCTTTCAATTGTTTAACTTGGGTCAAGTGTTTCGGGTAGCCTTCCACAAGCTTCCCACAATAAATTGGGTTAAAATTGGCCCATTTCTCCTGACAGAGCTGGTGTAACTGAGTCAGGTTTGTAGGCCTCTTAGCTCGCCCACGCTTTCTCAGTTCTGCCCACACATTTTCTATAGGATTGAGGTCAGGGCTTTGTGATGGCCACTCCAATACCTTGACGTTGTTGTCCTTAAGACATTTTGCCACAAATTTGGAAGTATGCTTGGGTTCATTGTCCATTTGGAAGACCCATTTGCGACCAAGCTTTAACTTCCTCACTGATGTCCTGAGATGTTGCTTCAATATATCCACATAGTTTTCCTCCCTCATGATGCCATCTATTTTGTGAAGTGCACCAGTCCCTTCTGCAGCAAAGCACCCCCACAACATGATGCTGCCACCCCAGTGCTTCACGGTTGGGATGGTGCCCTTCGGCTTGCAAGTCTCCCCCTTTTACCTCAAAACATAATGATGGTCATTATGGCCAAACAGTTTTATTTTTGTTTCATCAGACCAGAGGACATTTCTCTAAAAAGTCCGATCTTTGTCCCCATGTGCAGTTGCAAACCGTAGTCTGGCTTTTTTTAATGGCAGTTTTGGAGCAGTGGCTTCTTCCTTGCTGATCAGCCAGGTTATGTTGATATAGGACTCGTTTTACTGTGGATATAGATACTTTTGTACCTTTGTACCCTTTTGTACCTTTTGTACCTTCTTCCAGCATCTCCACAAGGTCCTTTGCTGTTGTTCTGGGATTGATTTGCACTTTTCGCACCAAAGTACGTTCATCTCTAGGAGACAGAACGCGTCTCCTTCATGAGCGGTATGACGGCTTTGTGGTCCCATGGTGTTTATACTTGCTTACTATTGTTTGTACAGATAAACGTGGTACCTTCAGGTGTTTGGAAATTGTTCCCAAGGATGAACCAGACTTGTGGAGGTCTACAAATTTTTCTCCAAACGATTTGTGATATAATTTTCCAGTGCATGATCAGAACAATGAACTATCTCCCGAGGGAATCAAAGTTGGTCTGAAGCCAGCGTAAACACCATCGAGCTCATCCAGCGGTATAGTCAGATGATCAGAGCAGAATTGATTACAACTGATTTGAAGGAAAGGACTTTGAACTCTAAAAATGGAGCAATTATCTCAGTCTGTTCCTCATCCTGAAGCTCTCCTTAAAAATTGCTTCCTCCTGACACAGATTTGAATTTATGAAATATCCTGACAAGAATAGAACGATGATGAACTGCTGGGAGCTGCTTCTCTGTTATTTTAAATGGTCCCAAACCACACTTTATCTGATATATTAGATTAGCAAAGGTAGACATCTGGACACATGTAATGCTCTGGTTCTGTTTTTGTAATATCATCTACACATTTTCAAACATCTGTTAAAGGGACATTTCACTCCAAAATCAGAGTTAGTCAAACTTCAAAGTGGACTAATTGTCCCAAGATGTTTTGTAGCTAAAAAGTTGAAAATTGAGTGTGCGATTCAAAAGGCTTAGTAGTGGTTTATCTTTAAATGAGTCATGGCAATTCTGGAAGCACACCAGTAATCTCAATCTTCGTTGCAGAAACGTAAGAAGATCAACCGCCAGTTCCACAAAAATGTAATCGCACACTCAATATTTATTGTGTCACGCCCAGACCATAGAGAGCCTTTTTATTCTCTATGTCGGTTAGGTCGGGGTGTGACACGGGTGGGTAATCTAGCTTGTTTTATTTCTATGTTGGCCTGGTATGGTTCCCAATCAGAGGCAGCTGTTTATCGTTGTCTCTGATTGGGGATCATATTTAGGCAGCCAGTTCCCCACTGTGTTTTGTGGGATCTTGTTTTTGTGTTGTTGCCTGTGAGCACTCCGAAACGTTTCGTCTATTGTTTTGTTTTTGCTGAAAGTTTCCCTTAGTAATAAAGATGTGGAACTCTACGCACGCTGCGCCTTGATCCAGTTCTTACGACGATCGTGACATATTGATGCTTACCAATGCTCATTAATGCTCATGAACACTGTAATTACAAGTTGATAAATGCCTTGATTACCCATCAGTGTCATCGTGAATCAAATTACTTAAGCTAAATGATGATTCATGTTAAGTTACTTAGAATCATTCACATCAGAATATTCTATTAACTAATCGATCCATGGTTCTGCCTTCCGCCCAGCACTTTGTCAGGAGCGTGTGTGCGTGTGTGCGTGCGAGTGCATGTGTGTGATCACAGAGCTCTTTCATGGTTTGACAGCACCAATTAAGGAAGCCCTTGAATTTTATGTCTAATCAATACAACCACCAATTATAGATAGCATTAGAGGCAGAAAGAGAGGGAGAAAATGGAAATGAGGGGAAATGGTGACAGGAACAATTACAACAGGCATTGAGTTGTGTATGTGTGATCTATATCACCTCAACCTCCAAGCAGGGAGGACTAGGATTAGGAGGAAAAGGACAATAATAGTCCAGAAAGGAGAATCACTCCAGTAGAGTGATTGATATAAATTGGAAAGATGTAATCTCCTGGACTCTCTCTCTTCCCCCCAGTCTCGCAGGTCTCTTCTATAACATGTCCATCAGCACATGTCCATTTGGCCTACAGCGATGCCTATAGTCTGTCTGTCTCTGTCTCTGTCTCTCTCCTCTCCTCTCTCACACACTCCATCTGCCCCCCTCTCTCTGTGTATTTCCCCCTTGTTATATATCGACACAGTCAGTAGAGTCAGTTCTCCAGCCTTGTACACCACCACCACCACCACCACCCCTTCGACAACGCAGCCCAACTCTCCAGTCACTGCTCTGTTGCATTCCACCTCGACATCCTGTGCAGAAACACTGTCTGCCCCCAATCTGCTCAGGCTTTACAGAAGCTGTGTTGGGCCCTTCCTTAGTCACATTACCGTCTGTGTCCAATGGAGCTTACACCTGCTAGGAGACAAACAGTTGGAGGGAAGAGCTGAGCCAACTGATGGCCAAAGTCCTTGACTACCCTCCGATTGCTTCTCTCTTGGCTCAGTGTACTCGTCATTATGGATAACCCAAGCGTGGATGATGGAAGGGTACAGGCCAGCCTGAAGCTGAAGAACTTTGGCAGAAAGTTTTGCTGAAAGTTTCCTTCATACATGGTGCTGTATCATCATTTCAGAGCTGTGGTTGTCTTCCCAGATAGGTTACATTGGTATTATCGTTTCACACAACTGATATTAGTGTTTCAAACCCCTGAATCTAGTCTGGAATTAAACCGTTCAATTGGGTCCCCACTCCTGATACTTCTTCACATTTATCTCCTTTGTAGCTGGGTTTACTGATTGTAGGTGTTCAGGTCAGACAACTTTTTAACTGGGCTTCCCACTTTCTTCTTAGAGTTCCTAGAGCTCTTCAGACAGTGAAGATTGAGCCCCATTCGTATTCACCGGATATATTCTCCCCTGTACGAAGATTGTTCCTCAAAGAATGGTAAACAGTATTCTCTATTCTGCGTTGCCATGCTTACCACATAGCCTGGCAGCTCGTCGATTAAGCCCACTTAAGACGCCCCGGAACACAACATACCCATCCCGTTTGAGGGGGCGAGAGAGAATGATAAGCTTCTGGCGGGGGCTTACATGGGATTCAGCTAGATTTCGATTAATTATAGCTTAGAAGGTCAGCTGCATTAATAGAGTGAGTCATCCAATACCAATGGGGTTCGCCGTGGTGGTCGGGAGGGCGGAAAGAGGGAAAGTGAGAATGAGATCACACTGAATGAGAATGAGACTGTAGCAAAGCACAGGCACTCCGAAGTCATTATATGGCAATGTGTCAACGGTAGGTGTTGATAATTGGAGTTTAAGCATGATTGATCTTTGGATTTACTGTGTATTGAAAGGGGGTTTCCTTGGCATGAGTTCAAGTTTGGATTTTGGCCTTTACACTGGCCTTTACACTGTTTAAATTATAGTCAGGAGGGAGTACATGGGAGCCTCTTCTTCAGGGTAGGTATTGACTCTGTCAGAAAATGCAGATGCGGACTTTAAATCCTTCCCTCTCTTCCTTTCCAATTTAAGTCTAGCTCTCAGCTGGAGTTCTACTTTAACTAATGGAATTCCATTCTCCTTTTTTATATTTATTATATTTATTCAGACGGTTGGAAGGAGAGGTGGAGACAGATGAGGGAGGATTCCAGACCTGGAATTTACTGACCCTTCTAGACACTCTATCTTGAGGAAGGAAGTTCCGGACCCGGGATCCCTGTCTCTGGAGAAAACGTCTACTCCTGAAATTGGAGTTTTACCACTCCACCAAAACCCATCATTCTATTGGGAGTTTTATTTGTGAAATTAGTTGATTATGATCGATACGGGGACTGATGGGTGTAAATTATTAGCCGCAGGGACGTTGCTGTGAGTGAGTTAGCCTGAGTTCCTTGTCACATTGGCGTGATACTGGACATCGCAGCGACCTCATTTTCAAACAAAGCTAAAAGAAAGAGAAACTTTTCAGAAGGGTGGCTTAGAAAAAGGTCACCATGATTGATTTTCAAAGTCAAAAAGATGAAAACGGTATCGTTTTTGTGGATCTTTTCATGTCATATCCATAGCATGCCGTATGTTCAGTACTACCCAACCTCCAACCCAGTTCAAAGATCGAACCGTGTGTATGCTTAATTACATCATGTATACTGTCAACCATCTATCGTGGTGCTCTTGGCAGACAGTCATGGTATAATGCTAGCCACAAAGAATGAATCTGTAGTACCGATGCATAGGTTAGTCCGACGGGTATTCGTGTTCAGTGATACAGACTATGAACGTTCAAATGTTGATGTCAATGTTCAATAAACGCGTGAGAGTGTGTTAATTAGTGTTTGCATTTACCCCCCCCCCCCCCCCGCACAACTCTCACGGATCAAGAACAGGTCGGTCAATGTAGCCTACATAATGGTCGTAAATAACTACTGTAATACAGAACCCTTGCAACAAAAAACATGTGACTTTTGAAAATTTCTGATACCACATCAAGAGTGTTATTGTTGAGATATCATGGCATCACACTTCTCTCGTTCAATTATAGCTCTTGATTTCATACCTTTTCCATACTTTTTTATAACATATTGAGAGCATGGCATGCCACCTACTCTGTCAATCAACTTAAGAACAACCAATTAGACGTGTCATGGGGTAACAACATGATGCTTCCTTCCTTGGACTTTGTCAGGGAATATTATGATGGTTCATTAGGTGTTAGTAGAGCGTAGCTGACTGTCTTTATTTTAGGTTAGCTTAAGATCTGACTGCCTTTGATGTGTTTTCTGCCGTCTCCGACACTCTGTCGCAACCTTGTGAACACAGCAGAGAGTCTTTTAGAAGTCTGTGGCTTTGCTTCTCTTGTTTGTCTCTTGCTTACTTCTTGAGTCACATTACCTCCACTGTGCGCGTGTAGCATGTACACCTGACATCAAATGAAGCCACCTCTCAGCCGTGGGTGTTTTTTTGTTTTGTTGCTTTACTTTATTCCTGGAGACTTTGTTGTATTTTTTTAATTATTATTTAGAGAATAAAAAAAGCGGCAGCTCTGTCAAGAGTTCAAATACTTATTTGGAAATGGGTTTGGCGTGCACCATTGTCAAGATTGGATCGCGTGTCCTCTATCGGGGTCTGTCAGCACTCTAAGCTGCATAAATTACAGCCGCCCTGTGTAGTTTTTGCAGACTCTGAGTTTTCAAGGTTTCGGTTTTCGCTTGTATGAAAGGAGAAATGGTGCATGTTTGCTTACTTTGTAACATGGTTTTCAATCCTTTATTTCCACAGACAATGTGTACAGAGAATGCCTTTCCAACGGGTCCTGGGCCGTGAAAGGCAACTACACCCAGTGTCAAGAGATTCTCAATGAGGTATGTACTGTATGTAGCATGGCTATTGGTGTATGGAAAGGTAACTGTTTAACTCTGAGAATTCTGAGAATTTCTCTGCAATGGATAGTAAAGATATATTCTTCCATTCTTCTTCCAAGGATACAAGCACTGCTGAAAATATATTTACTCTCTATTTGCAGAGAAATTCTCAGTATCCCTCAAACCGAAACACGCACATGATGGGCTGGATAGGGTCCGACACAGAGCAGCCCCCCTAAAGCATTGTGGGAGTTATTTTTTTAACAAAGTTTTCATTTTTACAACCACATCTCAATTCTTCTATGTAAATGGCGTGTTATAGATAGGTCCAGACACCTTTTCTGTGATTTCACTTGTTTTTGAGAAACTTACCTCAAACGGCAAATCACTTCCTCACCCACGTTGTGTAGTATGGCGTCCCTGAAAATACATGAACAAAGGCTCCAAAAACAGCTCTCAATATTGTGACGCGGGTCATTAGATGTTGGACACATGAAATTGTTTCATTCCGAACTTTATTGACAACGTTATATTCCCTTTTACTGCGACTCGAGCTATTCCTCTCCATCCAGTCTACACGTAACAGCCAAAATAAAGGAAACACTTGAGTAAATGAGGTGTACAAAGCAGGTGCTACAATACAGGAAGTTCCAGACTCTTGTGGAATCTATGCCATGGTGCATTGAAGCTGTTCTAGCAGCTCTTGGTGGCCTAACGCCCTATTAAGACACTTTATGTATATTTTATTATAATGCCAATTACGTGTAGTAGCAAGCTACACAGATAATGGAACAGCTGGATAAGTTAAAAAGCTTGAGTCGCACAAAAGGGAATATACCGCTGCGGTAATGTTCAGAATGACAGAATTTCATGTGTACAACATCTAAACCTCTGCATCACTATACTGGGAGATTTTACTTTTCTTAAAGGACGTATTTGGGTGTTTTGGGAGAGTTTGTTCATGTTTTTTCAGGGGCCCCATACTACACAACGAGGATAAGGAATTTATTTGTTTTTTGGGGTAAGTTTCTCATAAACAAGTGAAATCGCAAAAAAAGGTGTCTGGACCCCTTCTATAACATGTAGATTTGATTGAAAAAAATAAAGCTTCTCCTGTAAGTACCTTGCTCAAGGGCACAACGGCAGTAGCACCTGCGATACTGACGCAAGCAACCCTTCCGGTACTAGCTCATATCACACCAGATTTTTTTCCGTCGGCCCTGGTATTCGAAGCGAGGGGCTACCCTCAGGTTACTGGCCCTCTTCTCTAATCTTGAGGCTACGGCTGCCAATAGAAACATTCTGTGGTACAACAGAAATCACACCAGCGCCACCACCTGCTCTTCCAGCACACATTCTCTTCAAAACTCCAGGACTGATGATGTGTGCTATAGAGTGGGTGTTCCAAGCTTCATCTCTCCAATTTGCTTTTCGTTGTCAATGAGCATCCTGTTGATGCTGGATGACTAAGCCGTCACAAGTGAATCCCCTACTGAGGCAACTGTACTCCAATTTAAATCTTTCGGAGAGGGCCCAGCTCAGCTTAGTCATTCACAGCAGAAGCTACCAGTCATACAGCGTCATGCCTTTACATCTCAGTCCTCAAGGCAACAGGGCGTTTACCTAAACACTTTTCTTCCGTCTTTGGGAGGAGAAGAGAGTGGAAGGGAGTTTGAGCTTAATGTGTAGGCTTATTTGTAGCTTGTATTTAACAAGGCATAAGTGGTTGTTTACATCGACCAGATCGTTATGGAGGTGATCTGGTTGGAGGGAAGGAAAGGTAGCGTGCATGGTCTCCCAAGTATATACTGTACAGTAGCTCCAATCACTTGTTACATGTACTGTGAATTTTCCAACGTCAAGCTATTTCAACGCCATTCCATTGATTGTAAACTGGTCAATTAGATGACCTTGCTGTACATTGTCATTTTTCTCTGAAATACTTTTTTAACCCCAAATTTGACCAGTGACCCTTTTTGCCCTCCTTTCCGTTCCCTGGAAAAACATCAACCTTCATTTGAACGAGTCTGAAAGCTGCACTATATGAATCACTTACAGGATTATGAATCATGTACTAAACAAATTAGCTCCCTTCCTAAAACCAATGACACAGATTGATTGTGATGGCCATTGGCAAGCAGGCAGCTGATAGCTAGCAGCATTGTGAACGGGCGAACACGTGAGTCCTCTAAAGCTGTTGAGGACCCCCTTGCTACCGGGCAGACGGTCTGCACACTGCCTGCTCTCCTCTCCCCACCATCTGTTTCCTGAGGGACATACACATGCAAATGAATACGTCCACTCACACAGGGGAGCACGCTGTCGCCTCGGACGCCCACTGCTTTGTGGTTTGGCTCATCCAGATCAAAGCATTGGGAAGGTTGGCGCTGCGCGTTTACAAAATCAAACCTTGTGGTATAGGGGAAATTAAAAACAGTATGGGACACAATGGCATGGTTATTCAAAGACTGCGGACGGTGGCAAAGCAGTGCTATTTTAACAGTGTCACCTTGCAGACACAAAGGTCCAATGTACTTAATTAAAAGTAGTTCCAGTGTCCTTTACTGATATTCAGAAAGTGTGCAATCCTTTAGGGCATAGCTTTTGCTTACAAATCTTTTTAACGTCAAGTAGGAAAAAGGGTTAGCTATATTACTCTTTCTTGGCATTCACTATATCGGACTACAGTGGTTCTTTTGTTGGAGCTGTTTATGCCAGCAATTCACACATTTTTTTGAGGTATGCAGTAACTGTTGAATTTGAACACTTTTAAGTCTTGGGTTTTAACACCCGTGGCATAAATAGTGGTAGACCAAACTTATATGACTGGGTTTTGTTGAGAAGGAGTAAAAGCCATCTGCTGCCTGTGTTGCTAGCATCAGCATTGAATAGCATCTTTAGGGAAAGACAGAATGCAGAGGAGCAAAGAAAAATCTAGCCTCATCTTAGAGCAGGAGAGTACAAAAGCAAGTGACATTTTTTACCAGGAAGGTCTTTGACAATGTACTGTATTTAGCTGGGTCGTGTTGTAAATGATAATTTGCCCTTTCCACCTGTAGAACATTTTAATCCTCTTACAGCATAGTGGGCTACTGACAAGATGAGTATACCACTTCAGTGTGGTTGCAAAACGTTCAATTTGATCTCACGATTTGTTCCGTATACCAGCACAGCAGGAGGGGGCTGAGTAACTGCTTTCTAGGGCATCTTCCTGTCCGCAAAGCTTATAGCTGACGATAAACTATAATCTTCTCATTCCAATCACAAAGCTGCATTCCTTGAAATCCCAGCAACCCTAGAGTTTATTTTGGGTTCGCTCAGTTGGTAATTTTTGTTGAAGGAGGAATTGCTGTTGTCGCTAGAGTGCTTATTTCATTAAAATCATGTCCAGCTGTTGGTTTATTTTCTCAGTTTCTCTGTGGTAAGTCTCCTCCTGCCCAGGCTGGATGTTTTGGGGTCATTTCCTCTTTAGTAGGCAGCCGAGTGAATGCTCCGCTCCTATGACTTTGCAGACTAAATCAGTGAGGAACAGATATGAGCTTTGACCCTGGAATATGTAGCTAGTTCACCCCTTTTAAGTTTCCTTTCCCTGGGCTAGGCTCCCTCTAGAAGAGAGCTCATGGGTTACGAGTCATGTTAAGGTTTCTTTTGTTTTAAAAGAACTTGGCAGAAGCAGAGGTCATATAGCCTTTGCTTTTCATGAGATTACCATGATCATGGACTTGAATTATTTATGTACTGTATCTGTTTATTCACTGCATGCGTTTGTAATAGAAAGAGGAAATTACTGTGAAATGTTTTTCATTCCAGTCCAGTGGCATATGTAGTAAGGATAATGAAGCCATGTCCTACAGACTTGACTACCCCAGTTTAAACGACCAATAGATGATTGCAGACAAACACCGGGAGAGTACATGCGCTTTTTAAAAACTTTTTTAACACACAACTGTACTGTTGTCATTCGCTATACAGTACATTTCTGTTCTGCTGTACTAAAACAACACCAGTCCCCATCCCATTCCACTGTGGCACATGTACTCTTAAACAAGAAAAAGCACTTTGTTACGGTAGGAAAAGGTCATTGTCACCAGAGCCCCAGAGGCAGTGGTTATAGAAATAACCATATAGTCTATTTTCCCAGGTCAATCATGGCTGCTTGTCACTCAGTGATATTGCAGTTTCATGGTAGTGTTACCTGTACTGAGCAAGACCCACAGAATTGACCATAAATAAAATGCTTACTGGCCCAATGCTTTTCAGTTGTTGTATATTTGAACTCGGGTTGAAAATAAGGCCCTCGGGGATTCTGTGGATGGGCCAAAGACAAAAGTATAAAAAATTGCTCAAATGTGAAAGCGAGTGCACGAAGAAACAAGGCAAGAGTTAACATATCGTCCATAAATGATGCAGTGCCCCAGTTAGTGACAATTATTACAACAATGAAGTCCTCATGGGATACTTGTTTCTCATGAGGAGATGCATATAGAGTGGGGTCCGAAATGATTGAGACCCTTGATAAAGATGTTCAAGTAGGTATGGGATCTTTTCTGGTCGTGGATTCTCATTTCGATGCCAAACCCACCACTGGTGTGCGTGGCCAAAGAGCTCTAAGTTCATGTTTCAGGTAAGACCCAAATGCAGACTGTGTTGAAGTAACAATGTTTATTACAGCAACAGGGGCAGGCAAACGACAGATCAAGGCATGCAGGGGTCAGTAATCCAGAGTAGAGGCAAAGGTACAACATGGCAGACAGGCTCAGGTCAGGCAGAGGTCGGTTATCCAGAGTAGAGGCAAAGGTACAGGACGGCAGGCAGGCTCAGGGTCAGGTGCAGGCAGAGTGGTCAGGCAGGCGGGCTCAGAGTCAGGACAGGCAAGGGTCAAAACCAGGAGGGAGAGGGAAAAGCAGGAGCTGAGACAAAAATGCTAGGTGACTTGACAAACGAGACCAACTGGCAACAGACAAACAGAGAACACAGGTATAAATACCCAGAGCATAATGGGGAAGATGGGCGACACCTGGAGGGGGGTGGAGACAAGCACAAGGACAGGTGAAACAGATCAGGGTGTGACAATGTAATCTGGATAAAGAACCAGTTCCCTTTCAAGTGCCAATGCCGTTTAGCAAACTCAAGGCGTCTGCATTTGTTGGATGACACGAAAATAGAGCTCTTTGGCCATGCACACCAGTGGTGTGAGAATGCATTAGCAGAAAATAACCCCATACCTACTGTAAAATATGGTGGTGGATCATTGATGTAATGGGGATATGTTTCTTTCACTGGTCCTGGGGCCCTTGTTAAGGTCAACGGCATCATGAACTTTACCCAGTACCAGGATATTTTATTTAAAAATCTTGTTGCCTCTGCCAGGAGGCTGAAACTTGGCCACAAGTGATTCTTCCAGCAAGACAATAACCCCAAGCACACAAAATCCACAAAGAAATTGTTAATTGGCCACAAAATCAACGTTTTGCAATGGCCATCTCAGTCTCCGCACTTGAACCCTATTGAAAACCTGTAGTTTGAATTGAAGAGGGCAGTCCATAAGCCAGACGAAGGATATCAAGGCTCTGGAAGGATTCTGTATGGAGGAATGGTCTAAGATCCCTCCCAATTGTCACGCCCTGACCATAGTTTGCTTTGTATGTTTCTATGTTTTGTTTGGTCAGGGTGTGATGTGGGTGGGCATTCTATGTTGTATGTCTAGTTTGTCTGTTTCTATGTGTTTGGCCTGATATGGTTCTCAATCAGAGGCATGTGTCAGTCGTTGTCTCTGATTGGGAGACATATTTAGGTAGCCTGTTTTGTCATTGTGGGTTCTGGGTGATTGTTCCTGTGTCTGTGTTTTTCCATACGGGACTGTTTCGTTTTCGTTCGTTCACTTTGTTGTTTTTGTTTCAGTGTTCTATTTCTTTATTAAAATATGGACACTTACAACGCTGCGTATTGGTCCTCCGATTCTTCCTACTACTCCTCCTCAGAAGAGGAGGAAGACGAGCGTTACACCAATGTGTTCTCCATCTCAAACATTTTAGAAAAAGGTTAACCTTAAGGTTAAGGTTATTCAAGGTATTGAAAACAGGGGTGTCAATGCAGAAAATCTAATGGGCAAAGCCAATCTAAGCTTGATGCCCTCAATCTCACACAAATTATCTATGAACCTACCAGGTACAACCCCAAATCCGTAAACATGGGCACCCTCATAAATATCATCCGAACTAACTCGCCCTCCAAATACACCTCTGCTGTTTTCAACCAAGATCTCAGCGATCACTGCCTCATTGCCTGCGTCCGTAATGGGTCTGCGGTCAAACGACCACCTCTCATCACTGTCAAACGCTCCCTAAAACACTTCAGCGAACAGGCCTTTCTAATCGACCTGGCCGGGGTATCCTGGAATGACATTGACCTCATCCCGTCAGTAGAGGATGCCTGGTTATTCTTTAAAAGTGCCTTCCTCACCATCTTAAATAATCATGCTCCATTCAAAAAATGTAGAACCAGGAATAGATTTAGCCCTTGGTTCTCTCCAGACCTGTCTGCCCTTGACCAGCACAAAAACATCCTGTGGCATTCTGCATTGGCATCGAATAGCCCCCGTGATATTCAACCTTTCAGGGAAGTTAGGAACCAATATACACAGGCAGTTAGGAAAGCTAAGGCTAGCTTTTTCAAACAGAAATTTGCATCCTGTAGCACAAACTCAAAAAAGTTCTGGGACACTGTACAGTCCATGGAGAATAAGAGCACCTCCTCCCAGCTGCCCACTGCACTGAGGCTAGGAAACACTGTCACTACCGATAAATCCACAATAATTGAGAATTTCAATAAGCATTTTTCTATGGCTGGCCATGCTTTCCACCTGGCTACCCCTACCCCGGTCAACAGCCCTGCGCTCCCCACAGCAACTTGCACAAACCTCCCCCACTTCTCCTTCACCCAAATCCAGATAGCTGATGTTCTGAAAGAGCAGCAAAATCTGGACCCCTACAAATCAGCCAGGCTAGACAATCTGGAACCTCTCTTTCTAACATTATCAGCCAGAATTGTTGCAACCCCTATTACTAGTCTGTTCAACCTCTCTTTCGTATCGTCTGAGATTCCCATAGAATGGAAAGCTGCCGCGGTCATGGTGCTGGTGAGTCTTTGATCCACCTCTATGCAGACGACACCATTCTGTATACCTCTGGCCCTCCTTTGGACACTGTGTTAACTAACCTCCAGATGAGCTTCAATGCCATACAACTCTCCTTCCGTGGCCGCCAGCTGCTCTTAAATGCAAGTAAAACTAAATGCATGCTCTTCAACCGATCGCTGCCCGCACCTGCCCGCTCATCCAGCATCACTACTCTGAACGGTTCTGACTTAGAATATGTTGACAACTACAAATACCTAGGTGTCTGGTTAGACTGTAAACTCTCCTTCCAGACTCACATTAAACATCTCCAATCCAAAATTAAATCTAGAATCGGCTTCCTATTTCGCAACAAAGGATCCTTCACTCATGCTGCCAAACATACCCTCGTAAAACTGACCATCCTACCGAACCTCGACTTCGGTGATGTCATTTACAAAATAGCCTCCAACACTCTACTCAACAAATTGGATGCAGTCTATCACAGTGCCATCCGTTTTGTCACCAAAGCCCCATATACTACCCACCACTGCGACCTGTGTGCTCTCCTTGGCTGGCCCTCGCTTCATACTCGTCGCCAAACCCACTGGCTCCAGGTCATCTACAAGTCTCTGCTCGGTAAAGCCCCGCCTTATCTCAGCTCACTGGTCACCATAGCAGCACCCACCCGTAGCACGCGCTCCAGCAGGTATATCTCACTGGTCACCCCCAAAGCCAATTCTTCCTTTGGCCGCCTCTCCTTCCAGTTCTCTGCTGCCAATGACTGGAACGAACTGCATAAATCTCTGAAGCTGTAGAGTCTTCCCTCTTCCCTCCCTCACTAGCTTTAAGCACCAGCTGTCAGAGCAGCTCACAGATCACTGCACCTGTACATAGCGCATCTGTAAATAGCCCATCCAATCTACCTCATCCCCATACTGTATTTATTTATCTTGCTCCTTTGCACCCCAGTATCTCAACTTGCACATTCATCCTCTGCACATCCTACCATTCCAGTGTTTAATTGCTATATTGTAATTGCTTTGCCACCATGGCCTATTTATTGCCTTACTTCCCTTATCCTACCTCATTTGCACATGCTGTAAATAGATTGTCCTACTGTATTATTGATTGCATGTTTGTTTATTCCATGTGTAACTCTGTGTTGTTGTGTGTGTCGAACTGCGCTGCTTTATCATGGCCAGGTCGCAGTTGCAAATGAGAACTTGTTCTCAACTACCCTTCCTGGTTAAATAAAGGTGAAATAAAATAAATAAATAAATAGGTCCTTAAGGGACGCACGTTTCTCATCAGGGGCTGCATATATGTACAACATTTCATGCATGTAGCTGAAACGGGACCAGAGATCTGCTTGTTCAAAGTTTTCAGTTGATTACTATAACGCCCCCCTTTGGGGCCAATCAGTGTAGTTATGTAAATTTCGGATCTCCATCCCCATGGAAAAAGACATCATTCACCAGTGGTGTCTGCGATATCGACTTAGGCAAATGTACGGAGACAGATCCATAGCCCCCCTATTTCCTCATGGGGACAACAACTGGCTCAGGCAAGTTTTCTTGTCGAATTACATCTTGCCTGCGTTGTGTGTTAGGGGGATGCTTGCTGGATGCGGCTCTGCCAGGAAAGAGAAAGAGATGCCTCAGGACATAGTACTATCACCATGTCTCATTCTGCTGAGGCAGATGAATGAGCAATGAGGGACTCGTTTCCGAGTAAAAAAAGATATCCCTATGTCTGCCCTACATCCCAGAGTTCCTGTTTTATACAGAACACAAGGTATCCACTGGTTCATTTGTGAATGACAAAGCTATCTCCCCCCAGTTAAAGCACAGCACAGCGAGAGAGAGAGACACGGGCACAGATAGCAGACAGGAGAGTGTACTGTAGATTAAGCAGTGTCGTAGCCTGAGCTATAACAGACTCCCCCACCTGCGAGATCAAAATAGCCCTGCAAGAAACAGCTGCTGGGATGAATTGAACATTTTTCACAAAGGGTAGTGGGGAAGACAGTTGGGCACAGAGCGAATTAGACTGTACGTGTAACTGCTACCTCTGTATCAGAGCACTGTCTTAGAACGAAAAGATTAAAGGTGGGGAGAGGTTAATGTGTTGCACATACTGCACTGCGGATTGTTAGCCTGCCCCACTAGAACTAGAGGGAAACTGCATGGATGTGTTTTAGTTTTTTCTCGAACCCACTTGTACTAATCATTACTGTATGTCCATGTACAGTTTCAAGGTGCTGGAATCTCCCCTTGCAGATTTCACATGTATCAGTAAAATCTCAGCTCTACAGTGAGACGCTCTCTGTGATACTCTCTTGTGTACCAATGGCACAAATGTTTTCTATAATCACAGATCAAGATCTCATCAGGAGTCATCATCATCAGGAGTCATTATACAGACGTGGTCATTCTCCTCTTCGTCAGTCATATAAATATCAAACTGAAATACTAGTTGATCTGAACCAGCTCTGCGCCCCTATTGGTTAAGCAGAAGGAGAGGCAGGGGAGTCAGGAGGAATGAGATGAGGGCCCAGCCATCTCTACTGTTCACTGGGCTGGTGATGCAGCCTGCTCCCGCTGTTGGCTCTGCATGGCATACTGCTCCTCCATTCTCCCTGTCCTTTTTTATTGGCTCAGAGAGCTTTCACTGGCCTCCTTTAAGAGGGCAGGAGGAAATTGGTGACAGATTTGGCCGGCGGGGAAGGCTGGCCTCTAAGAGTGGGAGGCGGCTGGGCACCGCCATCAAAAAGCATGTGATGTGTGTGTGTGTGTGTGTGTGAAGCCTCCGCCTACCGTCCCCCTCCGCGGACCAGCTTTACTTGACAAAACATATGTGCCTTGTTCTTATCTATCAGGTTTCAGGGAGGTCAGACACACAACACAAGGCTCAAGCCTCCGATGTTTCAATAAACATTAACTATTGGACAAATACACAAACAACCTGTCCTTACACACTGGCACATACACAATACACATGCATGTCCTGCTAATGTGTGTAGATGGGTGGGCGGGTGACTGGGTGGATAGATGGATAGATAGATAGAAGCCTGTGTGCTCCATCGTATGCTAGGACTATCCGGTCTGTCCCTATTGCCTAATTAAAGAGATAGATGCCAGGGAGGACATCCACAGAAGAACTTTGGATCCCTCACTGACATCTGTTTCCCTCAGACCCAACAAGAATATGAATATTTCTAAGAAACTGTAGCCAGTAGGAGAGAGAGGATCAGCGTTACCATGAGTCAGACCCTATGTAAAGTGATCCTTATGAACCTGATAGTTGTTTTTACTATGGGTTGGTATGGTGGGATGAGTGTGGTCCTGTTGAGTTACGGCTTGCCTTCAATGTGTTCGTTTGGAGGCTTATTCGAATGCTGGTACTGCTCAGCCAGGAAAGAGAAAGACATGACCGCAGTGTTGAGTACTATCACCACGTGAGAGACCATGTCCAGAGACCACCTTTGCTTGCTTTCCACCATTGACCACTTGCGTCCGATGACTACTCAAGCGATGAACTTTCTCTTGACCTTCCATCTCATGAATGACGTGGTTGTTTTCTAAATGGATTGTCTTTTTTGTGTTCCTTTAATAAAGCACTTGGAGATGTTTTATGTAATGAATAGCACTATAAAAGTTGTTTCGTTTGTGAATGACAAAGCTAGTTCCACCCAGTTAAAGCACAGCACAGCGAGAGAGAAAGAGACAAAGGCAGAGGTAGCAGACAAGAGAGAATAGATTAAGAGTCTCTAGGAGAGTCTTGGCAGTGTTTTCGCCTGAGGTAAAACAGACTCCCCCATTTGCGAGATCAAGATAGCCCTGCTAGAAAACGTTGCTAGGATGTATTGCATTTTTTGGGGCATGAGTTGGTGGGATTAGTGTGCATGTTTGTGCATGCTTGTGCATGCTTGAGTATGTGTACAGCGTGTTCGAAATGTTTTCAGACCCCTTTACTTTTTCCACATTTTGTTAGGTCTTATTCTAAAATGGATTAAATGTTTTTTTCCCCCTCATCAATCTACACACAATAACCCATAATGACAAGGCAAAAACAGGGTATTCAGACCCTTTACTCAGTACTTTGTTGAAGCGCCTTTGGCAGCGATTACAGCCTTAGTCTTCTTGCATATGATAATACAAGCTTGGCCCACCTGTATTTAGGGGAATTTCTGCCATTCTTCTCTGAAGATCCTCTCAAGCTCTGTCAGGTTGGATGGGGAGCGTCGCTGCACAGCTATTTTTAGGTCTCTCCAGAGATGTTCGATCGGGTTCAAGTCCGGGCTCTGGCTGGGCCACTCAAGGACATTCAGAGAGTTGTCCCAAAGCCACTCCTGCATTGTCTTGGCTGTGTGCTTAGAATCATTGTCCTATTGGAAGGTGAACCTTAGCCTCAGTCTGAGGTCCTGAGCCCTCTGGAGCAGGTTTTCATCAAGGATCTCTCTGTACTTTGCTCCGTTCATCTTTCCCTCGATCTTGACTAGTCTCCCGGTCCCTGCTGCTGAAAAACATCCCCACAGCATGATGCTGCCACCACCATGCTTCACTGAAGGGACGGTGCCAGGTTTCCTCCTCAGCATTCAAGCCAAAGGGTTCAATCTTGGTTTCATCTTGGACCAGAGAATCTTGTTTTCCATGGTCTGAGTCCTTTAGGTGCCTTTTGGCAAACTCCATGTGGGCGGTCATGTGCCTTTTACTGAGGAGTGGCTTCCGTCTGGCCACTCTACCATAAAGGCCTGATTGGTGGAGTGCTGCAGAGATGGTTGTCCTTCTGAAAGGTTCTCACATCTCCACAGAGGAACTCTGGAGCTCTGTCAGAGTGACCATCGGGTTCTCAGTCACCTCACTGACCAAGTCCCTTCTCCCCCGATTGCTCAGTTTGGCCTGGCGGCCAGCTCTAGTGAGAGTCTTGGTGGTTCCAAACTTCTTCCATTTAACAATGATGGAGGCGACTGTGTTCTTGGACCTTCAATGCTGCAGAAATGTTTTGGTACCCTTCCCCAGATCTGTACCTCGACGCAATCCTGTCTCAGAGCTCTACGGATAATTCTTTCGACCTCATGGCTTGTTTTTTTCTCTGACATGCACTGTTGTCATGTATACTCCCTCTCCGGACTCTAGGTCATCCCGCACACCTGTCACCATCGTCTCGTGCACCTGCGCCTCATGACACTCACTTGGACTACATCACCTCCTTGATTATCTTCCCTATATCTGTCACTCCCCTTGGTTCTTTCCTCAGGTGTTATTGACTCTGTTTTGATGTCGGTGTGTTGTTTGTGTTTCGTGTTCATTGTTTGTTTTATTTATTAAAACACTCACTCCCTGGACTTGCTTCCCGACTCTCAGAGCACTCGTTGCAGAATAACACCTCACCTAAGGGAAGAATCAGGAAGTGTTTTTTTAATAAATGTTTTGTGTCAGGGTAATGACGTCGGGTCTGGGAACTGCTTCAGGCTCTCATGCCTCAACCAGATCATCAGGCTCCCCTGCCTCAGCCGGCTCGACGAGCTTTCATGCCTTAGCCGGATCGCCAGGCTCCCCAGCCTCAGCCGGCTCGTCGGGCTTTCATGCCTTAGCCGAATCACCAGGCTCCCCTGCTTCCACCGGCTCGTCAGGTTCTCATGCCTCAGCCGGATCGCCAGGCCCCCCTGCCTCAACCAATCTGTCAGGTTCCCGCGCCCCAGCTCACTCGACAGGTTCCCGTGCCTCAGCTGGCGTGACAGGTTCTCGCACATCAGCAGGGGTGACCGGTCCGCTCCTGATCCCCGGGTTTGTCGGCATCCTGCAGCTGGAGCCACGCGTCAGGGAGGGGGTATTGTCATGTATACTCCCTCTCCGGCCTCTAGGTCATCAGGCTGATGATTATCCCGCACACCTGTCACCATCGTCAAGCGCACCTGCGCCTCATGACACTCACCTGGACTCCACCTCCTTGATTATCTTCCCTATATCTGTCACTCCACTTGGAATTTCCTCAGGTTTTATTGACTCTGTTTTCATGTCGCTGCATTGTTTGTGTTTCGTGTTTCTTTTATTTACTTAAAACACTCACTAACTGAACTTGCTTCCCGGCTCTCAGCGCACTCGTTACAACTGTCAACTGTGGAACCTTATAGACAGGTGTGTGCCTTTCCAAATCATGTCGAATCAGTTCAATTTACTACAGGTGGAATCCAATCATTTTGTAGAAACATCTCAAGGATCATCAATGGAAACAGAATGCACCTGAGCTCAATTTCGAGTCTCATAGCAAAGAGTCTGAATACCTATGTAAATAAGGTATTTCTGTTTTTTATTTTCAATAAATTTGCCCAAAATTCTAAAAACCTGTTTTCACTTTGTCATTATGAGGTATTGTGTGTAGATTGATGACGGAAAACTGTATTTAATCTAAGCCTGTAACGTAACAGAATGTGGTAAAAGGTGTGACATGAGGTGGCTACAGATTTTTTCATTTTTTCCCATCTGACTCATCAAGGCGTACGTTTGTAATCTGCCGGTGGTAATCTATCAAAGTCACAGATTAGATTGGGGGATTACAGAGGAGATAATCCCATCAGGATGATCCGGATGGATGAAGATTCACATTTGTATCTGGGGGGGGGTTTGGAGTTTGGTTTTTGTTTCTTTGTCTGTTAGTAGATCTTCGAGGGGAGAAAAACAGAGACAGGGAGATAACAGGAAGAGGAACATGTTGAAATAGACAAAACTAGAAGGTGCGCTCTGTGATGAAGTAATGAGAACATGTACAGAACAACATGTCCAGAAAGAAGACAGGGAGGGACTGTAGAGAAGGAGGACATATAAAACAGTTGAGAGACAGTTGCCCCAGAGGTGTTAACTGTACGGGAATATGGTCGAATCTGTAACCACAATTTGTACCACAATAAAGCTTCAAAATCAAAAGACTAGTCTGTTATCAAGAACACACTGCAGGCAGGGCAGCGGTCTGCTACCCACCATGGTTTTTAATTGGCTTGTAATTTGCTGCTCCCACTTCGTACAGAGCAGCAACTGCTGTGGAAGACTTGGATAACAATACTCAAGTATATTCAGTTTCACACTTAATTTCACATCCATTGAAGGAACACAAAAGTCTTCTGTTCAATTGGGGTGTGCTAAGTAGAACATTTAAACGCTGTAAAGTAAAGATGTGATTTCAAGTACCAATGACATATCATTTCCCTGTTTGATGTCAATGAAAATGACTAAATGAGGACATATAGTATGTGATATTTGATATCGCTCATTGCACATTGATATTAATGACAACAGTGATCATCTTGTCCCTTATAAAAATGCCATCTGGTTGGGTTATATGGGTCTTTTTAACAGATGATGGGAACTCATATAATCCAGTGTCAACTCAAACCTCTGCACTTTGACTCTGTCTATCTATTCAATACCAGACTGTTCTAACAGTACATAATACATACAGACATATTAAACCATTTTTATAGATGAAATTCAATTATGTTACCTTTATAGATCCGTTACATAGTCTGCTGTACATGATGCCCTCATGAGCGAAGGCTGTAATGCATGAACTATTGACATATGTAAAGACCACATAATCAAATATAATTGTATTTGTCACATGCGCCGAGTACAACAAGGTGTAGACTTTACCGTGAAAAGCTTACTTACTTTACCAATGCAGATATTAAAAGTGAGAAACATGTCCTAAATAACAAAAAGGAAATATTAACACAATAAAATAATTATAACAAGTCTATATACAAGGAGTACAGGTACCGAGTCAGGGGTACGTGCAGGGTACGAGGTAGTTCAGGTATTTTTTGATATGTACATGTAGGTAGGCGTAAAAGTGACTAGGCAATCGGGATAGATAATAAACAGAGTAGCGTGTGTGTGTGTGTGTATGTGTGTGTGTGTGTGTGTTGGAATGTCAACGTAGTATGTGTGGGTAGAGTACAGTGAGTGTGCAGAGAGCCAGTGCAAAAAAAAGGGTCTCAATGCAAATAGTCTGGATAGCCATTTGATTAACTGTTCCGTAGTCTTATGGCTTGGGGGTAAAGTTGTTCAGGAGCCTTTTGGTCCCAGACTTGGCGCTACGGTACCACTTCCCGTGCGGTAGCAGAGAGAACCGTTTATGACTTGGAAAGCTGGAGTCTTAGAACATTTTTAGTGCCTTCCTCTGACACGGCCTTGTATAGAGGACTTGGATGGCAAGGAGCTTGGCCCCATGATGTACCTGGGCCGTACGCACTACCCTCTGTAGCGCCTTATAGTCAAATGCCAAGCAATTGCCGTAATACGATTTATAGATGATACGTTTTGCACTGCTTTTAACAGTAGGCAATAGCAATACGAAAGTGCACGATATCTCTCATTAGGTTATTAGCTATCTTTTAACTTTGACAATGATGTACACTGCCAAGTATATAATTATGTGTCCATACTATTGTTTGCATATTACTGTAGTTTTTTGTGTATTATCTGGCTTTTTTTTCTCCTTTCTGCAGAAAAAGAGCAAGCTGCACTACCACATAGCGGTGATCATAAACTACATGGGACATTGTATCTCTCTGGCAGCCCTGTTGGTGGCCTTCATCCTCTTCATGAGGCTGAGGTGAGTGACACTGTCCTCCTTCTATCATTCCTCCATCGTGTCAACACGTCATATAACAGAAACAGATAACAACACGCCCAGCCGCCTGTTACGTTCCTTCACCATGTCAACACATCCACACAACCCCATAGCCTTGGTGACGGCTAAGTGTTTCATACTCAATCCAATACAACATGAAACAGTACAGTACAAAACCGAGAAGAAAATACCATAAATCCATAGTTCATAATACTCTATAATAATCCTGCCAAGATTCATGTAATTTCATGGCTCAGTTGACAGGATCCACATTCTTGTGCTCGATACTTGTCACTCGCCGGGGGGAATATGTCGTTATGTATACCACCAGCCCGGCCCTCAACCCTGCAGACAGCGCATGCTCTGTCATGACCCGTCAATGTCTAAATTGAATGTGGTGAATATAATGCAGCCCTGTTCGGTTCTGTCCTGTATGTGTTCAGCATATTAGTGAAGTGTGTCCTGCTGGAGTGKCGTGTATTATTCAAATACATTCACACACTCAGGCACGCACAAACGGAAAAACACACACTGACACCGACAAATCCACTCAGACTCGAACCCGTGTTCACAAAAAACACAATCTTGTTTTGCGAGAGGAGAGTGGTTGTGTTTCATTCTGGACTCCCAGGGCTCACCCGCTGGGCAAAAACTGGTTAGTCAACGTTGTTTCCACGTCATTTCAAAAACCAAAAACGTGATGACGTTGAATCAACGTGGGGGGGGGGGGGGGGGGGGGAATCAACGTGGGGGGAGTAATCAACGCGGGGGGGGGGGGTAATCAATGTGGGGGGGAGTAATCAACGTTGGGAGGGGAGTAATCATGTGGGGGGGGTAATCAACGTGGGGGGAGTAATCAGCGTAAGGGGGGGGTAATCAACGTGGGGGAGGAGTAATCAGCGTAAGGGAAATTTGTATTTTTTTCTGCAATCTTTACCTCAATCCAATGACATGGTGACTTTTACATTTTATTCACATTGAATTCACGTTAGTTGACAACTCACCAAAGTAAGCCAAAACTAGATGCTGGAAATACATCTGTTTGGAGGTGTTGACCAGTTAACTTCTACTTAACACTCATCCCGGATCCGGAGCATCCTCATCAGTTAAACAGGACTAGCATAGCCTAGCATAGCCCACAAGTAAATAATAGCATATAAATATCATGAAATCACAAGTCCAATACAGCAAATGAAAGATAAACATCTTGTGAATCCAGCCATCATTTCCGATTTTTAAATGTTTTACAGCGAAAAAACACAATATGTATTTCTATTAGCTAACCACAATAGCCAGACTCAACCGCATATTTTCACCATTTTTCTACCGCATAGGTAGCTATCACAAAACCGACCCAAATAGAGATATAATTAGTCACTAACCAAGAAAACAACTTCATCAGATGAGTCTTATAACATGTTATTACAATAAATGTATGTTTTGTTCGAAATGTGCATATTTGAGGTATAAATCATTAGTTTTACATTGCAGCTACCATCAAAAATATCACCAAAGCAGCCAGAATAATTACAGAGAGCAACGTGAAATCCTAAATACTCATCATAAAACATTTATGAAAAATACATGGTGTACAGCAAATGAAAGATAAACATCTTGTGATCCAGCCAATATTTCCGATTTTAAGTGTTTTACAGCGAAAACACAATATAGCATTATATTAGCTTACCACAATAGCCAAACACACAAATGCATTTATTAGCAGCAAAAGGTAGCGATCGCAAAAACCAGCAAAAGATATAAAATTAATCACTAACCTTGACCAACTTCATCAGATGACAGTCTTATAACATCAGGTTATACAATACACTTATGTTTTGTTCGAAAATGTGCATATTTAGAGCTGCAAACCTGGTTATACATTGTGAATATGTAGCATCGATTCACCAGAATGTCCGGAGCTAGTTTGGACACTCACCTAATCTGACCAAAGAACTCATCATAAACTTTACTAAAAAATACATGTTGGACAGCAAATGAAAGATACACTGGTTCTTAATGCAACCGCCGTGTTAGATTTTTTAAAATAACAAACAGCTTGCGTTATTGCGAGACAGCGCCCGCCAAAACAGCAGAGAATAGGAATGAACATTTTCCACAGAAATACGAAATAACATCATAAAATTGGCTTACTTTTGCTGAGCTTCCATCAGAATCTTGTACAAGGAGTTCTAGGTCCAGAAAAATCGTTGTTTGGTTTTAGAATGTCTCTCTTCCTGTCGAATTAGCAACCTTAGCTAGCCATGGCGCAAACATGCCATCTTCTCTCGACGCAAAGAATGGAAAATTCCAAAACCCAATAAACGTTGAATAAAACTGATACAACTCGGTTGAAAAAAACTACTTTAGATGTTATTATCACATATATCAAATGAAATCAGAGCCGGAGATATCCGCCGTGTATACCGAACGCTTTTCAGAAGCCAATGTTGATGTCCTTCACGCGCCAGAGAAGACAAAGAAAATCCAGACCTGTCACTCCAAAAGCTCTTGTTCGGCCTCAGATCAAGCTAGACACCCCATTCCACCTTCCACTGCCTGTTGACATCTAGTGGAAGGCGTATGAAGTGCATTCATAATCGATAAATATTAGGCAATTTAATAGGCAGGCCCTGGAACAGAGCCTCGTTTTCAGATTTTTCACTTCCTGTCTGGAAGTTTGCTGCCAAATGAGTTCTGTTTCACTCACAGATATAATTCAAACAGTTTTAGAAACTTGAGTGTTTTCTATCCAATAGTAATAATAATATGCATATTGTATGATCTAGAAAAGAGTACGAGGCCGTTTAAATTGGGCACGATTTTTTCCAAAGTGAAAACAGCGCCCCCCTATTGACAAAAGTTAAGGCATTGTGTGGTGGTGAAAGCAGTAATACGTGACAAACAGCATGTCACTAACAACCCAACATGTCAGTCAGCCAAAAAACCGCCCGTCTGTGTTTTCTCAAAGGCCGCACCGACACAGATTATCTGGACTCTGAGATTAAACATATAGTGTAAGAGATTGTTTAGAACAGATTATCCCAGATTAAGATACTGTCTCACTGCTTCAGTATCTCCAATCAGGAAGTCTCATTTGAGTTGTAACAACAGAGGAGTATTTTTTAGGCTCAATCTGGTTTAAATAGTCACATCTTCAACATCAGTGTCCTGTTTATTAACCTGTTAACCTCTCAGCTAATATAGCTGCGATTTGGTCGTACTGTATGTATATGTATGTAGAAAATAGAGGAGAGGCTAAAGTCGTGTAAAGTAGCAGGCAGGCCGGCAAGCGCTGGTCTACTGTTTACTTCCTTAACTGAAATGAAACAGCTAGCGGGAACAGATGTCTGGGATGGACACACACACACACCCTGAGACTTCATTACTCCCTCTCCACACATGGGCTGAACTCGCTGAAATCAGGGCCTGTTTTATATTTTTATTTTATCAGGCTGTGACAAAGCTGTCCTTTTTAATGTTTCATACACACAAAAAAATACATTTTTGGCTCTAAATCCCCCCTAGCTACTTCATGGGTATGGAGGATGGTAGCTGTGTGAGTCATACATTGTAAGTACTGTAACGACAGAAGAAAAAGTCCCTGAAAGGAGTATTTTCTCATTCACATGCCTCGCTTTGATAGATTATAGGTCTTCAATGTCTTTTGGCGTAAAATCGAAAGGCAAAAGGGGCGTTTTTTTTTTTTTACACCCATAAAACAGAGTTATTTTTATATATCATTTTATATCCTCTCTAATCTGCTCTTCAGGACTGTTTACAAAATCGATAATATAATTTGAAGGATTATCAGATTACGGAGATGAATCAAAATAGCTTCACTGCCTGAGTGCATTGTACAGTTAAAAGACAATGCACATCATTGCCACTCACGAGTGTATAAACTCGTCTTTGATCATGTAAACCTTTGCTGTACAGTTTAAGTGCCTTCAATGCATGCAGATTGTTTGGGTAGCTCGGCCAAGGAAACCACATTTTAAGAGGTTCTGTGTCTGCACATAAGCTTCGATAACACTTTGTTTGGATAGTCCTAAACCTTCTATTCAAACCCAGTGAAAACCCCAGGCCTGGTTTAGTGTGCGGACAAGTTTAGATTGAATGACTTGAGGTTATTTCCAGACAGGGAACACAACGGTAAGAAAAGGGTAAACATGTTATGCCTACTTGTTCAAGCCTCATTGAGTTAAAGCGCCCAACGCACTGTGAACAGTATTACTGAGTCTGAATTGTAGACAAAGCATCCATGTAGGAACCCTTCTGCCTCACCTTTCATTTTATTCACACTTGGTGACATTTGATATGATACTGCCGAGCACTGAAATATACAGATTAGTGTAAAAAGTGTAAAAGAGGTAAAGGTGCTTTCGTATGGGACGAGGGCTTAGTTGTATGTGCGGGAACTTCAGCTGACGTTTATCTAATTATATCGAATTGGGCGGACCGAAATGACTTTCGAGTTACACACGTGGATATTTCTTGTGCACAAGCTTTGTAATTGCCACCACTTGGAGACTTTGTAAACGTCATGATTTGTCAATTATTTTAACACTTAAGTGATTACGAAAAAGGAAAAGAATATCGGCGGAAACAACTCATTTAGATTATCAGTGACTTTCCACTGATCCTTGAACTAGGAGGACCTGGTGGTTTCTATTCCCATCCATGCTGACGTAGCAGCAGGATGAAGAGACAGGGGGATGTAGAGGATAGGAGGCTACAGACCTCAGAGACACATGGGTCTCAGTGTGAAGTGATGGCCCCTGGCCAGCTTCCTTCAGCTCCCCAGTGAACTGAGAAACGCACCGACAGTGAACATACCCAGGATCCCAGCACTGCACAGGCAGGGTGTTACCAACGCAGTGATATGCCATTTGAACTGTGAAACACACCAGGGGGGATCTGCGTCAGTGGAAAAGGACAAGCAGAGCAGCACTGCTGTCATCCACTAATGGAAAAACCCGTTGTGAAAACGACAGAGGCGTTATTCACGTAGCTTCACGTGTACAGCAACTCAAACCCCTTCAAATATGTGATACTAATCATATAATAAAATGTAAGACATAAGCCACTGTGGCGGAACTTTGGATCCCAAAGCAGCTGCTCGCCCACTTTCAGAGCGAGCATCCTAGTGTGACGTGTGACAGCTGGAGTGGTGCCTGGCAGTGATTGTCACAGCTCACCTGGCGCTGGCTGGCATCAACGCATCAGACGAAAAGTTGTCTAGCCTAGTGCCAGTCAATGTTTCAGCATGGTCTGATTTTTTATTAACTTTGCTTTCGTTCACTCCATTAGAGACAGTTTGCAGAGGTCCAGTTCAAACACGTTGTTAAAGACCTTTATTGCCAAGGTGCGAGCATGAACATAACATCCACATTGAATCAAGCTGCAAATCATTGACATACATACAGCTCCCTGTTGAAAGGGACAAAGTCTTCTACCAAAAAGGAAAAGCAAATAGCTGTAGAGATACTGTACCACAACATTTCTACCCAACATAGAGATGTCCTCATTATAAACCAAGGCACTTTTGCGGTTGCTTAAAGGGGACGATTACAGGCTCGTTTTAACAGCGATGTGTCATGTTTTTTTCCAGAGGGGGTCCCTGATCCCGCTTTCTTTTTTACAAGAGCTCAGAGATGTGTGAAAAGAGCCTTCAGCCCACTGCTTATTAGTGCCTCAAAGGGCTTCCTGGGGTAGCCATGGTGCTATGTTCGGTCTTCATTTGGTTTAATGGATCTTAGCCACGTGTCTGTCTAATTTCACTTTGCTTCACTAATGACTTTTGAAATGAATTCTACCCTGACCATAGTACTAATAACATGGTATGGGACTTCAAACTGTAGCACCTTCCAAAAGCATAATGAATGTTGCATACAAACTGCGTCAAGGGCAAAGCTGATGGCTAGAGAAGGGGAGAGGCTGAGGAGATTGAATTCATGCCTTTAATAATCCTTACAGCTCCATAAAGAGACTTCTTGATGATTAGGGTGATGGGAGTAATTTGCGACAACCTTCAAGGCATTCTGGAACAACATGGGACCATTGATTATGCTACTTTGTTTCAATACCCGGGTACTCTCTAACCTTGAGGGCAAGGTAGTTTTGGGCATCGAGTCATTATAGAGAGACCATTTAGAGACCTGGTGACCCACCTAAGGCAAGTCATTATCTCGATGGGTAACCTGCAATCTCTCACACACAAACACATATACATACACACACACACACACACACACACACACACACACACACACACACACACACACACACACACACACACACACACACACACACACACACACGACTCACAGATACAATTCACATTCCCCACGCACACTCCAGCGTTACCTCCTCCTGAAAAGGTAAAGTCCTATAGCCTGCTGTTGAGCAAGCAGATACACTAACCAATCACACAGATTGCTGACTTGACTCTAGTGCAAACAAGTGATGATTGTTCGTCAACGTATTTGACGTTGGGGGATTAAATAATACTTATGAATGGCTCAACAGACCCCGTTTCTGCTATCTTGGTTAATGGTGTATAATGTAATACACATTAATAGAAATTGACTGAAAGAAAACCAGTCAATACTCGTTTATACCGATTCAGGATCACTTTATCAGGTAATGCACAATGGCAGAAGTGTGGTATATCATAAGGGAAATAATTATTCTCTTCTTTACCAAGACTGGAACATGCTGTAAGCCTAAATAAAAAAAGCCAAGGAATGGACAACTGCCTATATCTCTCTGCTGAGTACTGAAATCACATGTTCATCATCTCATTCTGCTGGAAGTTAGTGATTCAGAGAATTTCTGACCTTTAATTATTTGATTTCTGCCATATAACACACAAGGGAATACATGTAGTTGTCCCACTTCAGTAAAAATACTTTAAAGTACTACTTAAGTAGTTTTGGGTATCTGTACTTCACTATTTATATTTTTGACTACTTTTACTTTGACTTTGTCACGCCCTGACCGTAGAGAGCTTTTTATGTCTCTATTTTGATTTGGTCAGGGTGGGATTTGGGTGGGCATTCTATGTTCTTTTTTCTACGTTTTGTATTTCTTTGTGTTTGGCCGGGTGTGGTTCTCAATCAGAGGCAGCTGTCTATCGTTGTCTCTGATTGAGAATCATACTTAGGTAGCTTTTCCCCACTGATGCTTTGTGGGTAGTTATTTTCTGTTTTCTGCACCTGACAGGACTGTTTCGGTTTCGTTCATTCTCTTTGTTGTTTTGTTATTTAGTGTTCAGTTTAATAAAAAGCATGAACACTTACCACGCTGTGCTTTGGTCCGATTCTTCATCTTCATACGACGACCTTTACAGACTTCACTACATTCCTAAAAAAGAGTATGTCATTTTTACTCCAAACATTTTCCCTGACACCCAAAAGTACTCGTTACATTTTGAATACTTAGCAGGACAGGAAGATGTATGAATTTATCAAGAGAACATCCCTGGTCATCCCTACTGCCTCTGATCTGGCAGACTAACTAAACATTCATGCTTCGTTTGTAAATTATGTCTAAGTGTTGGAGTGTGCCTCTGGCTGTCCATATTTTTTTTTAAATAAAATTAAAATGATGTCGTCTGGTTTGCTTAATGTAAAGAATGTGAAATCATTTATACTTTAACTTTTGATACTTAAGTATATTTAAAACCAAATACTTTTAGACTTTTACTCAAGTAGTTTTTTACTGGGTGACTTTCACTTTTACTTGAGCCATTTTCTATTGAGGTATCTTAACTTTTACTCAAGTATGACAATTGGGTACTTTTTCCATCTGCAAACTTACATACAGTATATACACATGCACACACAAATCTGGGTTCCCTATCGCTTACTATTGTCACAACAAACAGGAAACGATTAGGTGATTCCAGTGCACCCAGATATCCAGCTTGACTATTTCAAAATCAGAACTTGACAATGTATTATTCAAGTAGCTATGATGTATAATGTGTTGGTGCTTGTGCCTAGTGTTGTAGTAGACGATATAGAATGAAAGAGAATAGAACATCCCATAGAACATATCAAAAATAGAACACAGTGTAGAACAGAACATCTCTGAGTTCTAGGTGGGAATACGTATGTAGCATTTAGCCATTGCATGTTGTGGATGGACTATTTGTTGTTGAAATGCATAATATCCTGTTGTGGCAAACCGCTTTAGTTATGTACATGGTATTTAGCTCAGCTGCAGTTCTACCAGAACAGCATGTTCTGGTAGAACTGATCTGGGTTTAAATGGTCTTGGTTTTACCACACTTGTGGCCATGCTCCCATATTTACCCAGCCCATTGTGGCTTGTAACACTGCACTGCACCACACTCCAGTTCTTTTCCACAGTCCCCTTTAACTTATTGTGAAATAATCTGTTATTCTGCAGGTCTGGAGTTGGAAGTAAGAACGAGAAGTGTGTCCGATTGTGACAATGGTTGTGTTGCCAGAGATTTGAACTTCGACTGAGCCCAGAGAAGAGAACTCAAGTGTATGTGTGCAACTTTGTCTCAGGGCAATTTGTTTTATTCTGTGACACTCCATTTAGTAATATATGTTACGTTAAATTATGAATGGAATAGCAGTCGTACAATATCATATGAATTAGAGGACCTATAGCAGGGTTCCCCAACTGTTAGCAGGGTTCCCCAAGTTTTCGGACCAAAAGTATATGTTAGAATTTGCATTGTTGGACATAAGACTGTAAAAACACCAGCATATTATATCTGTTTGGGCTTCTTGCGGTCAATTTGCAGTTGCTGGTTAAGTGTGCCTTGAATTCTAAATAAATCACAGACAGTGTCATCAGCAAAGCACCCCCACACCATAACACCTCCTCCTTCATGCTTTAAAGTGAGAAATGCACATGCGGAGATCAATCGTTCACCTCACACCGCGTCACACAAAGACACGGCAGTTGGAACCAAAATAATCCAATTTGGACTCCAGACCAAAAGGACAAATTTCCACCGGTCTAATGTCCATTGCTTGTGTTTCTTGGCCCAAGCAAGTCTCTTTGTCGGTAGTGTATGTCGTACCATACGTCTTACCTGGTCATACAATAGCATATTAATTGGATGCTGTAAGTTATCATAGGACTTGGGGGAACATATAGTGCTATACATCTTTCTCTAAAACCAGGATGTTTGTTGCGTCTTAACAACAAAGGAGATTTTATGTTGGTGGTTAGGTGAACTAACTACAAAGGTTAGCTTAAGTTAATTTACATGAAAGGTTAGGGGAAACTAAAGCGACAAAGGTTTGGTGAATTTACATGGCAGGTTAGTTGAATTGGGTTCATTTTAGAATAAGGGTTAGTGGAAGGGTTAGCTAAAATACTAGTTTTCCCTGACACGACTCGACGCGCAACGTTTGGATTGTTAGACAGATGGGCATTACACTTACCCATCCTCTCTGACCAACGTCCCTTCCTTTGTTTCTGTCTGAAGAAGCTAGACCATAGCATACGTCTTGCAGGCGCTCAGAAATACGTAAAGTATGTTTCACATGGCTCTGAGGCCAGGCTGGTGTGTGTGCGTATCAATTCCTCATTCCGAACCTCCGAACCTCCGCATATAGCCTGGGTCCCCATACAGAGAAGCTTGTTGTCCTAATCACCACTTAATTTAGATAAGGGCTACAGCACTGCCGGTGGTGTGGGTGAGTCTGATAATTTAGTATGTAGAGTTTCTCTCGTCATTCATGGAGCTAGGCAACATCTTGACTGTGGTGCGGCATATTTCACAAGCATTTCGCTACATCCGCCATAACATCTGGTAAATATGTGTATGGACCAATACAATTTGATTTGTTTGTTCTCAATAGAGATAGAGTGTTTCCAAATGGCCCCTATTCCCTATAGAGTGCTCTACTTTTGACCAGAGCCCTGGTCAAACGTACCTATTCCCTATATAGTGCCCTACTTTTGACCAGAGCCCTAGTCAAAAGTAGTGCACTGCGTATAAAGGAATAGGGTCCCAATTGAAGCAACCAGAACGTTGGAACCTCAGTCCCTCCCCTGAAGACATCTCGCCACTGGCGACTTTGGCAGTCTAATCATGTCACCTCTATATTGTCGTGATGACATCAACCCACAGACAGAGAGAGAGAGACTGTCTCCTAGAGTGGCGTTGGAGGGCATGTGCCTTAGAACTTTCCTTTGGGTGAACCAACTGTAGATGTTCTGTTCTGACGATTTTAAAAAACAAAATCCTGTTTTAGATTATACCGTTGTAAAACTCTTGTAAAAGTTTGACAGAAAGAGTTTGTTAGGATATGGAGTGTTTTATTCTCTTGAAGGCAAAAGGACTTACTGAAATTGTAATATTCCATTTAGCAGACGCTTTTAGCAGCTGTGCCGTCGTCGTGCAACATTTGGTGTATGGGTGGCCCAGTGGCATTAAACCCTCAACCCTTGGTGTTGCAAGTGCCATGCTCTACTGACTGAAACACACAGAATCACTGTGTGAACTGAAGTTACTGAAGCCTCATTTCTTGTTCTCCTCATATATTTGTGTACCCTGTAAATTGGTAGTGTGCTTACAGTCAGTATCCCCAATGAATAAATTGTGCACTGGGCAGTCTGGCACATTCAAGAAACACTGTAAATAGATTTAGGCCCTGAGAAGAGAATCGCAAATTGAGTTTCTGCGTTTATTGTTCTTTTCATAATTGGCTTCACTTTGTCCTCCCTAACTCTCCCTTCTCCCACTTTATCATAATATTTATCTCTGTCACTTTTCTAATGACAAAAGTTTAATTTGCTCGTGAAATGACAGGAAGTGCCTTATTATTAATCAAATTAAAATGAAAAGAATAATGATAAAGTTTATTTTCAGGCCAATATTTTGCTCTCACAGCACCACACAGCACAGAGCTCCACCCAAGCCCTGCATTGCATTCCTCTTCAGGGCCATTCTCTTCCCTTTTTACCTACATTGATAGCAGAGGCAAATAAATCAAAGAATCACTTTGATGCCTCTTATATCCTAATTTGTTCCTCTGAACCTGCACTTTAAAATAAATACATGTGCACGCCATCTAACGCAATCCCTCAGAGACACTTCTCCATGGAGAGCGTGGACGACCAGGGGCTCTGCGTGCAGTGTGCATGTGTGTATGTGTGTGTGCCTTTCAAGCTGTGTTTTATATAAGATAATCATTTTGAAAGTATGTGTGTCTGCTGTCCAGGCCTAGATACTCTGTCAACAAGAGACTGTCTACATATACTCGCCAAAAAGACACATTCTGAAACCTCAACCTCCTCAGTGTTTTGATTTCAGATTAAAAGTGACATTTCCTGTATGACACACACCAGATATTTTGGGTTTATGTGAGTGTCTGTACTTCAAATATTAGTCCTCTAGAATGCTTTTAAGTCTCGTTAATTTAATAGGATTTGATGGGTCAGCCCCCGGGCTTCTCAAATGTCTACTTAATTGGAAACATAACACACTGTATGACTCGGCATACCTACCAGCTAGAGTTAACCATATTCCAAAATGTTTTCCCCTGAAGACCATCGCAGTCCAGGGCCCATGGTCAAAAGTAGTGCACAACAGATGGAATAGAGTGCCATTGGGATCCTTGTTTGGCTCTGAGATCTCCATGAAAGTGCATCTGTAAATAGAATTGAGGTAGATTTCTAGAGCTTCAGATCCTTTCTTTGGCTGACGAATGAATAGTAAAAGAACGTACGGTTATGTCTGAAGGAAGGACAGCAACCTCGAATTGACCGACTAAACCTTGTCCACGATACCTTGTCAGGGAAAATAATGGAGAGAAAGTAGGAGGATAAGGAAACATGGGGTCCACTCTCTGCTGCCTCCGTAATTTATCCAGCCTGACTGACGAAGAGTAAGAGAGATGTGGGGGGAGGGCGAGCGAGAGAGAGAGAGAGAAAAATAGAATGAGGGAGTGACAGAAGAGAGAGAGTGAAGAAGAGAGGAGTAAAATATGAGAGTAAATTACAGTGGTCATTTGAAAGAGGGAGAAGGAAATGAGGTGAGGGTGAGATGAAGGAGAGGGTTCAACTGGAAGATGACGCACAGAGGGGGAAGAGACGAGAAGAGAGAGTCAAAGGAATTAGTAAATTTCTTTTGAGAGAAAAATAAAGAGAGGGAAAGGCAGAGGACCATGTCTACATTGGCTGTACCCCACACAGTCCTGGTGGATTAGTCATTAATAATTTAGGAATTCAGATGGTTTTTTTCAAAAGCTTAAAAGGCTTTGTTTTTGGCAAACCTGTAGGTGTAGCTATGTCAGCCATGTGTGCATGCATGCGTGCTTACGTGCGCGTTGTGCCTCTTGTACAACCACAAAGAACTTACTGTAACATCGGTAAAAACAGGTAATCTAGCACAGTGTATATTCTGCCACATTTATTACATTGGTAGGAAAGGTTTTGAATAAACACATGATGTAATGAGCCATCTAAAATATAGTATAAAGGGGGAGGAATGCTGTCAATACATGCTTTCAGAAAGTATTCACACCCCATTACTTTTTTCACACTTGTGGTGTTACAGCAATTTAAAATGAACAAAATGTATATATTTTTTGTCACTGGCCTAACACCAATACCCCATAATGTCAAAGTGGAACTAAATTAATTAAAAATGAAAAAGCTGAAATGTCTTTGGAGTCAATAAGTATTTAAGTTAGATTGTTCGCAAAAACGTTTCAGGAGCCTCTCACACACATCCGTTCATTGCAACACGCTAGCTCAGCCCCCCAAATATCGTTTTTGGGAGGAGATTTCCTTTAATAACTTCACCATGCTCAAAGGAATATTCAAGTTTTGCTTTTTTATTTTTTACTAATCTACCGATAGGTGCCCTTCTTTGTAGGCATTGGAAAAACTCCCTGGTCTTTTGTGGTTAAACTTTTTCAGATACCTACAAATTAGAGACTATGTTAGAAAACACCTCCCGACATTTGGGAATGCTAAACCTTCCATGGTTGACGGATGCATAAAAAATATGCCCCACCTCAGACAAACTGATATCTCTTCTATATGACGCTTTTCCAATCTGTTAGCATACCTACTACCGATGCCATTAAGGCAAAATGGAGAAGAAACTAGGGACTGACATTTCTTGTGCAGACTGGGAAATAGCTTGGAGTATATACACACTACTCCAGACATCGTCTCATACAATTCAAAGGTATTACACAGATTACACTATTCCAAAACTAAACTGCATAGGATATTTCCTGATACATCCCCTATGTGTGATAAATGTCAGGCTGCACAGGTACACTACTCCACAGCTTTGCCCTATGCTCTAACTTGTATGGTTATTGGTGTGGAATTTTTAGGATCTGAAGTTCTGGAGATTTAAATTGGCCCAGACCCGCTTCTGATAATCCTGGGAGTGACTGATTCCCTAAACGGATTAACCAACCCCAAAACAACTCATCTCTTAGTCTCATTTCGGCAAAAAAAAATGATCTTGTTGTTTTGGAAAAGGAGGAAGCTCCCTCTACCAAATTATGGCTCAACGAATTGGCAAACACTGTACACTTAGAAAGAATTTATATATTTCTGAACAATAAATTATCAACATTTGATCAAATCTGGCAGCCTTTCCTCTCTTACTTGGACCAGTCGGCGCTGTGAATTTGTACATCTTAACGCACACTCAATTGTAATATTTGAATCTACCTCTGGGCGGCATGTGATTGCCCCGCACCGAGCAGTTGGAGGGGTGACATCTACCCTCTTTCTTTCTACCTCTCCTTGTTCTGTATGTCTTGTTTTGTATTATTTGTTTTGTACCTAGAACTCTGGGTCTTGTTGTTTCTGTCTGCTTGTATGTTTAGATAAGAATGGCATTACTTGCCTTTTATTACACCATTCTTTGTAATGTGTTCAATTGAAAATATATTTGAACATTTTTTTTTTGTTTTTGTTTCATATTAACCATTGTTGATGCGAAATGCATCATACCGGCTGTATTTTAAAAGTATATCTTCAAAACTTGATTGCTGACATGCAAAACATTTTTGGGACTATAATCAACAATGGCAAATTATACAAATACCAAAAGCTCCTTTTTTGGGTTGGAACTTCTATTTAATAATACTTTGGAGGGTGTATCAATACACAATAGTCACTACAAAAATACAGCTGTCCTTTCCTAGCTCAGTTGCCGGAGAGGAAGGAAACCGCTCAAGGATTTCACTCTAAGGCCAATTTAAAACAGCTAAAGAGTTTAATTGCTGGGATAAGAAAAACTGAGGATGTACAAACAACATTTAGTTCCTCCACAGTACTAACCTAAATGACAGAGTGAAAAGAAAGAAGCCTGTACAGAACAGAAAATATCTCAAAAACATGCATCCTGGTTGCAACAAGGCACTAAAGTAATACTGCAAAAAATGTGGCAAAGCAATTCACTTTTTGTCCTGAGTACAAAAGTGTTTATATTTGGGGCACATCCAGTACAGCACAATACTAAGTAAAGTACCACTCTCCATATTTTCAAGCAATTGGTGGCTGGCATCATGTTATGGGTATGCTTGTAATCATTACGGACTGGGGAGTTTTCAGGATAAAAAATGAATGGAATGGAGCTAAGCACAGGAAAAATCCAAAAGAAAACCCTGGTTCAGACACTGGGAGATGAATTCACCTTTCAACAGGACAATAACTTAAAACACAAGGCCAAAAATATACACTGGAGTTGTTTACCCTGAACACAGTGAATGTTGCTGAGTTGTCAAGCTACAGGTTTGACCTAAATCTGCTTGAAGAAATCTACGCATTACTTGAAAATGGTTGTCTAAGCAATGATCAATGACCAATTTGAAAGAGCTTGAAGAAGAATTTTGAAAGAATAATGAAATAATATTGTACAATCCAGGTGTGCAAAAGCTCTTATAGATTTACCTAGAAAGATCAGTCAAAAGTTTGGACACACCTATTTATTCAAGGGTTTTTCTTTATTTGTACTATTTGCTACATTGGAGAATAATAGTGAATACATCAATAAATAGCATATATGGAATCATGTAGTAAGTAAAAAAGTGTTAAACAAATCAAAATATATTAAAATGTGATATTCTTCAAAGTAGCCACCGTTTGCCTTGATGACAGCTTTGCACACGCTTGGCATTCTCTCAACCAGCTTCACCTGTAATGCTCTCCAACAGTCTTGAAGGAGTTCCCACATACGCTGAGCCCTTGTTGGCTGCTTTTCCTTCACTCTGCGGTCCAGCTCATCCCAAACCATCTCAATTGCTATTAGCTATTAGCCCATACACATTGAATAACAGATTCCCTACATGGAACAACAATAGTGCCCCCCAAAAATCACAAGAAAGGTTGTTTCTGAATTGTCTGTCCTATATATATATAAAAAAAAATTACATGTATTTAACCCCTTATTTTTAGCACTTAACAGTCTCCATAATATATATACTTACTTCCATTCATTTTTTTCAACTTTTACATTCAGATGAGTATTGGGGAGCATGTGGGTGTCCTAAATCAAAACAACTGACATGTACATGTTTGTGAGGGTCTCACCTTTCCACAGAGGGATATTAGTGTGTAGCCCAAACTGTTCAGACGCTACAGACAGAAGTCGGCAGATCAGTTGTACCGACTTCAGACGAGATCCCAAGACGCTTGCGGGGATCGTAGACCAAAATGGAGAACACCATCGTGTTCGTGAGAGTATCCTCTTGCCTTAGAGGCTCGTGATAGTTTGTAGAACGTTCAGACGCTACAGACAATTTTGTGAGAAGGCCAATTTTCGGGATGTCTCATGGTTTGACAAACACCGCTCTAGCTGTGTGGAGCGGCAGGTAGCCTAGTGGTTAGAGCGTTGGACTCGTAACCGAAAGGTTGCAAGATTGAATCCCCCGAGCTGACAAGGTAAAAATCTGTCGTTCCGCCCTGAACAAGGCAGTTACCCACTGTTCCTTGGCCGTCCTTGAAAATAATAATTTGTTCTTAACTGACTTGCCTAGTTAAATAAATAGCTCTGTCACCTTCCACAGATATCTGTAGTTAAACTGATTAATTTTTATGGGGATCTCTTTATTATGCTAAATAGATTTCCGCGGGGCTGACATTGACTCTAGGGGGTTTAATTAAACATGTTCAACTGCTTTCGTTAGCTTATTCTCTCACTGCAGTGGGTTTAAGACAAGTGTTTTAGCTATCTGGAATTAAGTACATTTCCAAGACAAAATCCAAGAACGTTATTTTCAAGAGTCTAATTTCTTCATAACTTTCTTGATAGGAAGAAGCCTAAGAACATTTCTAATTACTTTACTGAGAATAGCAACTTTTCGTAGTTTAAGTATAAGCTTAAGGAAAAAATGGCGCTTACAAAGAAATGTATTCTTCAGAAGGTTTTGTGAATCCGGGCCGTGCTGGTTCTGGATGCTTTCCTTTCCTAGTGTCTTATTACCTCCAAGTTTGTGCACCAATTGTGTGAATTACAACCTTGACTGATCTAATAAGCCATGCATTAGCTGGTCCAATTCGATCAGTCATTCCTGTGGGTTGAAGAAACTGCTGGGCTGCTGGTGATACTGAGGCCTGTGGAAAAGATTGATCAGCTTGCCCAACTCTACCTTAGAGGGTAAAGGGAGATGATTGTGAGGTGGTTTGCGTTGCCACTGGAGGTGGGATGAATGGTTGGAACAGAACAGAGAAAGTGATACGCCACATGCTTGAGGGAGCGGGTCTTGTCTAGCTCTTTAGACTTACTGTAGGGAATATGTCAATTGTGGTACACACGAAGCCACGCACACCACACAGAAGCCCACGCACTGCACCAACACACACACACACACACACACACACACACACACACACACACACACACACACACACACACACACACACACACAAAGCCACACACACACGGCAATACACATGCGGTACTAATTATGCAAAACACACATCCAAAAACACACACACACAAACTTCCCCAATATCTCTTAAACTTCTCTCTTTTTATCACGGTCCCATTATTCATCATTCCATCATATGAATTAACAACATTGTACTGCGTAGCATGAGGAAATGTCGTGCTCGCCTCAAAATGTTGTAGTAAGAAAAAATATTCATAATTACACTGAAGGAAAAACTGCACTCACTGCAAACACTGCAATAATTATACTGCATACCACCAGCCCTTAACTTGTCCTCTGTTCTCTCCTCTACCACCAGGAGTATTGCAGTGCAATGTATTGACTTAGGCGTCAAGAACCGTGATACATATCTTTTTGCAAAAGATACACAATGTGATGCATAGCAATGATACTATGTTGCACTGTAGAGTATAATTAATAGGTACCAGTGCTTACCCTTTCCTCTATTCTCCTCTATTCTCCTCTATTCTCCTCTCTTCCACCAGGAGTATTCGCTGCTTGAGGAACATCATCCACTGGAACCTGATCACAGCTTTCATCCTGAGGAACGCCACTTGGTTCGTCGTCCAGCTTACCATGAACCCTAAGGTGCACGAGAGCAATGTGGTGAGTACAGGGAAGTTAACTGTACATCCATTTCAGGTCGGTTTATATGCAATAAACATATACATACAGGTAACTGCCAAAATAAAGGAAACACCATCATAAAGTGTCTTAATAGAGCGCCCTCAGAAGCCGTTAAAACAGCTTCAATGTGCCTTGGCAAGTGTTAAAATCTGCTGACTGAGACGGCCATGGTATATGGTTTACATCGTTTTCATGCTCATCAAACCATTCAGTGACCACATGTGCTCTGTGGATGGGGGCATTGTCATCCTGGAAGAGGCCACTCCCATCAGGAAAGAAGTGCTTCACCATAGGTTGAAGGTGATCACACAGAATGGCTGTGTTTATTGGTGTTTACCTTACCCTCTAAGGGGATGAGAGGACCTAAACCATGCCAGGAAAGTGCACCCCACACCAAAACAACACACACACACACACACACACAACTAACTTTGGAGTACCATCATGTTGTCCTGGTTCACTGTTAATTGCCCCTAAGCTCGCCTCCCTCTTGATGTTATTGCTTGTGCAAACTGAGCGCGCTCAAAGCCACCCAGGGGCCTCCTGAGGGGCGCAGCGGTCTAAGGCACTGCAGTGCTACAGGCGTCACTACAGATCCCGCCTCGATTCCGGCCGCGACCGGGAGACCCATGAGGCAGCGCACAATTGGCCCAGCGTCGTCCGGGTTAGGGGAAGGTTTGGCCGGCTGGGATGTCCCTTGTCCCATCGAGCTCTTCTGAGTCCGTACTGGAGTTGCAGCGATGGGACAAGACTGTAACTACCAATTGGATATCATGATATTGGGGAGAAAAGGTAGAAAAATAAATAAAAGTGACCCAATCAGTCAGCCCTCCTCCTCCATCTATTCTTCTTCTATTCTGAGAAGAAACAAGATGGCTGCCGTCAGCTATTAGCCTTGAGAAGTTCTGCTTGTCATTTGAAAGAAGGAGGCTTGATGGCCCGTTTAATTTATTATTTGCGCAAGGTCGTGAAGCAAGTGACCTGCAGAGGAACACAGCATAGTACATAAGTCAGGGCTAATATGTAATATGTTAATAGCAACAGAACAAGTCAACGGTTGTCAGATCATAAAATAATATATTGATTGCTTTAGTGAGGTTTTGGGTGTGGTTAATTAAAGATCAATGACTTACTGATTAGGTGTCTTTCTGTTTTTTTTCATAGACCACATTCCATTGACAGGAACATTTGGAAAATACGAAATGTTTGAAACTTTTTCCACATGTTGTTACGTTACAGGCCTATTCTAAAATTAATGAAATCGTTTTTTCCCTCATCGATCTACACACAATACCCCATAATGACAATGCAAAAACTAGTTTTTAGACATTTTTGCAAATGTATAAACATTTTTAAACTGAAATATCACACTTACATAAGTATTCAGATCCTTTACTCAGTACTATGTTGAAGCACCTTTGGCAGCGATTACAGCCTTGGGTCATCTTTGGTATGACACTACAAGCTTGGCACACCTGTATTTGGGGAGTTTCTCCCATTCCTCTCTGCAGATACTCTCAAGCTTTGTCAGGTTGGATGGGGAGCATTGCTGCACAGCTATTTTCAGGTCTCTCCAGAGATGTTCAATCTGGTTCAAGTCCGGGCTCTGGCTGGGCCTCTCAGGGACATTCAGAGACTTGTCCTGAAACCACTCCTGCGTTGTCTTGGCTGTGTGATAAGGGTCGTTGTCCTGAGGTCCTGAGCTCTCTGGAGCAGGTTTTTATCAAGGATCTCTCTGTACTTTGCACATCTGTACATCTTTCCCTCGATCCTGACTAGTCTCCCGCTGAAATTCACGATTCCAAAACTTCCAATTTGTTTCTTTTGAACCATTTCCATGACTTGATTGTGTGTTTTGGATCATTGTCTTGCTGCATGACCCAGCTGGGCTTAAGCTTCAGCTCACAGGCGGATGGCCTGACATTATCCTGTAGAATTCTCTGATACAGAGCAAAATTCATAGTTCCTTTTATTAAGGCAAGCCATTCAGGTCCTGAGGCAGCAAAGCATCCCCAAACCATCACACTACCACCACCATGCTTGCCGTTGGTATACATTTCTTACTGTGGAATGCAGTGTTTTTGCCAGGCCTAATAGGACCCATCTCGTCCAAAAAGTAATTTCTTTGACTAATCTGTCCATAAAACATTTTTGATGATCATTCAGGTGCTTTTTGGCAAACTTTTGGACGTGATGGGTCCCATTATGTCTGCAGCAAGACAATGATCCAAAACACACAATCAAGTCATGAAAATGGTTAAAAAGCAACAAATTGGAAGTTTTGGAATATCTTAGTCAAAGTCCAGACCTAATCCCAATTGAGATGTGTCAGGACTTTAAATGAGCAGTTCATACTTGAAAACCCACAAATGTCACTGAGTTAAAGCAGTTCTGCATGCAATAATACTATTTTGCGGGACTGTAACTGCATACTGTGTAGTAATCGTACTACATACCATTTACAACATACTGTTGCAGTAAAAAACGAATATCAGCATACTAGGCTTATCCTACTGAGAACACGTCAGCTAATGTGCAATTGTGTTGATTCCCGCCATTCAATCATTTTGGTACAGCGCATGCCCTCACCTGTTTATCAGCTATTGTCAGACACATGCGGGTCTCGAAAGAAGATTCTCTTCCTATTTTCAAAAGGCGAGTTGTCTAGGTCAAAAGCAACTCTCGAACCTCGGGAGAGTTATTTTTCACTTTTGAAAGCTGTCATTTTTGTGTTTTTTTCTCGTCCTTGGTACACTGGGTTCACCCTGCGAAAATAGGACGGTAACGATAGCACGCTATCACACTCAACCACGGCCCCACTTCACTGATCACACTGAGAGTCTCTCACCGATTAAAAAGAAAAAATGGAATGAACTTGTGCCTTTAGAAGTGCCTTTAGACTACACAAGGGGTAGAGTAGAGGGAATTGGAAAGGGCAACTTGGGATCTTAGCCCAAATACACTGAGATTGCTGGCTGTAGAGTCCCATTTTCTGTGTGATGATTTGATGGGTAGTACCGGGTCAGGGAGTCTTTTGGTATGTCCTTGAAGTAAGTGGGGAGGCTAGATAAATGCGAGTCAAGATTTTTCAAACTCCTTACTATATTATTTTCACTAGGTACCATATGAATAACTACCTGAACAAATGTTAAATTAAAATATTTGTTCTTATTGTCGTGAAAAGGAGGTAAATAAGTAACACCTGATTTGGAAAAACTCTCCGGACCTGCATGACAATAAGGAGTTCTCGTCTAAGCCTCTAGTCTTACATTTGTTAGGGAATTTTCATGAAACTACTATAGTTAAACACTTAGACAACACATTCATCACAGGCCTTCAGAGATGGACTTTGCTACTTTTGAACAAACGCCAAATGGGAGCATCTCCCCCCCTCCTTCCGAACTGATATCATCGCCCAATGAGTTGTCTCTCATCCGTCTTCAGAGAGAGATTAAAGACTGACAGAACTCCTGCCTCATCTCCCAGCTGTAGACACCTAGTCCAGACTCCCCCAAGTGCCATTCTCTGACTCTCTCAATCCAAAGTAACTCCCAAATGGCTCTCAATGATCTGGTCTCATTATTTGTCAAAGACGATGGAGATTGAAGTGTTAAAAGTGGCATACAGATGTGTACTATCTTAAATTGACCAGTTTCTCACAGCATGAAAATAATCCTGCAGCAGCAGAGAATGTGAATTATTATGTGGATTTTAATTAATGAACATTTTTGTATGTGTTGATAAATGTTTCTTTAGGACAAATAGTTTTACATTTCAAAGTGGAAATTGATAACTTTAGAACCATTTTGAATCCTCAAATGCACTTCAATTAGCATTTTCTGCTGCGCGAAAGAGTGACCAAATTAAGATAGCACATCTACATTGACTTTGGATCTGTTGAGAGGTATAGTGTAGGATCCTACAGTGTAGGATGACTCAGACTGTCGTAGGCCATGGGAGGTGAGAGCTATGATGCAGTCTAACAAGTAACGCAGGGGGTCAAATCTGCGTTTCTTAAACCGCTGCAGTGACCTTTGTTTGCCAAACATCTGCCTAAGAACCAGTTCCAAATTGTAAACATTCAGAGAGTCCTTTTTGTCACTACTCAGAGCATGATAGAGACTGCTGCATATGTTAAATAAGGATCGCACGGTGGAGTTTCACTCGCAGGTTGAGTGTTTTATAGAGAGACTACTCACTGGGCACACTGGTTGAAATGTTGTTTCCACGTCATTTCAAATGAAATTACATTGAACCGACGTGAAATATAGACGTTGAATTGACGTCTATATACAGGGGAGAAGAGGGACAAAACTAACACTTTTCCTTTTTTCCCTAATTACTCGTCGATAGAGGTCGATAGAGCTAGAGATACCATATTTTATAACGAACAACGTATACAGGTCCTCTACCATTAGCAACTGTAATTTCATTTCTGTAGTAAATTAGTTGAAATTAAATAGACCAAGAATTGAAATACCACAACGTTACTTTTTTCTACCTGCCGGTGGGAGTAACGCAACCTTGGGAGGGAAGTAACAGCTGGCGAGAAGCGCACAATATCTGTCTTATCTCCATGTTTTTGGTTTGTAATGCTCATTTCTTTCAACAAATGTATTATCAGACATAATTTCTTGTTTGTGTCCATTTGAATAATTAAATGCTGTAGGTTCATATTTTATGAAAATTTACCATGGGTCAACATCACAATGTTGCACAACCACAATATTTTGCCTATATTGATCAGACTAAAATGGGTCACATAATAGCTATATTAACCATCATTTTCTTATCTCACTTTAATGGGAATGTAGTAGGGGATGTTTTTCACCATTTTCAAAGACTATTCAAGCTTAAATCAAATCAAATCAAATGTAATTGGTCGCATACACATATGTAGCAGACGTTATTGCGAAATGCTTGCGTTTCTTGCTCCGACAGTGCAGTAATATCTAACAATATACAACAATACACACAAATCTACCTCTGCCCTGTGTTACTTTCCTCCCTGCTCTCCCCAATAAGTCTTACTCCTACTCGATCTCATCACATGTCCATAAAGAACCGGGGCTGCATCCGGAATGGCACCCCATCCCCTATATAGTGCACTACTTTTGACAAGGGCCTACAGGGCACCATTTCAGACGCAGGCCAGATCATTTTTTCCAATAAGCAATAACCCACTAAGGAGTGAGGAAAGGAACCAGTGGTACCTTTACTGCTCTCACTTTTGTATTTTTACTCGCCTGAATCTTTTTTGTTATTCTTTCCTTCCTCTCTAATAAAAGTTGTGGTGCCGGCTGGTCACGGCCGCCTATAACTACTTCCACGTGACAAACTTCTTCTGGATGTTTGGGGAGGGCTGCTACCTGCACACAGCCATCGTGCTCACCTACTCCACGGACAAGCTACGCAAGTGGATGTTCATCTGCATCGGGTGGTGTGAGTAGCCTACACTTAGTTCATCGACGGAAAGACGGATGTGCGTTGATCTATTCATTCGAGTGATCACAAAGAATGTACGCCAACTGTAACGGAGACCGTGTGTGACGTTTTACAGGTATCCCTCTTCCAATCATCATTGCATGGGCCATTGGCAAGCTTTACTACGACAACGAAAAGTAAGTAAAAAATGGTTTCTTTCTCATTCTCGAATCTCTATTCGCGCCCCTGTGTAATCCATTTGTCTTCGGAATCAGGCAACAATCTTGTCCGTGTCTTGCTCCCCTCAGACCCATCAGAGTGATACTTGTAGTGGATGAGAGATGGATGTCACCCAATCATCTCCTTAACTTTCTGCATTAAACGATCAATTCATCTTCATTTCAAGGGAGTCTTGGTGAACCTGTAACCTGTAATTGCTCTGCATACAGAATAGCAGGTTGACATTTATTGTCGTGAGTCTTGTCTAGGTGGCGGAACATTGCAATTTCCCCTCAGATAGGCCAGCTGAAAAGTCAAAATTGGCTATATTGTAAAAATTCATGAAAACAGAAATTGCCTTTTTGGTTTTAATTTAAGGTTAGGGTTAGGCATTCGGGCTAGCAGTGTGGTTAAGGTTAGGTTTAAGATCCGATTTTGGGACTTTGTGGCTGTGCCAGCTAGAGACCACTCTGCAGAGCTGTCTCCAGAACAAGATTCATGATGAAAAACGCTATCCTGCTACAGAATATGGGATCCATTGACCGATGTGAATCCATACCCATTACCAATGTGAACGCTAATCTGAGAGTGACCTAGTGTGCCCAATAAATAATAGATGAATGTGTCGGTTATACCATTAGGGCAGTAATGATCCATTGATGAGGCCTTAGAAATGTACTATAGATATGTTTTATGATGAGAAATACTGTCATTAAAGCATTAGTGTGTGAAGATCCCATTGATGACACATCAGATAAGATAAATCATTTGTTGAGCTCAAAAGATACGTACCTGCAATCAGTTATCACTGGGCAGTCAAAAGCTCTCCGCTGTCAGAGATATAACTCTGATTTAAATGCTTATTTTATAGCAAGGCACTTCATCATAACTCAGTGGCCTTGTGGTTAGTGTCCACCCTTAGATTGGAAGGTCGGGAGTTTGATCATCAGCTGAATCATACCAAAGACTTTAAAGAGGGGACCTGGTGCGCCTCTGCTTTGCACTCAGCATTAAGGAGATTTAGCGGCCATAGCCGTGGGAAGTGGGGGTGCTGAGGGTGCTGCAGCACCCCCTGATAAATATGAAAAAAGGGAAAACATTTTTACTTTGAAAAATAGTGCACTGGGCCTTTAATAGTCCTGTATTAGCGGACCAATATAGCCAGTCTAACAGTCTGCAGCATGGGTAAAAACGTATCCCTCCCCCCCAGTCGAAGAAAAGAATTGCAGCACCCCCACCCTACTTCCCGCTTCTATGGGTAAGGCCCTGCGACAGACTAGTGTTCTGTCCGGGGGTGTATTTCATTATCAACACAACAGGAATCTGACAGTTTCCACTGCATCACATCGGAGTGTCTCGCTTACACAAGGGTTGCCGTGATATCCACCCTCCTAAACCTGTTAGCTTGTTTTTCATAATGCTCAGCGGGACGAAAACAAACTTCTATCTAGACACAGTTCTCCCTAAGCCTTCTGCTCTTTCCTTCTCTCTCTCTCGCGCTCTCTCTCGCTCCCTCTACCTCTCCCTCTCCCTGACGCCAACAATGTGAAGACAGAACAAATTAATAAGTCACTCCACTGAATTGAGTCTGTAGAATGAGTGAATCTGGAGCATCTCATCCCCTTGGAGAGCGTCTATTTTTTCTTTTTTCCTCCCTTTGTTTTTACATCAAAATTCTTTGTTTTAGGTGTTTTCTGTTGCTAGACAGGAGTGCTGTACTTTACAAAGGCCTCTCTTGGTCTCTGCCCGTACTGGCTTTGATAGGCTATGGCCGTGGCCCATGCTCGTTTTTGTCAACAATAAAAAAATTGTTGTCAAAGGTCCCGCAGTCTGCTTTGTCATTGAATAAATGTGATTGGTTGACCTTCTGACATCGGCCAGTATGATTGGCTCAATTCTCTGTGTTCTAAATTGCAGGTGCTGGTTTGGGAAGAAGGCAGGAGTGTACACAGACTACATCTACCAGGGCCCAATGATCCTGGTGTTGCTGGTAAAACAGTGTTAAATCAAATGTATTTATATAGCCCTTCTTAGATCAGCTGATATGTTACACAATCCTTTTCACATTTCTCCATATTTCTCCTCCTTGTATAGACATTTATAGACATAGTGTTCTAGCCTTGTCAGGTTTTCCTACATCCATGACCAGGCTCTTCCCCTTTACACTTTCCCTCTGTGTTTGTATTTACGGCACCGTGCAGGTAGGAAAACCGCCAAATTAACATTACTGTTCACTCAAGCAAAAATTGTGTTTCGAAGCCAAGTAATTGCTTCAAAACAAACAGTAGAAAGGTCATTAACATTCGATGGTGTGTGAACTTTATAGCGCAGCCTTCCAACGTACACACTCACGCACATGCTGTAATATCATCATGTGAAGCTATTTGAACGACGTGACACCTACTACACATACGCAGAACTGACCGGGTCATTTGGAATGAATATGACGTATGAGGAATATGTATGAAAAGTATATGATTTGCAGCATGCTTAAACTGTAACTGTTTTAGCTCAGCGTAACTATCTTAACACATATCCCCTTAAGCAAGTTTAAATATGTGAGCTATTTTCTCATGCCTTCTCCCTACATAACTCATCAGATACGCACACAGCGTTGGAACACGATTTAAAATATCATACAACTAGCAGGCTATATTTTAATGTAAAAAATGGATTTGATTGATTTTCCCTTAAAACTGTTGTCAATCATCCTAAGACCTTTACTCGTTGTTTTGGCAGATGGTTTTCATTTTATATTTATTAGTTTGCTCAGAATTCTGTTGGAGAATTCTGTTTGAGATGCAGCATTTATTGCACATAAAAGTAGCACGGTCCAGATTTTGGACACAGCTACTCATTACAGGGTTTTTCTTTATTTTGACTATTTTCTACATTGTAGAATAATAGTGAAGACATCAAATCTATGAATTAACACATACGGAATCATGTGGTAACCAAAAAAGTGTTAAACAAAATAAAATGGATTTGAGATTCTTCACAGTAGCCACCCTTTGCCTTGATGACAGCTTTTCCCAAGTGTTTGTCTTTCCCATGCAGATTTAACAGATTTATAATCTATACCACTCAGTAAAAATGCAGAGATTGCAAAAAAGTTTTTATATAGACTTTATTTGGCACCGGTCTCCTAGCATCACTTAAAGCCCAATACAGTTATTTCCAGCACAGACAAATATTGTTTTATTAAATGTTTCTCTCTCACAACTGATCAATTTAAATTCTGACCAATTCAAAATTCTTATTTTCTCTCTGTTTTCAGATCAACTTTATATTCCTCTTCAACATTGTGAGAATCCTCATGACCAAGCTGAGAGCCTCCACCACCTCAGAGACAATACAGTACAGGTGAGCCAGGACCAGAACCCCAAATTCCCTTTACAGTGCATTACTTTTGAACAGGCCCCCATAGGTAGTGCTTCACATTTTATTGTGTTACAAAGTGGGATTAACATGTATTTAATTGTTATTTTTTTGTCAACTATCTAGACTATCTACATGTTAAAGTGGAATATTTTTTTAATTTCATAACAATAAAATACTAATATACCTTGTTTAGATAAGTATTTACCCCCCTGAGTCAATACATGTTAGAAACACCTGTAACGGCTTTCCTCCTCCTCTTCTGATGAAGAGGAGGAGCAAGGATCGAACCAAAATGCAGCTGAGTTTGAACACATAATTTATTAAAGAAAACACGAACTTGACTAAACTAACAAAAACAACAAACGGTGTAGACAGACCTAGACGACGAACTTACATAAAACAAGAAGAACGCACGAATAGGAAACATAGGCTACACAAATGAACGAGGAACAAACAAACCGAAAACAGTCCCGCGTGGTGAACAGACACAGACACGGAAGACAATCACCCACAAACAAACAGTGTGAAACAGCCAACCTATATATGGTTCTCAATCAGAGGAAAACGTCAAACACCTGTCTCTGATTGAGAACCATATAAGGCTAATTACAAGTGACCTAAACATAGAAACACAAAACATAGAATGCCCACCCCAACTCACGCCCTGACCAACTAAACACATACAAAAATAACATAAAACAGGTCAGGAACGTGACAGAACTCCCCCCTCAAGGTGCGAACTCCGGACGCACCACCAAAAGTCTAGGGGAGGGTCTGGGTGGGCATCTGTCCACGGTGGTGGCTCAGGCTCTGGGCGTGTCCCATCCCACCATAATACATCCCCACTTTTTATCCCCCTCACAATGCCCACCCTCCAAATAACCCCACCTAAATTAAGGGCGCTATCAGGATAAGGAGCAGCACCGGAATGAGGGGCAACACCGGAATGAGGGGCAACACCAGAATGAGGGGCAACACCAGAATGAGGGGCAACACCCAGAATGACTGGCGGATCCTGGCTGGCTGGCTCTGGACGCTCTTGGCTTGCGAAGGCTCTGGCGGTCATGGCCGCTGACGGCTCTGGACGGTCATGGCTCGCTGACGGCTCTGGACGGTCATGGCTCGCTGACGGCTCTGGACGGTCATGGCTCGCTGACGGCTCTGCGGTCACTGGCTGCTGACGGCTCTGGACGTCATGGCTCGACGGTCTGGACGGTCATGGCTCGCTGACGGCTCTGGACGGTCATGGCTCGCTGACGGCTCTGGACGGTCATGGCTCGCTCGACGGCTCTGGACGGTCATGGGCTGGCGGAAGGCTCTGGCTGATCCGGTCTGGCGGAAGGCTCTGGCTGATCCGGTCTGGCGGAAGGCTCTGGCTGATCCGGTCTGGCGGAAGCTCTGGCTGATCCGGTCTGGCGGAGCTCTGGCTGATCCGGTCTGGCGGAAGGCTCTGGCTGATCCGTCTGGCGAGGCTCTGGCTGATCCGGTCTGGCGCAAGGCTCTGCGCTCCTGTTGGCGGACGGCTCTAGCGCTCCTGTCTGGCGGACGGCTCTGTAGGCTCATGGCAGCGGCGGCTTTGCAGGCTCATGGCAGACGGGCGGCTTTGCAGGCTCATGGCAGACGGACAGTTCAGACGGCGTATGGCAGACGGGCAGTTCAGGCGCCGCTGGGCAGACGGGCAGTTCAGGCACCGCTGGGAGACGGGCAGTTCAGGGGCGCGCTGGGCAGACGGGCAGTTCAGCGCCGCTGGGCAGACGGCAGTTCAGGCGCCGCTGGGCAGACGGGCAGTTCAGGCGCCGCTGGGCAGACGGGCAGTTCAGGCGCCGCTGGGCATACGGCAGACTCTGGCCGGCTGAGACGCACTATAGGCCTGGTGCGTGTACCGAACTGGAGGTACCGGGCTAGGACACGCACCTTCAGGCTAGTGCGGGCAACACAACAACAGGGCACACTGGACTCTCGTGGCGCACTCTAGGCCTGGTGCGTGGTACCGGACTGGTGGCACCGGGCTGAGGGCACGCACATCAGGTTAGTACGGGGAGAAGAAACAGTGTTACAGGGCTCTGGAGCGCACAGGTGGCTTAGTCGTGGTGCCGGAACTGAGGCACTGGGCGGGAGACACGCACCATAGGCAGAGTGCGTGGAGGAGAACAGGGCTCTGAAAACGCACTGGAAGCCTGGTGCGTGGTGTAGGCCACTGTTGGTACTAGGCTGGGCGGGGAGGTGCACCGGAATATACCGGACCGTTCAGGCGTACTGGCTCTCTTGAGCATTGAGCCTGCCCAACCTTACCTGGTTGATGCTCCCGGTCGCACCGACCAGTGCGGGGAGGTGGAATAACCCGCACCGGGCTATGTAGGCGAACCGGGGAAACCATGCGTAAGGCAGGTGCCATGTATGCCGGCCCGAGGAGACGCACTGGAGACCAGACGCGTTGAGCCGGCCTCATGACACCTGGCTCAATGCCCAATCTAGCCCTACCAGTGCGGGGAGGTGGAATAACCCGCACCGGGCTATGCACACGTACAGGAGACACCGTGCGCTCTACTGCGTAACACGGTGTCTGCCCGTACTTCCGCTCTCCACGGTTAGCCTGGGAAGTGGGCGCAGGTCTCCTACCTGCCCTTGGCCCACTACCTCTTAGCCCCCCCCCAAGAAATTTTTGGGTAGTACTCACGGGCTTTTCAGGCTTCCAGCCACGTCTCCTTGCTGCCTCCTCATACCACCGCTGTTGGGCTCTCGCTGCCTCCATCTCCTCACGAGCGCGGCGATATTCCCCAATGTGCGCCCAGTGTCCTTTTCCCTCCAATACTTCGTCCCAAGTCCACGAGTCCTGGTTGCTCTGTTGAGCTCTCCCCCGCCGCTTGGTCCTAGGTTGGTGGGTGATTCTGTAACGGGTGTCGTCCTCCTCTTCCTCGGACGAGGAGAGGAAGGATCGAACCAAAATGCAGCTGAGTTTGAACACATAATTTATTAAAGAAAACACGAACTTGACTAAACTAACAAAAACAACAAACGGTGTAGACAGACCTAGACGACGAACTTACATAAAACAAGAAGAACGCACGAATAGGAAACATAGGCTACACAAATGAACGAGGAACAAACAAACCGAAAACAGTCCCGCGTGGTGAACAGACACAGACACGGAAGACAATCACCCACAAACAAACAGTGTGAAACAGCCAACCTATATATGGTTCTCAATCAGAGGAAAACGTCAAACACCTGTCTCTGATTGAGAACCATATAAGGCTAATTACAAGTGACCTAAACATAGAAACACAAAACATAGAATGCCCACCCCAACTCACGCCCTGACCAACTAAACACATACAAAAATAACATAAAACAGGTCAGGAACGTGACAACACCTTTGGCAGCGATTACAGCTGAGTCTTCTTGGGTAAGTCTCACAAATCAAATGTATTTATATAGCCCTTCTTACATCAGCTGATATCTCAAAGTGCTGTACGGAAACCCAGCCTAAGAGCTTTGCACACCTGTATTGTATTTTCAGAATTCTTCAAACGCTGTCAAGGTGTTGGGGATCATGGCTAGACAGCACTTTTAAAGTCTTGGCATAGGTTTTTAAGCAGATTTAAGTCAAAACTGTAACTTGCCCACTCAGGAACATTCACTGTCTTCCTGGTAAGCAACTCTAGTGTAGATGTGGCTTTGTATTGTAGGTTCCTGTACTGCTGAAAGGTGAATTCCTCTCCCAGTGTCTGGTGTAAAGCAGACTGAAGCAGGTGTTCCTCTTGGATTTTTTGCTTAGCTCCATCCCAGTCTTTGCCGATGTCAAGCACACCCATACCGTGATGCAGCCACCACCATGATTGAAAATAAGGAGGCAGTTATTCAGTAATGTGCTGTGTTGGATTTTCTGCAAACATAAGGCTTTGCATTTAGGCCAAAAGTGTATTCCTTAGCCGTGTTTTGTTAATTAATTATTTTTGTAGGACTTTTGTGCCTTATTGCATACGTATGCATGTTTTTTATATTTGAATTCTTCTTTTCACTCTGTCATTTAGGTCATTATTGTGGAGTCACTACAATGTTTTAGTTTTCTCCCATCACAGCCATTGAACTCTGTAGATGTTTTAACATCACCAATGGCCTCATAGTGACATCCTTAAGCAGTTTCCTTCCTGTCCTGCACCTCAGTGCAGAAGCACTGGGAAGTTTAATGCGTCATCCACAGCATAGTTATTAACTTGACCATGCTTAAAGATATATTCAATGTCTGATTTGTTAGTGTTACCCATCTACCAATCATTGCCCTTCTTTTTGAGGCTTTTGAAAAGCTCCCTGGTCTTTGTAGTTGAATATGTGCTTGAAATGTAATACTTGACTGGGGGACCTTACAGATGCTGTATGTATGGGGGACAGAGGAAGGGGTAGTCATAAAAAATCATGTCAACCCCTATTAGTCCATATAACTTACTATATTATTTGTTAAGCCAAATTTTACTTCTGAACTTATTTAGGCTTGCCTAAACAAAGGGGGCGAATACTTATGCAATGACAATATTTTAATTATTACATTTTTATTAACTTGTAAACATTTGTCGAATTTTCTGATTAATGACCAAAAAATACAATTAAATCGGTTTCAATCCCACTTTGTAAAGCAACAAAATGTGAAAACAATTGAAGGGGGTGTAGACTTTCTATAGGCAGTAGAGATTAGGATGTATATCCAGGGTCAGCTGGGGCAGCTGTAAAGTAGACATCAATGGGCTGTTAACCCAGGAAACATCAATGGCCTCGCTGGAAGAAACCTAATAATCAATACCTGTCTGGTTGAGTTGCAGTAATTGATTGTTGTGTGGAGGCAGGTGGGGTGGGAGTGTGTGTGCGTGTGCACGAGCACGTGTGTGTGTGTGGCTGCATCATCAAAAACCATCATACCCTTCACAGCTGCTGTACACCAGCTCCTTAGATTTCCACAACCGGCTAACACAACACACCATGCTGACTATCCACAAGCAATAATCATTTTCACACCTTTTTATTGGTCGAGTAAGATCAGACAGTTTGACTGACTCCTTGGATAATGAAACCAGTCACAGATGCTGCATGGGGTCATCGGACTGGAAAATAGCCCCAGCAAATATCCTCGCTCGTTATTGTAATTTAATGGAGTCATTTGTCAATCACACTTCTTATTGAGCAAATTCAATTTGGCCTCACTAATGTGATTATAAAGGCTACGTTCATTACCCTTCAGCCAGCTTTCAGCCTGCCTTATTATCTATACGGTGCAGTACTTTTAACCAGGGTGCTCCTCTATTGGACCCTGCTGGTCAGCACTTCACGTGTGATTAATAATATGCCGATGGATGAGAAGCCAGTATGACCTAGTCCTCATACATTAACCCCTTGGTGGGCCGTATAGCTGGTATGCACCACAGCAATGCACTTCCACTGGGAAATGGATGGATTGAAAGAATGTGTTCGTGTCACATTACTTTAGGCCATGTCAGAAATTGAAATTGAGCATTCATTTTGTGCTCAATTTGGGTCAGTGTAGACGAGAGGGCAGTACGGCGAAATGCTAGCTCTGACAGCGCTGGGTAACATTTTCAGCAGCTGACATCGGGGGTCTCTCTGCATGGAGGTGATGGGCACAGCTGCCACACTCATTCACGGGTGTAAGAGCGCCATGGGGCGGCCGAGGATGACACATACGCGCACAGGCATTCACATGGCATAAATGGCACACACACAAACACGGACACAAACACACACACCGCACACACAGAAACAAACACACAGCCACTGACTCATCATAGAAAGTTTAAGAACATAAATATATTAACAGAGCAATTCAATTTGGAGTTTTGTCTACCTGTTATAGTGCTGTAAGGACTGTGAAGTGAAACAATATGCATGTGAACTGGAAACTGCTGCCATGGTTTGAATATGTAACCCCACACCCAGTGTGGAATCAAAGTATTGTAGGAACTTGACAAACATCACTACCCTTAAAGGTATGTCGACACCATAAATCCAAACTACACACGACAGAATTGTGAGTGCTCTCATGAACCATATAATCACAGAACAGGAGAAAAAAGACTTGGCAGCCATTAGCAAATTAGTATTGGCCCACTAGTTGTCTGGCAGGTCTATTTTAGGCATCTATTTGTGTCGTTAGTATGGCTCTGTGTCTGTGTCTAATTGACTCTCTAGTTGGCGGCCAAGTCTTTATTTCATAATATGACTCTTGTGTTACTGTGTGTCCATCAGGAAAGCGGTGAAGGCCACTCTGGTGCTGCTGCCTCTCCTGGGCATCACCTACATGCTATTTTTTGTCAACCCAGGAGGGGAGGATGAGGTCGCCCAAATAGTCTTCATCTACTTCAACTCCATCCTGGAGTCTTTTCAGGTATGCCCAGGCCCAATGAAAAGTGTTATAAAGGGTTTGGGAACTTGTTTTACGCTGTTAACATTCTGAAGCGTATAACGATATATTCTTTTTTTAAATGCGTGTGAAGGCGTCCAAAACAATATATGTAGGCTACAGTACAATGTAGTGCTGCTCATCTTATCTTCAATGTTCAACACTCTTTCTCTCTCCTCCCCCTCACCATCTCTTTATCTCTGTCTTTCCCCCCTCTCGCCATCTTTCCCTCGGTCTCTGTACCCCAGGGCTTCTTCGTGTCAGTGTTTTACTGCTTCCTGAACAGCGAGGTAAGCAGATACATTTTTGTCCCATGATCCCCCACCTACTGTACCCGTAATGCCTTTTTCTTTCCAATCCCTTCCTCCCTCCACCCCTCCTCTCATTCCTCCCAGGACTATTGGAAACATGTCCACTTGGCAACGTTGCAAGCCAAGCAGCAGGGTTACCTTGGACATGCAGACATCAGCATCAATAGGATCACAATGAGCTTCACCCTGGCCCAACTCATATATATATATACACACCCCATGTCAGAGGCTGCATGGTGCCCTGGTCAAAGGTGGAGCAGTATATAAGGAATAGGCTGCCATTCCAGATTTTCCTAAATGGATTTATCATAAAATGTTAATCGGTGAGAAACCTAAATCTCGCATGAGTTACAAAAGATTGCTTGCCCTAAAACCTGACAAATCCTTGGGAGAGCTGTGAAAGTAGCCTTGCTACACAGCTTGACGTAAACATTGCAGTTACCTCCTTCTCAGCCATCCCATTCTCCCTGGAGCAATCTGTCTCAACTGGAGACTGCCCGTGTCATGTCTCATGGATCACTCATCCGAGTATTTTTGGTTTATAAATGCATTTATTTTACCTCGGCATTACAAGGATAGTCAGGAAGGATGAAATGAAGCCTACACACTAACGCCGAGTAAAGATCAATGAACGTTAGCATGACGCCACTTAGAATGGCAGATATCTCCCGCTGAGATGCAGTTACTTAGGGCAAAAGTGGCCACTCAATAGACATGTGCTGGCAGTTTGCTTAGCTTATCAACCTTTGTGTCTCCTGTTGGGTCACTAATGTTGAGCAGCTGCTAATTTGTTGCTCTCGATGGCGACATGGGAATACATCCAAAGGACAAATGGTGGAGTTCAGCGGTTGTTCAAATGTTATCATGAACGATCAGCGGTCTGTGAAGCAAAGCCTGAGAGGACCGAAAGTTTTTCTTCCTGCTTTTTTTCATCAATTACAAGGTAGAGAGAACCAGAGTAGTGCTAACCTCAGACATACAAGCACATGTTATTGACTAGCCTTCTCTGCTCTGATATTGTAGAAGTGCTGTTACTCAAGCAGTAGGAATGAGAGTAGAAAGAAGTGCCACTTTATCCGTACCAGTCAGCCGCGGCCGACTTTTAGCATTCCTATCTAGTACAGCTCTCCTTCACACTCACCACAGTGCAAGCTCGGCTAATGACCTAACTGATATTAACGCTAACCAACTGCACTGAAATCATGATGAGGGATTAACCTTCTCTCTTCTCCATAATCTTCTTTTAATAACTCCTATGCTGCTGGGAGACCCCTTGAAGCAATACACACAACCCTGACTCTAATGACAGACTTAGAGCATGCTGATAGGGGAAAACCTAGCCAAAACAAAGACGCACTCAACTTGTGATAACCTCACTAGCAGGGAGAAAATGGATCTGTCGGGTATCTAAGAGTGTAATCCTGAGTAAAAACCCCTTTGTGAAAAGACTAAGCAATACCTGGATTATGGTGGTAGTTATGTTGTATTTGTTGAATATTCCAGAGTCCGGACGGAGTCTTTTTGTAGTGTGTTTCAAAGCCACTAGACCCCACAAGCTGATGGACATATTGAATGTCCTGACATGTATTGAATCCCATGAAAACTAAGTGGTGGTCAGAGTAAAACGTTCTCAGAACCTCCCTGCAACCAAAAAATAAACATTCCCAGAACAGGCAAAATTTTTACTTCTGTTCTCAGAACGTTTTAAAAAAAAACTTTCAGTTTTACCGTTCAGAAAACATATGGCTTCCTTCCCACAACCAGTGTGAAACCAAAAACATATATTCCTATAACACATGATTCCACATGTGAAAGGTTATGTGATCACACATGAAAATCCACATGTGAAATATAATCATGTGAAGTGTTCCAAAACGACATTGTTTCACATGATTTCACATGTGAAAGGTTATGTGATCACATGTGATGATAGCGTTCCAAAACCACATTGAAATCCTGTGATTTTCCATGTGAAATCGTGCTTTTACCACTGAGCAGTATTTCAAACCATCATTTCTCTGGCGACTTCTTAGCTTCACAAATTGCCTTCTCTAAAAACGGGTTATTTTGAAATGTTAATGGTTTGACACTCATGGCAGGCTGTGTGTAAGATTGTCAACCTGTCAGGACAATAGGCTAGTTTATTTTTAACGCCCACCCACGAACAAGAAAAAGAGCAGGCCAAAATCCCAGCCTAGCCTATACTACAGTAATCACCTCTAACCTTATGGGAATACATGTAAAACTCATATTTGAGTAGATCTACCTACAGTAACCTGTGAATAATTATAGAGTAGTGCAAAATGGTGCATCAAAGCCACGTACTGTTATTAGACCAACACGGGTTCTTAAACTTTTCTAGCCTAGGACCTTTTCCAAAGTGCTAGAGTACAGAGCCAAAACAGAACAAACGTGTCACTGTCCCAATACTTTTGGAGCTCATTGTATGATATCAAACATATGATTAGAATGGAAAGCACAGGAAACTGCGGTAATATTGAACGTTTTATGTCATACAAAATAACGCCATATCTCTTGTGAAATTCTGGAATTGGTTACCGCAGTGAACTGAAGGTAGCTATTCATCTCAGTTTGTATCTGTTGTTCTGCTAATATTCTTCTGAGTTTTCATTTATTTCGTTTATATTCATTCAACTCTACACCTTTTCACCTTTTTCTTTGTTGTCAGATTAATGACAACAACAGATACAATAGACAAAAACACTCAGTGAAGGATTATAGGCACGAGCGTTGGAGTATACACAGGCACACACATTCACTTACACATGCATTCACTAATGCCACAATCTCCGCCTTGGTTGGCATTTCTTTTAAATGGTTCCATTTTGCTTCCCAAGCTAGGTTTCCATCCAATTTGTGACAGATTTTCATGCGGATATTCTAAAATCAACATAAAAAATATGCACATTTTCCCACCAGAGCTGTGTTTCCATCAAACTGACTTGTTGCAGATAAAAAGCCCTGCATCTTGACATAGTGCACATAAAAACACTTAGTCATATAACTTTTTATTTACAGGATAAAACCAAAAGTTCTATGTGTTTCCATCCTAGTTTTATCTTTGATGATGGTTTTGGCACAAAAAGTTTGCGATAAACAGCAAATGTGCCCACTTGGCACGTACAGTTGAAGTCGGAAGTTTCATACCTTACCTTAGCCGAATACATTTAAACTCAGTTTCACAATTCCTGACATTTAATCCTAGTAAAAATTCCCTGTCTTAGGTCAGTTAGGATCACCACTTTATTTTAAGAATATGACATGTCAGAATAATAGCTTTTATTTCTTTCATCATATTCCCAGTGGGTCAGAAGTTTACATACACTCAATTAGTATTTGGTAGCATTGCCTTTAAATTGTTTAACTTGGGTCAAACGTTTTGGGTAGCCTTCTACAAGATTCCCACAATAAGTTCTGGGAATTTTGGCCCATTTCTCCTGACAGAGCTGGTGTAACTGAGTCAGGTTTGTAGGCCTCCTTGCTCGCACACGCTTTTTCAGTTCTGCCCACACATTTTCTATGGGATTGAGGTCAGGGCTTTGTGATAGCCACTCCAATGCCTTGACTTTGTTGTCCTTAAGCCATTTTTCCACAACTTTGGAAGTATGCTTGGGGTCATTGTCCATTTGGAAGACCCATTTGCGACCAAGCTTTAACTTCCTGTCTGATGTCTTCAGATGTTGATTTAATATATCCACATAATTTCCCTGCTTCATGATGCCATCTATTTTGTGAAGTGCACCAGTCCTTCCTTCAGCAAAGAACCCCCACAACATGATGCTGCCACCCCCGTGCTTCACAGTTGGGATGGTGTTCTTCGGCTTGCAAGCCTCCCCCTTTTTCCTCCAAACGTAGTCTGCCTTTTTTTTGGAGCAGTGGCTTCTTCCTTGCTGAGCGGCCTTTCAGGTTATGTTGATATAGTTAATATATCGACATATAAGTTAATAAACTGTTAATAAACTAATAAAGTTAATAAACTGTTAATAATAAGCTAATAAATTGTGCATGCTTTGCCAAGTCACAGTGGGAGGACCACACAACATAGCATAGCTTGAATGCAAGTTTACTTCAAAATGATGGTAGTATGTCAATATTTGCGGATAAAAGCGTTTTTACTGCAATTATCACATTTTATTTCACAGACCAAAACATTTTCCCGCGTATATAGTTTTGTCAACAAATTAGCTGTTTCCAGCAGGCCTGTCTTTACATTTTTTATCCAACGAACTTTACTCGAATAAAAAAGGTGAGATGGAAACCTGATTACAGCCTCTTTTGTGTGAAAGGCTTCCAGTCTCTGAGAAAAGAGCGGGAAAGTGATTCCTTTGTCCTTTTATCCATGAAATCACTCCAGCACTCCCACACTGTACTCAAACTGTCAGGCAGCTATTCTACCTACAATCATTAATATACAGTTATTATTATTCTGTACTCCCTAAAACACACAAGGCTCTATTCGCAGACATAAACGAATGTCTTTACCGTGTTCACACCCCTACTGTACACAGTCCTCATCCTCTGTGACATATTTCCTTAAATTCCACAGCCAACTGTGTGAAGTGTTCCAAAGGACACATGATAAGACAAAGTGAAATGATAGAGCTGCTTGTTACTCTAGTTCTTTAGAAGCGGGTGAAAAAACAAACACATTGGCTTGAATTAAATATACTGTCATCTACAGGCGGACAGCTTCCCAGCCTGTCAGAATGTGATAGGCGTCTTACGTAATGCCTGTGTTTTAGTAGAATCATGGATACAAATAGTATGCTTATGAGCGTTAATTGTCAAATACATAAACACTTTCCCGCTGAAGAAAGAGAATGTTCTCCATGTAGAAGCTCTATGGAGCACACAGTGTCATGACTATAAGATGAGAAGGGGAACAACCCGAACTTAGATGTTGATCTTTTCAGCATACTTAAACCAGGGAGCCAAAGAACATAGTGCTGCTTCTCCTTTGTAAACTAAATGATTAGTGAGAAAGGGGTCTGTACACTTATCCTTTGACACATCCAGTCAAAGTTTGGCCTTCTAATGAGGTTCATAAGATCCAAAAGCAAATAAGGAAAGTAGTTCTCATCATGTCACTGCCTTGCTATCAGAGAATACAGGGTGGTCCTCATGGTGTAGCACAAGTTCCGTGCCTTAAAAGCTTCTACCTCCCTCTTATTTTTAACCCCATGGCATTGTCCCAACACTGTCCTCCTCTTCTCCTTGGTTACCACAATTTGGAAATTGCATGAATGGGATAATATTTTAATTAGGTGAAAACAATTCAATGGAAACTTACTTAACCTGCCAGTTAACTATAAGTGGTATTCAATCAAACTGACATGGCTGATTATGTCGTTTCTGCGCTGAAATGTTACTTTAGTCAAAAATTACACTGTCAGACCACCCAAAATCAATTTTTATTTTTCCCCTTTTCTCCTCTCTCTTGCCCTCCGTGCTATCCTCTCAGGTGCGTTCTGCGGTTAGGAAGAGATGGCACCGCTGGCAGGACAAGCATTCAATCAGAGCTCGAGTGGCGCGCGCCATGTCCATCCCCACGTCGCCCACGAGGGTCAGCTTCCACAGCATCAAGCAGTCATCAGCTGTTTGAGGACCAACAAAACTCTGCTTTGGCTGAAAGCCCCCGTCTAACCTCTCACCGCCAACCACCCCTCCAACATGTCCGCCACAGAGCACCTCTTTCCCCTCTTCTCTCCAAACCAACCGAGGGAAAGAGCTACAGTGATGGTTCACACAGGGTACACTTGGTCTGTAAACACAAAGCTCACAGACCCCCTCCCAGGGAGCGGTGACCTCTGTAGTCTCTCGCCTGCTGATATATTGAGGTACGTTCGCTCAGTGCGTTCCCTCTGAACGCTACGGAGGGTCAGGATGACAATGGCCAAACAAAGTAATGTCAGGAGCTGACTTTTTGCCAAAAGGCAGCACAGGGAATTGGAACAATCCCTGTGGCGTTGGCGGATTCAGTTGAGAGGTGACGTTTGATGTCAGATAAAAAAAAAAAACCTGTTTGTCAGTAAATGTTGTGTTTTTTATTCTGCAAATTCCAGAAGTTGGAGTCCATATGGATGGAGTTGGAATCCAAATGGATGGAGTTGGAATCCAAAAAAAGACTTTGAGAGTGGGAAGAAAATTATACTGGAGCACGTGCTTGTATCAGTGTCAAATACATGATCGCTGTTGGACTGACCTGTTCAAGATCATCGACACAACCATTTGATTCTTGTTCCTTTGCATGTTTCTATTTTCTGTGGAAACATTTTTGAACTTTGAGTTGGCTATGCTTGCTGGCGCTGCAAAGTGAATGACTGCCACGGACCATTCATTTCAGGTCTGTCCATACTACTGTCTCTAGAAAACTTTCTCCCTTTCCTTCCTTCTGTTTTTCTTATGGATTATTATCTTCACAGAGACCCATGTTCCCCGATGTGAAATCTTTGACCTCCATTGAAGATGGATGCCTTTCCCATTATCCCTACAACAACAACCAAGGCATTGTGCAAGCGGAAAAAGTGATGTGACTTTATCCAACACTGTTACTAATGTGAATGAGCTGTGAAAATTGGTACGCACTGTCAAAATTATTTTCTGTTGAGTGAGGTTGTAAAAGGTGTTAATTTTCAACTGAATAAGCACTCCTTTATGAAAGCATTTGTTTTGTTTATTTCAAATTCCAAAATGACCAGCACCGTAATAAGACAATGTCCACTTTAGCATAGCATTGTTAAAAGCCAGATTGGGAGAAATGCCACATTTTTTTCAAATATTTTTTATTTTTTAATTGGGCTAGCTATGTTAAGGTCTGAAAGGAACGTGGATGTTTTGGTTGATTCATCTCTGCAACTTGCGTAACTTATCTATACTAAATCCAGTGGGTACTGATAATACTTTGCTGAAATTCTGCAAATCCTTTCATCTTGAGCCACCCATTATGAAGGACCATACAAAATCTGATATTCATTCCAACTCATTCCAGAACATAAAACCATTTATAGATATTGTCATGCACATAGCACAACTTTATTTTTTAATTTCACATTAATAAGTCAAAGTAACTAGGAAAAGAGGAACACAAGGTCTGGAAGATGATTGAGTGAATGCTGACTTCTTGTGGTTTGTTCTGACAAAGGGGAATAGAGTGATGCATATTCAGATAGACATTGTCTAGACAGGCCCTAGACAGGACCCGTCTCAAATGTATTGCAGTAGGATTCACCTCTCTCTCTCTGAAAAATATTGTCGGAGCCCTCCCAAAAAGCTTGTGAACTTGAAGCTTCAATCTCAGGGCTCAGAGAACCAGTTGGCTTCCACACACAACCCCACACAGCACAGGATGAAACCAATTAAGACCAAAGTGTTACTTGGTGTTGTGAAGATAGCTCGGCCCAGTAGGTAGAGCTCTGAGAGGACTGAGAGCTATAATGGCCTCGCCCACAGGGACTTCTCATCTCTCTCTCTCTCTCTCTCATTCACTCACTCACTCACTCACTCACTCACTCACTCACTCACTCACTCACACACACACACACAGACCAGCGTGGTCCGCTAATTAGCTGTACCTGCAGGGAGTCACAGCTAGCTTGGCTGACAGCTAAGAGCCAGAGACAATTCAGGAAAGAGAGAAGAGTACCAAAGCCTGTATCCTGACTCCTGTTCCCTGCTGTGCAACGTCTCTATGAATGAGCAAGTGAATGGAAGAACTGGGAATGAAATGAAAAGGGCTTTTGTGGTATAGATAGAGGCAAGGATGTGAAAGCAAGGACAGTGAAAGCACCCCCCCAAAACATCTTCCTGCAGCCATGCCCCCGGGCCATAGTGCACAAACAGGGACAGAAAAAGCGATTGCTAATTCGCAGATTGTCGGTCTTGTTGGTTGTGTTCGTTGTTTTGATGTTTTTCTTAAGGGTTTGAAAGGCATAGAGTGCTGTTTTTCATGTATTTGTTCATACAGACCTTTGTGCTTATTTGGAACACAACTATATACAGTATTTTCAACGTCATGTCAACCCAAAAATTCTATGTGATGTTTAATCAACGTGGACGACTGATTGGATTTGCAAAAAGGGATTTATGTATTTTTTTCACCCAACTTTTAACCTAAATCCAATGATAGGGTGGAATTTTTGGTTGATTTCACTTTGAATTCACGTTAGTTGACAACTCAACCAAATTAAAATGAAAACTAGATATTGAACTGACGTCAATACAGTGGGTATCCGAAATCAAAAATGACGCACCCTGTCACAAGATGCTGTGATTATTTTGCAAAGTCATAAACAAAGCCAACCCTCCGTTGCCAGATATTAGAGGTCGACCGATTAATCGGAATAGCCGATTAAAACTAGGCAAGTCAGTTAAGAACACATTCTTATTTTCAATGACGGCCTAGGAACAGTGGGTTAAATGCCTCGTTCAGGGGCAGAACAACAGATGTTTACCTTCTCAGCTCGGGGGATTCAATCTTGCAACCTTAGAGTTAACTAGTCCAACGCTCTAACCACCTGATTACATTGCACTCCACGAGGAGCCTGTCTGTTACGCGAATGCAGTAGAAGCCAAGGTAAGTTGCTAGCTAGCATTAAACTTATCTTATAAAAAACAATCAATCAATCAATCAATCATAATCACTAGTTAACTACACATGGTTGCATATAATCGATGTGGTGCGTATCGTTGCTCCAATGTGTACCTAACCATAAACATCAATGCCTTTCTTAAAATCAATACACAGAAGTATATATTTTTAAACCTGCATATTTAGCTAAAAGAAATCCAGGTTAGCAGGCAATATTAACCAGGTGAAATTGTGTCACTTCTCTTGCGTTCATTGCACGCAGAGTCAGTGTATATGCAACAGTTTGGGCCGCCTAATTTGCCAGAATTTTACGTAATTATGACATAACATTGAAGGTTGTGCAATGTAACAGGAATATTTAGACTTATGGATGCCACCCGGTAGATAAAATACGACACGGTTCCGTATTTCACTAAAAGAATAAACGTTTTGTTTTCGAGATTATAGTTTCCGGATTTGACCAAATTATTGACCTAAGGCTCGTATTTCTGTGTGTTATTATGTTATAATTAAGTCTATGATTTGATAGAGCAGTCTGACTGAGCGATGGTAGGCACTAGCAGGCTCGTAAGCATTCATTCAAACAGCASTTTCGTGCRTTTTGCCAGCAGCTCTTCGCAATGCTTCAAGCATTGCGCTGTTTATGACTTCAAGCCTATCAACTCCYGAGATTAGGCTGGTGTAACCGATGTGAAATGGCTAGCTAGTTAGCGGGGTGCACGCAAATAGTGTTTCAAACGTCACTCGCTCTGAGACTTGGAGTAGTTGTTCCCCTTGCTCTGCATGGGTAACGCTGCTTCGWGGGTGRCTGTTGTCRATGTGTTYCTGGTTCGAGCCCAGGTAGCRGCGAGGAGAGGGATGGAAGCTATACTGTTACACTGGAAATACTAAAGTGCCTATAAGAACATCCAATAGTCAAAGGTTAATGAAATACAAATCGTATAGAGAGAAATAGTCCTATAATAACTACAACCTAAAACTTCTTACCTGGGAATATTGAAGACTCATGTTTAAAGGAACCACCAGCTTTCATATGTTCTCTTGTTCTGAGCAAGGCACTTAAACGTTAGCTTTCTTACATGGCACATATTGCACTTTTACTTTCTTCTCCAACACTTTGTTTTTGCATTATTTAACCAAATTGAACATGTTTCATTATTTATTTGAGGCTAAATTGATTTTATTGATGTATTATATTAAGTTAAAATAAGTGTTCATTCAGTATTGTTGTAATTGTCATTTTTAAAAATCGTCCGATTAATCGGTATCGGCTTTTTTTGGTCCTCCAATAATCGGTATCGGTATCGTCGGTGAAAAATCATAAATCGGTCGACCTCTACCAGATATGTCTATAGACCACAAAAATTGGTTGATCTGAATCGTTTTTTCCTCCCAGCCCCTTTTGATCATTGGCATAAAGCAGTCAGAATAAAATGTGATTTCATTGGCAATGTTGTTTACAGATCGCTTTCAGTGATAGTTATAAAACGTATTGTCCGACAGATGTATCCTATTCGTTGAAACAAATGATCACAAGAATCACAGATGCCTGTCACCTGTGGGCTCTGCTTTGTTACCCAGTCAGGGATGCTACAGCCCTCTAACACACACCATGTACTCCTAAACAGCCAGGATACATAAGGTTATTACATTCATTAGATTGGAGGTGAGTCTGGAATGGAATTGCCAATGTATGATAGTGTTATGCATTCCAATTCCAGGTATCTGCCTCTGTCATGAAAATATGTTACCTCATACCAAAATGATTTACCCTGGAATTCCAAAGCCAGTTGGTTCTCTGTTATCACTGTTACCAGATTTTCGGGACTTACGTATATTCCAGTTATCATAACCAGATGCTATTGAAAACCTTTTCAATCAAATGCAGTATTTCAGTATTTTGTAGCAAATTGACTTTTTGGCTATTTTCCTTCCTTTTCCAGGAAACAGGAATATTGTCATTATTATTATAGGTGTCCCTCAAAGTGTGCCGTAGTCAGCATACTTCTCTAATATAGTAATTACATTGAAAATGGCTCTCATTATCCAGTATACAGTACACAGACAGCTTCATAATGAATTCCAGTTATTTGCACAAATGCTATTAGTGTAGTCAGCTGTCATACCACTGACTGTCAGCAACATCAGTGTGATCAAATGTTCTCTTGTTTTTCTTTGCCATTCCCCAAAATAGTTTGTGGTCACGAACGTCCTCCAAAGTTACAAGCGCAGCTATCTAGTCAATAGGCTGTTCTTATTTCTTGCCCTATTTCTTCATTTCAATAAGAAATGCTGCTGCCCTTTTTCATTTTTTCTTGTTTGTTTTGTTTGATTTGTGTCTTTAATTGTGCAGAAGGGTCTTGTCCGATTGCTCTCGATGCAGTTATAGTTACCATAACAACGATGTAAGTAAGTGTTCTTTCTCGGGTATCTACGTTGTGTTTGTCTTTTGTGAAGGTCAAAGAAGCGAAAACATTTGTATTTATTTAAATGTCTAAGGCACACAGAATTGTATATTTATCACATTATTTAAAGGGTACAGCTTTTGTTGAAGGACACAGGCCAACATAACCTATAATGTGGATTGATAAATACATCTAATTGTGTCCACAATGTGTCTACTTAAGATGTTTTAATGATGAAAGGTGCGATATGTAGGTTGATGTCATCTTTTTCACTTGTGTTGTTATGTTTGATAATGTCGCAATTCAATTTTCTTTCCTCTTTCAATGTCCAAGAAGGAAAAATTATATTTATTATGTTTATTAATCTACTTGTTCAATGTTGGAAAGCGTTGAGGAATTGTACAGAGTTTGTGAAATAAAATGAAATACATAGCAATCTAATAAGGAAAAGGTGGAGAGAGTTCAAGATATATGGAACAGTGCTACTACATAAATTGTGCATTAAAATGTGTTTTTTTAACAAACCAAAAAAATCTGTCCTTTCCTCTCTTCCATATAACATAACTTCTCACTGAAATCATTGTGCAATAACATTTTACATAATATTACATTTTTGACTTCAGAAAATATGCAGCAAGTTATTCTGAGAGACAATGAATGAGTGAGACCACACAGTGTAATGTCATTCAATACAATATAATTGACACAAGTGAGACGTTTCGCAGATGTTTGTAGTGGCATACAGTGCCTTCAGAAAGTATTCACACCCCTTTACTTTTTCCACCTTTGTTGTGTTACAAGGTGAGATTAAAATGTATTTTTTGGTCATCAATCTACGCAGAATACTCTAATTTCAAAGTGGAAGACAAATTCTAACATTTGTAAAAAGAAAAATATGAAGAAAAATATATATATATTTTGATTACATAAGTATTCAACTCCCTGAGGCAATACATGTTAGAATCACCTTTGACAGCAATTACAGATGTGAGTCTTTCTGGGTAAGTCTCTAAGAGATTTGCACACCTGGATTGTACAATATTTACACATTATTATTTTTAAAAAATCTTCAAGTTGGTTATTGCTAGACAGCCATTTAAGTATTGCCATAGATTTTCATGCCGATTTTAAGTCAAAACTGTAACTAGGCCACTCAGGAACATTTATTGTTGTCTGGGTAAGCAACTCCACTGTATATTTGGCCTTGTGTTTTAGGTTATTGTCCTGCTAAAAGGTGCATTTTTCTGTTGGAAAGCAGACTGAAAAAGCTCTATTCTGTTTATTTTTATCCTAAAAACAACTCCCTAGTCCTTGCTGATTACAAGCATACATATAACATGATGCATCAAGCATATAACATGATGCAGCCACCACCATGCTTGAGTTAGGAAGGACGTCTGTATCTTTGTAGTGACTGGGTTTTGATACACCATCTAAAGTGTAATTAATAACTTCACCATGCTCAATGTCTGCTTTTTTAATGTTCACCCACCTACCAATGGGTTCCCTTCTTTGCAAGGCATTGGAAAACCTCCCTGGTCTTTGTGGTTGAATCTGGGTTTGAAATTCACTTCTCGACTGAGGGACCTTACAGATAATTGCATGTATTTTTGGTATTTTTTTAGGATAACCATTAGCTGTTGCAAAAGCAGCAGCCACTCTTCCTGGGGTCCACACAAAACATGAAACATAATACAGAACATCAGTAGACAAGAACAGCTCAAGGACAGAACTACATACATGTGTGGGGTACCGAGATGAGGTAGTCATTCAAAAGTCATGTTAAACACTGTTATTGTACACAGAGTGAGTCCATGCATCTTATTATGTGACTTGTTACAAAAATATTTACTTAATATAGGCTTACAAAGGGGTTGAATACTTATTGACTCTGGACATTTCAGCTTTTCCTTTTCAATGAATTTGTAAAAAGTTGTAAAAACATAATTCCACTTAACATTATGGGGTATTATGTGTAGGCCAGTGACACAAATTCTAATGGTGCGACTGCAGTGGCCGGCTGAGGCGGACAGGGCTTTTAGTCAACTGAGGGCTCTGTTTACATCCGGCTCCCGTGCTGGCTCATCCGGATCCCCCTTTGGCGTTTATAGTGGAGGTGGACACGTCCGAAGCTGGGATAGGAGCCGTGCTCTCTCAGCGCTCGGGTACGCCAGCTACACCCAGAACACTACAAATTGAGAGACTTTTTGCCCCCTTTGCATACACTTACGTATACTTTTGTCAGAAGGAAATATATATATATTTTTTTATTTTTTTTATTTTTTTTATTCAGGGGGTACTGCAGCACCCTCAGCACCCGTACTTGCAAAATGCCACCGAGTTTTGTTTTGTGGACTCTTAAAATCAAACACATTGTTCCAAAGAAATGTTTGCACGCAATTTAGAAAAACTGTAAATCTTTGCCATCAAACTGTCGTCTATTTTATTTTTTGTCAGATGTTCAAACACCATCCTCAGACAAAAGATTCATTTTTGGTGCAATTCTCATTACTGGATGAGGCTCAAATTACAGTATAAAATCTTACTATACCAAGTGATTGCGCAAAACACACGGCCCTGGCTATAATACATGCTCTATATGTTTACTGAACAAAAATATAAACGCAACAACTTCAATTGACTTCTTCTTAAACATACGTGTCCTCATTCAATCTATTTGAAGAAACCCTGATTTATTGATGGTAGATATATACTGTATAAATACTGTCAAGAGATAATTCTATGTGGCATTAAGCCTTTTGTTTGTCAGTGCTGCCATGATAACTGGTGGATACATGTCACTTTATCTGTACTGTATATACAGTACATTCATTGTTATCATCAACGCATGACTAAGAAGAAGATCAGAGATTCTTACAGACTAGCTTTGATCCCTTCCACATGACAAGCAAAACATATCTATTGATATGACAAACCCATACATGCACATTTAAAGCTAGAATCTGTAGTTGCTACATCCATTTTTTGTACTTAGAAATGAATGATATACCCTTTGATTCTTGAGGAATATAACGTATAAATGCCTCATGAGCTCAATTCAACTGACGTACCCTATCAGAACCTTAAAATATAAGCTTACTCCATTGTTTGTAAATAACTTAAATAAAAACAAACACTGTATAGCCTAAAAACATAGTTAAAACTATAATTTTGATATCGTAAATAGTCAGTTCTTGCTTCCATAGCTCTGTCTATGAATTTTAGAGTGGTTACATTTCTCCAAGCCCATCCCTCAGCATTTTACCAAAACAGAGGCACGGTATCCCTTTTGTTATTGTTTCAACTGCAGATTCTAGCAAGTAAAGTAATTAAGCCTTGTCCAAGCCGGAGCAACCCATGCATGCACCTTTACAAAGATACAACACTTTGTTTTTGAAAGCCCTTTAGCTTTAGCTTGTGATCCCTCTACATGATTGCGATTCAAATGCTTTACACAGACCCCCGCCAGCAAAATCCAGAGGGCTTAATGTGGATGAGAGAATCTCTGGCTAAGGAGAAGAGAAGAAACTGAGTAAACACAGCAGCCCAGTTGAGAGAGCCACGGGTCAAGCCAAAGACAAGTGAGAGCTTTACAAGTTATTAAAGTTGTGTGGGTGTGTTTTTGTTCAGACTAACACTTCATAGTTACTTAGAAGTTTGCTTATGACATTTGATCCTCATTGTGCTTCTTCTTACAAACTATTCAGCCCAGATGAGGGCTGAGGGCTTAGTTATGTAGTCTGCTTCCATTGAGATCTCTCCCTTGCGTCACTGTGATTCTATAGAGCGAAATATGTCTTTCTCTGAACACATTACAGTTTCTTAGCAGAGGTCTGGGTTCAATAACACAGAGCATTATTAACTGAAAGCAGACATGTAAACAGGGAAAATAGATTACACTTAGTGTGTGTACCCCTGAAAGTTATGTTATCCTCAACCTCGGCAAGATGATTTCCAAGTCAAACGTAATGGACTTGGCTCCTGTGTCTGTGGCAATGTAGTTCTGTCAGACTTGATTGTACATACATGCATGTGTAGACAGGTGTGTCCCTTAAGAAAAAAAACATGTGTTTTTGGAACACTTCGCATGTGATGATGTGGATTTCCCCATGTGAAATCACGTGAAACCACGTGTGTTTGGAACACTTCACATGTGACATTTCTCACGTGAAACCACATGTGTTTTTGGATCACTTCACATGTGACATTTCTCACGTGAAACCACATGTGTTTTTGGATCACTTCACATGTGACATTTCTCACGTGAAACCACATGTGTTTTTGGATCACTCCACATGTGACATTTCTCACGTGAAACCACATGTGTTTTTGGATCACTTCAAGTGACATTTCATGAAGTTTCAAATGTGGATTTCCACATGGTCATAATCTTTCACGTGGGGATAACAATTTGTGATGCCCTGCAAACAAAGACAAGTCCTTATGATACACACATTATTTGTACATATTTGATATACATGACTACATTGTGTATGTTTATTTCTACATAAATTATTATTCAGCCTGTGCTTACTTGGGATTTGAACTCACTTATTGGTTCAGGGCATTCCGATATCCTTGCTACACCACCATGTCTGTGTCAATAACTGATTTCACCTATATTCCTACACTTTGGACTTGAAAGTAAATATCAGGTTTGTTAAAAATACAATCAAGAAAAACTATTATATTTGTCATATGCCCCACCAACATTATACAACGATACAGAAAACCCTAAAATTGCTTAAATAAGTCAATTAAATCAATGATGAGACAATAGTCAGATGGAACTCTTTCGCTAAGTGCAGAGCTGTATTATAGGTCATGAATCTGTAGGGGATTTCTGAAAACTAACTCACACATGGAATTGCATTTTCATATGTGAAAATCGAATTTGCAGTTTTACATATAAAAATGTTGTCACGTGTAGTTTCATGGTATCACGTGTTGATATTTTGCATCCCCATGTTGTCACATTTATTTAACATGAGATCAGGTTTTCTATCACATGTGCTCAAATGTGTAGTTTTATGTTATCACATGCTTGCTTTTACATTTTGACATACAGTACCAGTCAAAAGTTTGGACACACCTACTCATTCCTGGGTTTTTCTTTATTTTCACTATTTTCTACATAGTAGAATAATAGTGAAGACATCAAAACCATGAAATGACACATATGGAATCATGTAGTAACCAAAAAAGTGTTAAACAAATCCAAATATATTTTATATTTGAGATTCTTCAAAGTAGCCACCCTTTGCCTTGATGACAGCTTTGCATTCTCTCAACCAGCTTCATGAGGTAGTCACCTGGAATGCATTTCAATTGACAGGTATACCTAGTTAAAAGTTAATTTGCGGAATTTCTTTCCTTCTTAATGCGTTTGAGCCAATCAGTTGTGTTGTGACAGGGTAGGGGTAGTACACAGACGATAGCCCTATTTGGTAAAAGACCAAGTCCAAATTATGGCAAGAAGAGCTCAAATAAGCAAAGAGAAGACAGTCCATCATTGCGTAAAATTTCAAGAACTTTGAAAGTTTCTTCAAGTGCAGTCGCAAAAACAATCAAACGCCATGATGAAACTGGCTCTCATGAGGAGAAGATCCAGAGTTACCTCTGCTGCAGAGGATAAGTTCATTTGTCACACCCTGATCTGTTTCACCTGTTTTTGTGCTTGTCTCCACCCCACTCCAGGTGTCGCCCATCTTCCCCATTATCTCCTGTGTATTTATACCTGTGCTCTCTGTTTGTCTGTTGCCAGTTCATTTTGTTTCGTGAAACATACCAGCATTTGTTCCTCTGCTCCTGTCTGTTCTTGTCCTTCCCAGTTTTGACCGTTCTGCATGCCCTGACCCTGAGCGTGACTGCTGTTCTATACCTTGCCCCACCTAAGTGGATTATTGACCCCTGTCTGCCCTGACCCTCAGACTGCCTGCCGTTCTGGACCTTTTGCACCCTCTCTGGATTACTGACCTCTGCCTGCCTTTGACCTGTCATTTGCCTGCCCATGTTCTAGAAATAAAACTTTTGTTTTTTCGACACTGTCTGCATCTGGGTCATACCTGAATCCTGATAGCATGAACTGGCCATGACTGACCCAGTAGACCAGCTCCACAATGCTGTCTCTCTGCACGGAACCACCATTAGAAGACATGAGGAGTTACTTCAAGGTCTTATGGAGGGACTACATTCCCTGACAGAACGTCATAACTAGGCGTTCGATACCTTGCTGGAGCAATACTGCGGATTCCCTACTGGGTCACACCCGTGATCTCCCAGCCTACCCCAGTGTCCCGAGAACCCCACTTACCTCCTCCAGAGCACTACGCTGGAGATTCCGGAACCTGTCGGGCTTTTCTCTCCCAGTGCTACCTCCTTTTTGAGCTGCAGCCTTCTTCATTCCCCTTGGACCACTCGAGGATAGTGTACATCATAACGCTGATGTCCGGGAGGGCACTCGCCTGGGCCACGGTGGTGTGGGAGCAACAATCTGCCGTCTTCCTCAGTCTGAAGTTTGTGGAGGAGGTTTGGAAGGTGTTTGATTCTCCGTTGTGGGAGAGAGGCTGCTCGCAAGCTGCTCCAGCTACGTCAAGACTCCCATAGTGTGGCAGACTACGCAGTGGATTTCTGTACGTTGGCAGCTGAGAGTGCTTGGAACCGGGAAGCGCTGTTCGACATGTTCCTACACGGAGTATCGGAGGAAGCAAAGGATGAGCTTGTAGCCCGGGAATTACCGACGGATCTTGACTCGCTCATCGCCTTGACCATTCGGATTGATTGGAGACTACGGGAACGAAGGAAGGAGAAGTGATTCGATTTCACTCGTCCATCCAAGGATTCCACCTCACTTCCAAGGTAATCCCGGAAGTCCCTGACGTCTCCGTTGCAGAGAGAACTTCCCAAGCCCATGCAACTAGGCAGAGCTAGGCTGTATCCAGCTGAATGGCTATACAGGCTGCACACTAAGAGCTGCTGTATTGCGGGACTAATGGTAATTTCTTCTCTACCTGTCCACTAAAAGACCTTGCTCACCGATAGGAGCGAGTACTCTGGTGGGCCATATGGAGAACTTTTCCTCTCCAATTACTCACATCCCTTTCCATGCCGTGTTGCTATAAGCCGGGTTATTGACTGGTCAGTGCTGGTAACACTGTCTGTGATTTATTTAGAAATCAATGCAGATTTAACCAGCATGGCTACCACAGCATTTTGCAGCGATACGCCATCCCATCTGGTTTGTGCTTATTTGGTACTATCATTTGTTTTTCAACAAGACAATGACCCAACATACCTTCAGGCTGTGTAAGGGCTATTTTACCAATAAGGAGAGTGGTGGAGTGCTGCATCAGATGGCCTGGCCTCCACAATCACCAGACCTCAACCCAATTGAGATGGTTTGGGGTGAGTTAGACTGCAGAGTGAAGGAAAAGCAACCTACAAGTGCTCAGCATATGTGGGAACTCCTTCAAGACTGTTGGAAAAGCATTCTAGGTGAAGCTGGTTGAGAGAATGCCAAGAGTGTGCAAAGCTTCATATATGATTCCATATGTGTTATTTTATAGCTGTGATGTCTTCACTATTTTTCTACAATGTAGAAAATGTTTAAAAAAAGAAAATAAATAACTTGAATGAGTAGATGTGTCCAAACTTTTGACTGGTACTGTATGTTATATAATATATATATGTGTGTGTGTGTGTGTGTTGTGTGTGTGTGTGTGTGTGTGTGTGTGTGTGTGTGTGTGTGTGTGTGTGACTAAACGAGAGAGAGCGAGAGAGAGAAAGAAAGAAAGCACACACACAATGAGGCTTTGTTGGACCTTTATGCCCATGAGACATAGCAGGTTAACGCTTGATCTGATTTAATCTAGGCCATACTCTCACCAAGCCGAGCCAGCACACGCTCACCCCAATATATCTGCTGTCTGCCAGGGCTGTTAGACAGTGATGCCAGGGGACACAGTAAAATGATTGGTAATGAAAGCAAGACACACTGTGCAGGGTTCAGAGAGCTGACTTTACCTAAAATTACGCCCATGGGTATGACATGTACTGGCTCATGGAGGTGAATGAGAACCTCAAATTTTCCTTTAAATATTATATTTTGATTGAAAATAGAAAGGAGAAACTGCTATGATGAACATTACACGTGGATTCATGAACCAACTGTTATTGTTAAAGACATTTAAAGATCTTCAAGGTGACAAAACTAATGTTGTGAGAACACTGTTGCCCATCCCCAGGTGTTGGGGGATATGGTACTTCCCTGCTCTTTCATGTTCAAGGTAAACAAGTGGTGATAAAACATGTAAAAAGAGTGTTTTGTGTGTGAAAACAGTTTGATTGGTCAAAACAAGTGAGGAAAACTTATACAGTAACACGTAGCGTTCATGGAAAGTGTGTACAGGCATATTTAATATCTTTGGGTCGAGTACAAAATTATTTGGTCATGTTTTGGCCCACGCAACACACATTTCTAAAGACATGTTTACACTTTGTTATTATGGGGTATTGTGTGTCGATGGGTGCTTGAAAAATTATTTTCAATCCATTTGAAATTCAGGCTGTAACACAACAAAATGTGGAATAAGTCAAAAGGTGTGAATACTTTCTGAAGGCACTTTAGACTAACACAAAATATATAATTCGCAATAGAGTGTTGAGTTGGAACGTGTGCGTGTGTGTGTGCGTGCGTGCGTGCGTGTGAAAGAAAACATGCATGTTTTATGTTGCAAAACCCTACCAAGTGCATTATCGCTCTCTGTGAAGTGTTTTGCAAATAGTAACTAAAAGGGTCTCAGAAATAGCAACAAAAACGATCAACAGCAATATGATGTAGCACAAACATGTTTATATGAAACCATAAATGTTACCATTTTTACAGCGTGTTGTTTTTGTCAACGCTCTCACTCACAGTAATGATGAGACTAATAGTATTTGGCATTATGTCATACCTGTAAACTGCAAATCACATACCTTTTCATCTCAATTATTCACTTTCACCATGGTAAACAAACATCGATTTCCAGCTATCAAATCATGTACTGATCGTTTGTCTCACATTTATTGCTCTCATTCATGATTTGGGGCATCAGACCACTGCAGGCTAATGCATCGCAAACATGATAAATTCGCCTCTGCCATCGTTTTTAGATTAACCTGAACAGCTTTGTCAGTTATGGAGAAATGCCTTCAGGTTATTGGAGAATGAAGGAAATTGCCTTGATGCGTTGTGTTCAATCATGGTAGCTATTGATGGCAGGTGAGGTCGTAATGGGAAGGTATGTTTATGATCAAAGCTTGTTGGTTAAAGGCACAATCTTCAATTTCAACATTCTGACCCTGCCACTTTTTTACTGTAGGTATGACCTTTGAACAGCAGGATATATTGCAGATTGTGTCTTTAACTTGCTTCAGACTGCTCACTGGCTGTCCCTGGTGTTTGGCAATGGCTATGACCTTACATACCAGTTCTGCATTTTACCTCCAGTGTTACAGTATTCATGACTGGCTTGTTTGTTTAAAGGCAATTAAACGCTAAAATCCCTGTAAGCGAAATAGGGCAAAAGGTTAACGGATAATACATCGAACCAGGTCATTCGGAGTAGAAGCACCAGATGTATTTCAGATCGAAGGAGGATGATAAACCTGAACCTCCTGAGCACCAGTGATACAAGAACAGCAATATTTGTTTCCCTTAATGAGACGCACACTGACAAAATCTTGAATGCCAATTCTGTACTGATCCACTGAGTTACTTTTTGTCTTCTGCGCACATATCCAGGGCTTTAAATAATTTTCCTTTGATAGCTCAGTTCCCTTGTATCTAACACCAAATGAACATGAAATGTTGTAGTATGAATCTGCAGGTAGCTAAAGCTAACCAACTAGGCTCAATGTTAGCTAGCTAGCTAACATTAGGCTATAACTACAATGCAAATGGATTTCTGAGATACAAATAACTTTACTACACAGATCATACCTTTTAACGTTAGCTAGGGAGCCAGCAAGCTAACTTTTGCTAGCTAGCTAACAGTACACATTAACTTGTAATGGAAACGACTTTCTGACAAAATTCGAAATCTATAATATCTGAAAAGGTAGCTTGACTCTTACCCGAATATATAGGATGAATGCTTCACGGCAGCATGTCTTTTCCGTTTTGTTTGTAGCTAGCCACAGCTTGTTTGGCCCCTTATGTCAAGTCACTCCGGTTCACACTGACCGTGTGTAGAAAGTAGTACATCCCAAGATTTTTGATCTTTGTAGATAGACATGCCAAAATGAGTGCAGCGATGTTCTTGAGAGCAGTAGCAACACTTTTGCAGTTCTCCATGGCTAAAGGTATATCTTTCAAAACAGCAGCGGCAGCAAAGACTACCTACACATACTGAGCAGCTAATGTTATAGTCAGAAGCATGCTAAATGGAAAACCAATCCGAACTCATCTCTTGGCATGTCCAGCCCATATATTATTTCAGTCAATCATGGCTAGCGGGAAGGTTCCTCTCTTTTTCCGTGGCTATACCTACTAGGCTCGTAATTTAACAATTGTATTTGTATTTACAGATGGCATGAAAGTTCATATGTTCTAGAGGCATTTCTGGCCCCCCAGGATGTTGATAAAGAAATACACCTAGCTTCTTGAAACAGGTCACAATTATGTGACATCTGTAACATAAATACGTTGAACAGAGCGATATAATGAGTGGGTCTGGTCTATGGACATGTCATCGTCATATTACCCAGCTATATTTAGTCCGGGCCCTAAGCATCAAAAAGTGTTGAAACTATTACACGGTGGATACAAGCGTACAATTTGGTAGAATTGCTCTTTGGGATGTATTCATTTATACATATATAATATATATATATGCTCCCCTATTTATCTATTTTTACACAATCCAATATGGCCTCCAATAGGGAATCAGATTTGGAAAGGTGATATCACGGTTGAATTTTTGTTGCCATATATAATACAAATCTTCTGTATTTGTAAGTAGTGGAGCAGTCTTCAACAATATGGCATTATATTTCATACGTAACCTGCCTAAAGTGGCAGAAATAATTTAGCTTTGGCTGATGATGATCTGGTGGCAGTGAGGAATGAGGAATGTGCTCCTGAGTGGCGCAGTGGTCTAAGGCACTGCATCTCAGTGCAAGTGACGTCACTGCAGACCCTGGTTCAAATCCAGGATGCATCACATCTGGCCGTGATTGGGAGTCCTATAGGGTGGTGCACAATTGGCCCAGTGCCGTCCAGGTTTGGACACATAAACTTTATTTAAACACACTGAAGAATATTAATATGGGGATGAATAGTGGGAAATGTTTAGTGGTTCTGAAACAGAGGTAATGAATCCACTGTACACAACACTATAACTGATAGCACAAGTAGAGCAACAAGGTTACTAACAAGGGAAGACTGTATAAAAATGTATATGCTACCTGCACATATTACAATACAGCTATACACAAAGGCAGCATACAACAATAGTAACAACTAACTATATACTATACACGTCACATAACTCACTTTGGACACGCACAACATCCCACAAGTCCAGTTGAAGTCGGAAGTTTACATACACTTAGGTTGGAGTCATTAAAACTCGTTTTCAACCACTCCACGTATGTCTTGTTAACAAACTATAGTTTTGGCAAGTCGGTTATGAAATCAAATCAAAATCAAATCAAATGTATTTATATAGCCCTTCTTACATCAGCTGATATCTCAAAGTGCTGTACAGAAACCTAGCCAAAAGGCAAACAGCAAGCAATGCAGGTGTGGAAGCACGGTGGTTAGAAAAACTCCCTAGAAAGGCCAAAACCTAGGAATAAACCTAGAGAGGAACCAGGCTATGATGGGTGGCAAGTCCTCTTCTGGCTGTGCCGGGTGGAGATTATAACAGAACATGGCCAAGATGTTCAAATGTTCATAAATGACCAGCATGGTCAAATAATAATAATCACAGTAGTTGTCGAGGGTGCAACAAGTCAGCACCTCAGGAGTAAATGTCAGTTGGCTTTTCATAGCCGATCATTGAGAGTATCTCTACCGCTCCTGATGTCTCTAGAGAGTTGAAAACAGCAGGTCTCGGACAGGTAGCACGTCCGGTGAACAGGTCAGGTTTCCATAGCCGCAGGCAGAACAGTTGAAACTGGAGCAACAGCAAGGCCAGGTGGACTGGGGACAGCAAGGAGTCATCATGCCAGGTAGTCCTGAGCCATGGTCCTAGGGCTCAGGTCCTCCGAGAGAGAGAGAGAAAGAAAGAAAGAATTAGAGAGAGCATACTTAAATTCACACAGGACACCGGATAAGACAAGAGAAATACTCCAGATATAACAGACTGACCCTAGCCTCCCGACACAAACTACTGCAGCATAAATACTAGAAGCTGAGACAGGAGGGGTCAGGAGACACTGTGGCCCCATCCGATGATACCCCCGGACAGGGCCAAACAGGCAGGATATAACCCCACCCACTTTGCCAAAGCACAGCCCACACCACTAGAGCGATATCTTCAACCACCAACTTACCATCCTGAGACAAGGCCGAGTATAGCCCACAAAGATCTCCGCCACGGCACAACCCAAGGGGGGGTTGCCAACCCAGACAGGAAGACCACGTCAGTGACTCAACCCACTCAAGTGACGCACCCCTCCAAGGGACGGCATGGAAGAGCACCAGTAAGCCAGTGAGCCTGTACACAAGTACATTTTCCAACAATTGTTTACAGACAGATTATTTCACTTATAAATCACTGTATCACAATTCCAGTGGGTCAGAAGTTTACATACACTAAGTTGACTGTGCCTTTGAACAGCTTGGAAAATTCCAGAAAATTATGTCATGGCTTTAGAAGCTTCTGATAGGCTAATTGACATAATTTGAATCAATTGGAGGTGTACCAGTGGATATATTTCAAGGCCTACCTTCAAACTCAGTGCCTCTTTGCTTGACATCATGGGAAAATCAAAAGAAATCAGCCAAGACAATAGTACGCAACTATCAACACCATGGGACCACGCAGCTGTCATACCGCTCAGGAAGGAGACGCGTTCTGTCTCCTAGAGATGAACGTACTTTGGTGCGAAAAGTGCAAATCAATCCCAGAAGAACCGCAAAGGACCTTGTGAAGATGCTGGAGGAAACAAGTGCAAAAGTATTTATATCCACAGTAAAATTAGTCCTATATCGACAAGGAAGCAAGGAAGAAGCCAATGCTTCAAAATTACGGAATGTGACAACAAAGAGGCAGACACAGGAGTATGCCTTCATCTTAAAAATGTCCTTCAAAAGGGTGCATAAATCATTATAATTTGATCAGTGGACACAGACATCATTGTCCTCCTTGCTGGGCTGTTATTCCATCTTACCAAGGATTATCCTACCATAAAGCTGTGGGTTGCTTTTGGTTTGGTTAAAACCAACCAGCAGATTTGGATTAACGCAATCACAGGTTGTGATAGAACCTCAAAGTTTCATGGAAAGGGCAAAATGACAGCTTGAAGTGCATGGAAGTCATTTCCAGAGGTGACTGATGCCTTTGTTTCCGTGGCAGCAGAACCATTTTAACCCCTTGATCTGGATTCATCCACTTTCACATTACTTGAGAGATACAGCTGTGTTATCTATGACAAGACAACCAGCCTAGATTGTTTCAACATTCAAACCGAGCACTGTGCCTAACCAACATTTGGTCAACAATTCTGAAAACCATCCAATCGGAACCTTCAACAGAAAGTTTTGGATGGGCTAAAACAGTTGATTGCTTGACACCTTTGTGAAAACTCTTACCAGAGACTGACAAAGCTTGCAGAGAACTCCTGAGGCATGGCTGCACAAGTGAGCCCCTTTATTCTCCCAAGTGTCAACCCCAGGATGCTGGATTGTCATTAAACATGACCATGGATTCATTACCACCTCCATCGGTGGCAATTTTGAATTACCCTTCCTGTTTAATTTTAAAGTGAGCACCCCTAAAATAATATTTAGCTATAATCTCAGGAATGTTTGTACCATATTTCATGCTTTTATCTGTTGCATAACAGTTTTTCTGGTCAAATACCAGCTATTATGGCAGCCATTTTGAATTTTCACAATAACTCGCTTCCTGGTTAAGTTTGAAATGGGCACCTCTTATGAGATGTTTTCATACTGTATAACTAGAGGAATGTTTGTTCCAAATTTCATGCTTGTATCGACAGGTAGCCTAGTGGTTAGAGCATTGGGCCAGAAACTGGAAGGTTGCTAGATCAAATCCCCAAGCTGACAAGGTAAAAATCTGTTGTTCTGCCCCAAAACAAGGCAGTTAACCCACTGTTCCTAGGCTGTCATTGTAAATAAGAATTTGTTCTTAACTGACTTGCCTAGTTAAATAAAGATGTTATTTATTTTTTCTGCTAAGGACTACTATGACAGTATGAAGTCCAACAGTACTGTATTTATTGTCTCCTCAATGGTTTTCTGCTGTCCTCTCTGCTGTGCCGAAATAGAAATTACATTGCCTTAAGGCATTACACTTCCTGGTTCTTGGGCAACCAGAGAGGAAGTGCAATTGTGTCACTTCCTGTAATCCTCATTACCCCTCCCCATTGGATCAATGAACATGGCTGTGAGCCATTTGGAGGATGCATTACTATCAGTCATTTCCAACTTCATTAGCGCTTGTTTACTTCAGTGGACTCGCCCAGTAAACTAAGTATCGCTCCAGGGGACACACTGCTTCCTCATTATTAATATACTTTCACTTCTATTATCCATCACATCAACCAGTGTGTGCCTATGGATTTGACTAATGCCATTCTAAAACGTCTGCTTTTCCTTTGTAAACCTCCAAACATTGTGCCCCACTTGAAGAATTAGGACAGTTCACTTACCGTGACATCCCCACTTTTCTTTCTACACAACCCCCATCCAGGGACAGATCAAGGTCCTGTTATTAATAGTAGCCCCCCTGCTATCAGCATCTATATTCATGCCCCTCCGACACCACCTATATTTAGGCTGGAGTCAGGCAGGCCCAGCCCAACAGGTAAGGGATAGAGGAGTCACCCCTCTAGGACACCTCAACCTGCCTTACTCAGGAGACGGGCAGCGAGAGCCCCTTTGAAATCAGTGCCAACATCCATCACATCCTCACTGACCTAAATCATGTCCACCTGGGGAGTATAGAACCCAGCCACACCTGCGTTTCATTCAAAACACATCCTCACCTCCTGTGACTGGTTTGGCAATAATATGCCCCGTTTATCCCCATCCCGCCTTCACTCAAAACACAAATATTGCCACCCCACTGGTGTTCTTCTCTCTCCGTCAACTGGTAGATGGGTTTGTAACCCCTGGGGCTGGCACTTAGGATAGGAGAGGATAGGATGGAAATTCACTGGGCACCAACACTCACACATTGACACAACTATACGGCTCCCACCAGGAGGTTGTTATTTACAGTTGTCTACTTCATCGACGGACAGCTGTGGCTGACATGGCACACAGAGATGAGAGAGGCTATTACGCTCCATTGGATAGAGATTGTCCACGTATAGGGCCGTGTGCGTGTGTGACAGAGGGGATATAAAAAAGAAGGAGAGAGAGAAGAGAGGAGAGAGAGAGAGAGAGAGAGAGAGAGGGAGAGGAGAGAGAGAAGAGAGAGAGAGAGAGAGAGGAGAGAGAGAAGAGAAGAGAGAAAGAGAGAGAGAGAGAGAGAGAGAGAGAGAGAGAGAGAGAGAGGAGAGAGAGATGAGAGAGAGAGAGAGAGAGAGAACAGAGACAGAGACAGAGACAGAGACAGAGACAGAGACAGAGACAGAGACAGAGACAGAGAGACAGAACTTGACCGAAAGGCAGAGGTAATCAACTTTTCAGATAACAGTCAAGGCCACACACACACACTCCATGCTTCAGTTGAATTATATTAAACTGTGATCTCTCCTGGGCCCAGAAGATTCCTCCCTCATGTCACTTCCATTATTCCGCAGTACTAAGAGAAGAAAATAATCTGTTTAATCTCGACAGCAAGTGACATACTGATAATGTCCAGCGACCAGCTCTTTCACAAGGCTGCTGGCTCTATCTCTTATGCGTCTCTACGGCTGAGTCCCAAACGGAGCCCTATTCCCTATATAGGGCCTACTTTTGACCAAGGCCCATAGGACGCAGGTCAAAAGTGGTGCACAGTTTATGGAATAGAGTGCCATTTAGGATGCGGCCATCTGTCTTCTTTACAGGGCCAGGCTTTCTCTGTTATGTGTCTACATCCCGTCAGGCAGGCTACTCCAGAAGGAGCTGTGCTGGTCTGGCCCACACATTAAATGACCCCTCCATACAGTCAATGACTATCGACGGGTAGAGACGTCCCCACAAGGCAGTACTGACGGCTGGGCAGCAATGGGAGTCTCACTGGCCGCCCGGTGCTATTTGTTTATCCATCTCCCTTGGACGCTAAGACGGGGAATGTTAGTTTGAGGTTGTATGAGAGCAACACAAAAGGGGCTGATAGGGGCTTCCTGCCAGAGGAGGCTGGTGGGAGGGGCTATAGGAGGACGGGCTCATTGTAATGTCTGGAATGGAACAAATGAAAACTGTCTGACTAGTTTTTGAAACTAATTAATATAACAGGAACAACAGCAGATGAACTGAATGAATAATGTAGCAAAAAAACAGCCTAAACAACTTTTTTTTTCTGTACAATGAGCTTGACCTCCTATAGCTTCTCCTACCAGCCTCCACTGCTTCCAACTGGGAGACCTCCATGGGCTTTTCTCTGACAGAGATTGGCTATTATGAAAACACTCCATATAATTTCAATAAGCACATTTTATTAACACAGTCACTTGGAGTTATTTTTCTTTTTTTGCTACATTATTCATTCAGTTCATCTGCTGTTTTTCCTGTTATTCTCTCCTATATGTTAATGAGTTTCCTAAACTCCTCAAACTAGTCAGACAGTTTCCATACCATTATCACACCACAAGCAAAACGCATTTACTCCCACACTTAGTTATTTCCACGTTACCATTATCCTCCACTTTACAGTGCGCTAATGAGTGTCTGGCATGCCTCTTACCAGCAAACTACTTCCAAGTCAGTGTACAATGTTCAATGAGGATAGACTCACTTCTACAATGCAAACTTTGGGTTCTCAACTGAACATGCACTTCAGCAGCCTATACAGTGGGGAGAACAACTATTTGATACACTGCCGATTTTGCAGGTTTTCCTACTTACAAAGCATATAGAGGTCTGTAATTTTTATCATAGGTACACTTCAACTGTGAGAGACGGAATCTAAAACAAAAATCCAGAAAATCACATTGTATGATTTTTAAGTAATGAATTTGCATTTTATTGCATGACATAAGTATTTGATACATCAGAAAAGCAGAACTTAATATTTGGTACAGAAACCTTTGTGTTGCAATTCAGAGATCATACGTTTCCTGTAGTTCTTGACCAGTTTGCACACACTGCAGCAGGGATTTTGGCCCACTCCTCTATACAGACTTCTCCAGATCCTTCAGGTTTTGGGGCTGTCGCTGGGCAATACGGACTTTCAGCTCCCTCCAAAGATTTTCTATTGGGTTCAGGTCTGGAGACTGGCTAGGCCACTCCAGGACCTTGAGATGCTTCTTACGGAGCCACTCCTTAGTTGCCCTGGCTGTGTGTTTCGGGTCGTTGTCATGCTGGAAGACCCAGCCACGACCCATCTTCAATGCTCTTATTGAGGGAAGGAGGTTGTTGGCCAAGATCTCGCGATACATGGCCCCATCCATCCTCCCCTCATTACGGTGCAGTCGTCCTGTCCCCTTTGCAGAAAAGCATCCCCAAAGAATGATGTTTCCACCTCCATGCTTCACGGTTGGGATGGTGTTCTTGGGGTTGTACTCATCCTTCTTCTTCCTCCAAACACGGCGAGTGGAGTTTAGACCAAAAAGCTCTATTTTTGTCTCATCAGACACATGACCTTCTCCCATTCCTCTCTGGATCATCCAGATAGTCATTGGCAAACTTCAGACGGGCCTGGACATGCGCTGGCTTGAGCAGGGGGACCTTGCGTGCGCTGCAGGATTTTAATCATGACGGCGTAGTGTGTTACTAATGAATTTCTTTGAGACTGTGGTCCAGCTCTCTTCAGGTCATTGACCAGGTCCTGCCGTGTAGTTCTGGCTCATCCCTCCCTTCCTCATGATCATTGATGCCCCACGAGGTGAGATCTTGCATGGAGCCCCAGACCGAGGGTGATTGACCGTCATCTTGAACTTCTTCCATTTTCTAATAATTGCGCCAACAGTTGTTGCCTTCTCACCAAGCTGCTTGCCTATTGTCCTGTAGCACATCCCAGCCTTGTGCAGGTCTACAATTGTATTGATGTCCTTACACAGCTCTCTGGTCTTGGCCATTGGTGGAGAGGTTGGAGTCTGTTGGATTGAGTGTGTGGACAGGTGTCTTTTATACAGGTAACGAGTTTCAAACTGGTGCAGTTAATACAGGTAATGAGTGGAGAACAGGAGGCTTCTTAAAGAAAAACTAACAGGTCTGTGAGAGCCGGAATTCTTACTGGTTGGTAGGTGATCAAATACTTATGTCATGCAATAAATGCAAATTAATTACTTAAAAATCATACAATGTGATTTTCTGGATTTTTGTTTTACATTCCGTCTCTCACAGTTGAAGTGTACCTATGATAAAATTACAGACCTTACATGCTTTGTAAGTAGGAAAACCTGCAAAATCGCAGTGTATCAATACTTGTACTCCCCACTGTAGGTATAAATGGACCATTTGTAACGTAAGGAAATACACATATCCAGGACAACGTTTGTCAACAAAATATGAGATCATTCGATGCATAACCTCTCTCACCATGACACGAGGTGTTTTTTTTAATTTACTTTTTTTAAAGTGTGGATCAGCTTAATATTGCGGAAAGATTGTTGCTTCATCAATGTAATTATCTGCCTCATTTCCAATCCCCCATATCTTTTTGGGGGTAAATATATACACTGCTCAAAAAATAAAGGGAACACTTAACAACACAATGTAACTCCAAGTCAATCACACTTCTGTGAAATCAAACTGTCCACTTAGGAAGCAACACTGATTGACAATAAATTGCACATGCTGTTGTGCAAATGGAATAGACAAAAGGTGGAATTATAGGCAATTAGCAAGACACCCCAATAAAGGAGTATTCTCAGGTGGTGACCACAGACCATTCTCAGTTCCTATGCTTCCTGGCTGATGTTTTGGTCATTTTTGAATGCTGGCGGTGCTTTCACTCTAGTGGTAGCATGAGACGGAGTTCTACAACCCACACAAGTGGCTCAGGTAGTGCAGTTCATCCAGGATAGCACATCAATGCGAGCTGTGGCAAAAAGGTTTGCTGTGTCTGTCAGCGTAGTGTCAGAGCATGGAGGCCTACCAGGAGACAGCCAGTCAATCAGGAGACGTGGAGGAGGCGAGAGCACAACCCAACGCAGGACCGCTACCTCCGCCTTTGTGCAAGGAGTAGCACTGCCAGAGCCCTGCAAATGACCTCCAGCAAGCCACAATGTGCAAGTGTCAGCATATGGTCTCACAAGGGCTCTGAGGATCTCATCTCGGTACCTAATGGCAGTCAGGCTACCTCTGGTGAGCACATGGAGGGCTGTGCGGCCCCACAAAGAAATGCCACCCACACCATGACTGACCCACCGACAAACCGGTCATGCTGGAGGATGTTGCAGGCAGCAGAATGTTCTCCACGGCGTCTCCAGACTCTGTCACGTCTGTCACATGTGCTCATGTGCTCAGTGTGAACCTGCTTTCATCTGTGAAGAGCACAGGGCGCCAGTGGCGAATTTGCCAATATTGGTGTTCTCTGGCAAATGCCAAACGTTCTGCACGGTGTTGGGCTGTAAGCAAACCCCCACCTGTGGACGTCGGGCCCTCATACCACCCTCATGGAGTCTGTTTCTGACCGTTTGAGCAGACACATGCACATTTGTGGCCTGCTGGAGGTCATTTTGCAGGGCTCTGGCAGTGCTACTCCTTGCACAAAGGCGGAGGTAGCGGTCCTGCTGCTGGGTTGTTGCCCTCCTCCACGTCTCCTGATGTACTGGCCTGTCTCCTGGTAGCGCTCCCATGCTCTAGACACTACGCTGACAGACACAGCAAACCTTCTTGCCACAGCTCGCATTGATGTGCCATCCTGGATGAGCTGCACTACCTGAGCCACTTGTGTGGGTTGTAGACTCCGTCTCATGTTACCACTAGAGTGAGAGCACCGCCAGCATTCAAAAGTGACCAAAACATCAGCCAGGAAGCATAGGAACTGAGAAGTGTTCTGTGGTCACACCTGCAGAATCACTCCTTTATTGGGGGTGTCTTGCTATTGCCTATAATTTCCACCTTTTGTCTATTCCATTTGCACAACAGCATGTGCAATTTATTGTCAACCAGTGTTGCTTCCTAAGTGGACAGTTTGATTTCACAGAAGTGTGATTGACTTGGAGTTACATTGTGTTGTTTAAGTGTTCCCTTTATTTTTTTGAGCAGTGTATATCCATATACATACACATATGCATACATATGAACATATATACATACACATACCTATATAGATATACATATATATTTTTTTAATATGCCTTTATTATTCCCCGCAAACCCTACCACCCTTCCCCCAATTGGAGTAGACTAATAAACAATAACACTTAGGCTTCTATCTTCAGTTTATACATCTTATACACATTTTACAGACACAATCTATTTTACAACAGTTATATTTTCTTTGTTTTTAGTCCTTCCTCTATTTCTGATGTCCATCCAGTCTGATGTCCATCCAGTCTATTTGTAACTGTGCTATTTCACAACATTTCTGAACCTATATACATTTTACAGACCCCGTATGTTTTACATTGGTTATCTTGTTATTAGTCACACCCTTCAGATCCATTCAACCCCTCCCATCTATCTCTCAACACCATCCATTTTGGATTTTTATTTGCCATATATTTTTCAACTGTGCTGTGATGCTTCACAAAAGTACTAGGTGTTAGTACATACGTTATAGATCAAATTATATATCACTTGTAGATGTTAAGTTATAGATGTGGATAATACGTTTTAGATGTGGATATGAATGATGCCTCCTCTGTCTACGTATACGGAACAGCTTCTGGGGTCAAAGCAGACAGCAGTTTCCTGCCAAGGCAAGACCAGCTATCCATGACTCATCGTCAGGCCGGGTAGGAAGACGAAACCATAAAAAATGCGACTTTGACTTCCTTATTTAGCAGAGGTGCTCGAATGACAAACAATGACCTCCAACGTTTTTAGCCAGCATCTGAAATGCTGAAATAAGATACTGAGAAGATGGCAGAGTAAAGCTTCTGAATGTAGATGTTATACTGTGAACCATGGACAAGGCACAGGAGATTGGAATCAATTTAACACTTGCCAGTGATATGATTTATCCTCCTTTTTTATTGATACTCAAACATAATGCCAAGAAAGTGAGCACTCATGCAAAATGGAGGGCTGCCAAAGCTAAATAAGTGGAGTCAGGTGTTTTAATTTATGGTCATAAAAAACATGGTCATGGGTTTCTTATTTCAAATGGGGGTGCTGTGAAGACAGTGAGGGTCTTTAATATTTTGGGCCCTCTGAACTGCAGGTTAGCTGTTAAAATGAAGTGGACTGTAACGTCTGCTTCCAACTCATAACCTCAAACACGTAGATCGCCTGAACGCCGCTCACTCTCCAGATCCCAATCACCTGAATTCTAATCACCTGTTCACACACCTGTATGTCATTATCACACACTATTTAGTTCAGGTCTTTGCACCCCATCACTGTGAGGTATTGTTTGTTTTGTGATATGTCTTTAAGAGCTGTGCCTCCTGTGTATGATAGTTTTTGCCTGCCTCACAAATGAGGCCTATTTCCTGTCTGTACTTTAGCCTATTGGGTTTCCTGTTATCTACCTATTGCCTGATCTCCCGGACTACGTGACTAGCCTTTTCCCTGCCTGTACTGTTGCCCTTTTGGACCCCATGTGTATGACCTTCTGCCTGCCCCTGGACCCAGCTACCTGCCTCCTCCTGTGGTCGTTTGCGCCCTGCGTTTGAAACCAGCTCTCTGTCTCCCCTCGTGTTCATTACATGGACATGTCATGGTTAAATCAACATCTTGATGAATGATTCTACAGAACCATATTGCCACATGAATACTGTAGTAAGTTTGTCTCTTAAGAGGTTTCAGTTAGACATCTATCTAAGTGCTACTTCGCCTACAGATTTAAATTTTTTAATCAGATTGATGAAAGTGTATGAACTTTTTAATATCACTTTAAAACAGGTGGTAATTATACATTCAATCCCACACTTAGCGGCAGAGCCTGATCCATACTTTGACAAACATGTGTGACATTAATGACCTAACCGGTGTAACCAACCAAACAAGCAGGCTCTAATGAATGCTGAGTTTTGGCAACATTACTTAACTTAATTAACAGCACAGTTAGAAGTTAGAGGTTGGCTATTAAACATGTGGTTGTCAAAACACTTAGCATACAGTTCTGTTGTGGCTGCTCCTGTTTCTTTGGAAACGCAAACGATGCATGACACTCTGGGTGTACACAGCGTACACATTATTAATATATATTTTTTAATTAACTCACAAGGTGAATCCAGAGTTTAAGTAAGCTCTGTTGATATTCTGTTAGGGGTGGTCTGAACAATAATAGATTGTAAAAGGTCCCAATGTCAGTCACAAGAGGACTGTTAAAATGTGAAACTGGACCACAGGAGTTTCATGACTACACCAGCAATATAAACAGGGAGGAACTGGAGTAAATTAATATTGTTATGGTTGTGTTCTACCTAAGCCCTTACAATACTTTTCTAACATATTTAGAAAATATTTTCCTGTTCGCAAGCCACTCTGAAACACAGTGTTCACTAAATTACTATGTAGTAAAACATGGTTCATTGAATTCAGGGTTGAAATTGAATTTTCCCTATTATTTCCTCCAGGTTTAAAAAAAAAAACATTAAATTGCTTTGGAGAATGAGTGGTTGACTCCACTTGTAACGCTTGTCGTGGTTGGAAGAAGAGTACCAATGCGCAGCGTGGTAAGTGTCCATATTGTTTTAATACGAAATAATGAACACTGAACAAAAACGACAAACGAACACTCCTGTACGGTGAAACAAAAACACAGAACAGAAAATAATCACCCTCAAAACACAATGAAAAACAGGCTACATAAATATGGCTCCCAATCAGAGACAACGACTGACACCTGCCTCTGATTGAGAACCATACTAGGCCAAACACATAGAAAAGGACAATAGAACAAAACATAGAAAAAACAACATAGAATGCCCACCCCAACTCACGCCCTGACCAAACTAAAATAAAGACATAACAAAGGAACTAAGGTCAGAACGTGACACCACTGAGAACTTCTACCTTTCAAAAGTAAATTTTGCTAAGTTCATTTTCCTCTTTGAAGTAATCAACCATGCTTGTTAAATGTAATAATATATCAACTAATAATAAAAAATTCAATGTAATGCAGTCGGCTTTACTTTGAGACAATGAATGCTTATCACAGGAAAACATCTGCGTTTGTTTACAGAGAAGCACGGTTTGGCATGGTTTGGCTTTGAGGAGAGGCAAAAAAATGAAACATTGATTTCACGGTCAGTTTAGGGATAGAAGTCACAGAATAATAAGAACCAGGCCCCCAAACTCTAACAGCCAGACTCCCGGGGTTGATTGTATTAACAAAACATAAAAAGCAACTGCTGCCGTAGTTTATACCAGATTTTATTTAGCAAATCTTCTGAGACACACAGGGATGGCCTCCAATGGCTAGATGACTGGACTGATAAATATCTTGCCATAGTGTCTCCTTGCATTGATATTCTCCACATCTCTGCCTTGGCCTGGTAACTCTTTGATAGCCTGGTTAAACCAGACACTGCACAGTCTTTCCGTCTGGATTATCCAAAATATCTCATTGACACTAGTAATGCACTGGACAAGTAGAGGTCAAGGTTGACAGGTAGGCACTCTAAACCAACTTAAAGGGAAAGTTCAGGCAAAATCTATATTTGGGTGGAATTGCTCTTACTTTGAGTTGTATCTGAAGGCCCATAGTGACAGAACCCACATGATAAACTGTGTGTTTTTATTGCTGCTCTAATTACATTGGTAACCAGTTTATAATAGCAATAAGGCATCTCGAGGGTTTGTGGCATATAAGGGCTTTGTCCAGGCACTCCATGTTGCATTGTGCATAAGAACAGCCCTTAATCGTGGTATATTGCCCATATTTGTATTTGTTATGGATCCCCATTAGCTGCTACCAAGGCAGCAGCTACTCTTCCTGGGGTCCAGCAACATAAGACAGTTACATACAGTTAAAAATATTACATTTCATAACCCCTTACCCAACACATTCAGTGTGTTCCTTCCCTCAGGCCACCGCTCTGCCACCAAATATTTACAATACAACATCCATGTGCACATGTGTTGGGGCTCCCGAGTGTCGCAGTGGTCTAAGGCACTGCATCTCAGTGCAAGAGTCCCTGGTTCAAATCCAGGCTGCATCACATCTGGCCGTGATTGGGAGTCCCATAGGGCGGCGCACAATTGGTCATTGTAAATAAGAATTTGTTCTTAACTGACTTGCCTAGTTAAAAAAAGAGAGAGCACTTAAGGAAATCCAGTAATTGCAGGGGAAAGGGAGGCAGTTAAAAACCTCTACAGGATTGGTGGGTCCCCCGTAGGGACAGTTGAGCTAACGTAGGCTAATGTGATTAGCATGAGGTTTTAAGTAACGAGTACATTTCCCAGGACATACATATCTGATATTGGCAGAAAGCTTAAATTCTTGTTAATCTAACTGCACTATCCAATTTACAGTAGCTATTACAGTGAAAGAATACCATGCTATTGTTTGAGAAGAGTGCACAGTTAAAAACTAGAAATTATATTAATAAACCAATTAGTCACATTTGGGCAGTCCTGATACAAAATGTTCAACTGAAATGCAATGGTTCCTTGGATCAGTCTAAAACGTTGCACATACACTGCTGCCATCTAGTGTCCCAAATCTAAATTGCTCCTGGGCTGGAATAATAGTACGTTTTTTTTAAACACATGTTTTTTCTTTGTATTATCTTTTACCAGATCTAATGTGTTATATTATCCTACATTAATTTAACATTTCCACAAACTTCAAAGTGTTTCCTTTCAAATTGTATCAAGAATATACATATCCTTGCTTCAGGTCCTGAGCTACATGCAGTTAGATTTGGGTATGTCATTTTAGGCGAAAATTGAAAAAAAGAGGCGGATCCTTAACTTCTTATGACTGAAGGGGCAGTATTGAGTAGCTTGGATGAAAGGTGCCCATATCAAACGGCCTGCTCCTCAATCATAGTTGCTAATATTTGCATATTATTATTAGTATTGGATAGAAAACACTCTAAAGTTTCTAAAACGGTTTGAATTATGTCTGTGAGATTAACAGAACTCATATTGGCAGGCAAAATCCTGAGTTGAAATCAAAACAGGAAGTCAGAAATCTGAGCTTGTATGTATTCACCAGAGTCCCTAATGAAATCCCCTTGAGATATGAATGATTGTGCACTGCCTAGGGGTTCCACTAGATGTCAACCATCAATAGAAATTATAATGAGACTTCTATGATGTTGTGGGAGAGAATGATAGCAGAATCAGTCAGGTGTCCATCAAGCAGCCATTTTCTGATCATGCTTTTTCCTCATGGTAGTCACTTGCGTTCCATTGCTCACGAAGACAAGAAAGAATACTCCGGTTGGAACTTTATTGAAGCTATATGTTAAAAACATCCAAATGATTGATTCTGTACTTAGTTTGAAATGTTTCTTCGACCGGTAATATCACTTTTTGAAGTTTTTGTCCGATATAACGCTGACCAGAATTAGCGTTTGGATATGTAAACCAGAAGCGCTAACAAAAGAAGGTATTTGGACATAAATAACAGATTTTTTCGAACAAAACAAACATTTATTGTGGACCTGGGATTCCTGGTGTGCTTTCTGATGTAGATCATCAAAGGTAAGGGAATATTTATCATTTCTTTTCTTGTTTATGTTGACACCATCTTTGCGGCTGTGGTGTTTTACTTTTGAGCGCCGTCTCAGATTATAGCGTGGGTTTCTTTTTCCGTAAAGTTTTTTTGTAATCTGACACAGCGGTTGCATTAAGGAGAGGTATATCTATAATTCCATGTGTATAACTTGTATTATCATCTACATTTATGAGTATTTCTGTTGAAACGATGTGGCTATGCAAAGTCACTTGATGTTTTTGCCACTAGTGAATCTAGTCGCCTCAATGTAAACTCAGATTTTTTGATATAAATATGAATTTAATCAAACAAAACATGCATGTATTGTGTAACATGAAGTCCTATGAGTGTCATCTGATGAAAATAATCGAAGGTTAGTGATTAACTTTATCTCTATTCTGGTTTTTGTGAAGCTATCTTTTTGTGAAGATAGCTTCACAATGGCTGTGATTATTGTGGTTTTGTGGTGACCTAACATAATCGTTTGTAGTGCTTTCGCTGAAACTCCTATTTGAAATCGGACACTTTGGTGGGATTAACAACAAGATTACCTTTAAAATGATATAAGACACATGAATGTCTGAGGAATTTTAACTATGAGATTTCTGTTTTTTTTTTATTTGGCGCCCTGCACTTCGACTGGCTGTTGTCATACCGGTCCCGTTAACGGGACTGCAGCCATAAGAATTAAGAGGTTGTGACCGGTGATTCCATGTCTATGTACATAGGGCAGTAGCCTCTTAGGTGCAAGGTTGACTAACCAGGTGGTAGCCGGCTAGTGATGGCTATTTAACAATCTGATGGCCTTGAGATAGAAGCTGTTTTTCAATCTCTCGGTCCCAGCTTTGATGCACCTGTACTGACCTTGCCTTCTGGATGATAGCGGGGTGAACAGGCCGTGGCTCGGGTGGTTGAGGTCCTTGATGATCTTAATGGCCTCCCTGTGACATCGGGTTCTGTAGATGTCTTGGAGGGCAGGCAGTGTGCCCCCAGTGATGCGTTGGGCTGACCACACCACGCTCTGGAGAGCCCAGAGGTTGCGGGTGGTGCAGTTGCCGTACCAGGCGGTGATATAGCCCAACAGTATGCTCTCAGTTGTGTATCTGTAAAAGTTTGTGAGGGTCTTAGGGGCCAAACCGAATTTCTTCAGTCTCATTCTTCACCACCCTGTCTGTGTGGGTGGATCATTTCAGATTGTCAATGATGTGCACGCCGAGGAACCTGAAGCTCTTCACCTTCTCCACTGCGGTCCCTTCAATGTGGATAGGGGCGTGCTCCCTCTGCTGTCTCCTAAAGTCCACAATCAGCTCCTTCATTTTGTTGACGTTGAAGGAGAGGTTATTTTCCTGGCACCACTCATCCAGGGCTCTCAGCTCCCTGTAGCCCGTCTCGTCATTGTTGGTAATCAGGCTGTTGTGTTGTCCGCAAACTTGATAATTGAGTTGATGCCACGCAGTCATGGGTGAGCAGGGAGTACACATTCTTGTGATGTACAGTGCCTTCAGAAAGCATTTATACCCCTTGAAGAAAGGGAAAACATGTTTTTATAAAATGTTGCACATTTATTGAAAATGAAATACAGAAATGTCTAATTTACATTACTATTCAATCCCTTGAGATAATACATGTTAGAAACAGCTCTGCACACATGGATTGTACAATATTTGCCTATTACTATTTTTACAATTCTTCATGCTCTGTCAAGTTGGTTGTTGATCATTGCTACACAGCCACTTTCAAGTGTTGCCATAGATTTTCAAGCAGATTTAAGTCAAAAGTGTAACTAGGCCACTCAGGAACATTTAATGTTGTCTCGGTAAGAAACTACAATGTACAATGTGTTATGTTATTGTCCTGCTGAAAACTGAATGCGTCTCCTAGTGTCTGTTGGAAAGAAGACTGAAACAGGTTTTCCTCTAAGATTTTGCCTGTGCTTATCTGTATTCTGTTTCTTTTTATCCCCAAAAAACTCCATAGTCTTTGCCAATGACAAGCATACCCATAACACGATGCAGCCACCACCATGCTTGAAAATATGAAGGGTGGTACTCAGTTATGTGTTGTGTTGTATTTGCCCCAAACATACTGTAACTTAGTATTCAGGACAAAAAAAATATTTCTTTGTAAATGTTTGTGGCATGTTTTGGAATATTTTTTATTCTGTACAGGCTTCCTTCTTTTCAGTCTGTCATTTAGGTTAGTATTGTGGAGTAACTACAATGTTGCGCCATCATAGGTTCTCATATCACAACCATTCAACTCTGTAACGGTTTTAAAATCACCATTGGCCTCAGTGAAATCCCTGATTAGTTTACTTCCTCTCCAGCAAATGAGTTAGGAAGGACACCTGTATTTGTGTAATGACTGTGTGTATTGAGACACCATTCAAAGCCTAATAAATAACGTCACCATGCTCAAAGGGATATTCAGCTTCTGCTTTTTTTTTTTTTTTTTACATATCTACCAATCGGTGCCCTTCTTTGCAAGGCATTGAAAAACCTCCCTGGTCTTTGTGGTTGAATCTGTGCTTAAAGTTCAGAGACCTTACAGATAATTGTATGTGTGGGGTACAGAGATGAGGTAGTCATTCAAAAAGCATGTGAACCACTGTTATTGAACACAGAGTGAGTCCATGCAACTTATGTGACTTGTTAAGCACATTTTTACTCCTGAATATATTCAGGCTTGCCATAACAAAGGGGTTGAATAATTATTGACTCAAGACATTTCAGCTTTTTTAATACATTTTTTAAATCAGGCAGTAACATTTTCTCAATGAAGATCGAAAGATAAGGTTAATCAAGGTACTGAAGCTCAAACATATTCACTCTCAGCCTATAATGTGCATGTTACTGCTGACATAATACTAATCTTCTACTCTGAGTTTGAGTACCTTTTGAGCTCAACTAATTTACGCACCAGCCACCTACTAGCCTTGAAGCAGACCCTCACCCTGGTTCTCTAGTGGCTACATGGTGAAACATCCCCATCCACTCCTGTTGGCACATGTCCACTGCAGTCAGCCATCCTATCACCTCCATCCCATCAGCCATGTCAGCTCAACCCTCACAGAAATTAGAGATTAAATTGTAAATAAACCCCAGCCCACTCGCCTGGAAGACTTTTAGATCATTTGACTATTTCACGAGGCCATAAACAAAGACACTGGCTAGCTCTCTACATTATCTCAAATGCTGCTATACTCCAGTGAATCAGTGATGTCAGGCTGCAATTGGTCTGTGAGCTGTGGACGGCAGAGCAGGCCAGCTCTGATGCTGGAAGCATTCCTGGGTGGGAGAAGAGCCAAAAGTGGAGTCTCAATGACAAACACATGGCCATCTGCTTAACCTCGCTCTGCGCAGAATGAGATGAGAAAATCACTTCGGAATCGCCTGAAGAAGAGAGCACTCTGGGAAATAAAATACAGGAACTGACTAAAGTAATGTCAATAGCCATAACCCCTCTAGCGTTGTAATAATGCTGCTCTCACTACACTGGAAGTTAATAGGAAGATTACTTTTAGATCGCGAAAACGTCTATCATACATGTCAGATTTCAAAACTGATCGACGTCAGAATGTGGGAAGTTGTCTTCTCTCGAATCAGCCATTGATCATATTTTAGCAATATCCCTACCTCAAGAAATGTGTAATTCAACAGAGGGTCCACCACATTTCCTATTTTTCTGCCGCTTCAGTACAGGGTGCATTGCATGGTGCCGTTGCAAAAATCAGACTCTCTCTGCGAAGCAAACAATCTGCAGGTTGATCATGGAGAGATTGTAGACTCCTAAGTTGATAGTGCAGCTTGTTGAGGGGATTTTACAACTAACTAGCTACTTCACATGCTGATATTGACTTTGGTATTATTGTGTGTAACTACGCTTGCTAGCTAGCTATCCAGCTGGCTGGCCGCATTGCATTGTGGGTTTTGTAGTCGACTTGAGCTGCAACAGATTTCCAAAACGATTTTCACGTTGTCACCAACCGTATAACACAATTAAACATTTGTTCACAAAAAATATTGTTCTCACATATGTGTTATTTAACACTGCAAATTATAGCAATAAGTGCTTTTTTGTGGATTTTCCCTTTAATATATCAGCCATTTTCAAAGTTTCCAATGATTCTTATGTGAAGGCATTATTATGATATTATGTAGCATTAACAAAAGGCATGACACTGAATGCACACAAGGAATGGACGAGATTCAGTGTGTATGTGCTTATGTAGGTTGTGTCCGTTTGAAAAGATAAAGTACAGTGTTTTGAAAGAAACTCTGGCCTTGTATTAAAGTTTAAATGGAGTAAAGGAAAGTGAGACAATGCGAGGGATGAAAAGGTGAACTGTTGTTTATTAAACAGTAATTCTCTCTTTTCATTAGTTTCTCTACTTTCCATTATTTTCTTAGTTTTCATTTTTTTCTCCCTCTCAATAACTTTGCTGTTGTCTGCCCAAGAGTGATGCTGTTGGATTCCTCACCCTGTCACGCATCTGTTTAACCTGTGCTTGTCTCCACTCCCTCCAGGTGTCGCTTATTATCCCCGGTGTATTTATCCCTGTGTTTCCTGTCTCTCTGTGCCAGTTCGTCTGGCTCGTCAAGTCAACCAGCGTTTTTGTGTCTCGGCTCCTGCTTTTTCCAGTCTCTTTTGTCGCCCTCCTGGTTTTGACCCTTGCCTGTCCTGACTCTGAGCCCGCCTGCCTGACTACTCTGCCTGCCCCTGACCTCGAGCCTGCCTACGTCTCATACCGTTTGGACTCTGACCTGGTTTATGAACTCTCGCCTGTACCCGACCTGCCTTTTGCCTACCCCTTTGCTATAATAAATATCGGAGCTCAACCATCTGCCTCCTGTGTCTGCATTTGGGTCTCGCCTTGTGCCCTTATACACCCATAAGTTAATGTAGTCACAATAAAATAACATTTCCTGGAGTTGCATCCAAGAATCTCCATGTGACATTGTCTGACGATTTGACAAGTGTCTACATTCTTTCCACAAACAAGATGTGACAATTTATATTATACTGTAAACTAAGCACTAGTACTATTCATCTTTCATGTCGGGTACATTTCAAAGCCTGTTACTTGAGTCTTGTCTACAGTTTTCCAAGACCACAAGTATTTTTTCTCCCTTTTGACAGGCAGGGAAAACACACATGGTTGTGGAAAAGTGATATTCTGATGAAAACTTTGATCCTCTGTGGCTTGACCCCACTTAAAATCTGTCAATTCTCATTTTAAAAAACATGGCCGAAGAACACGTTATGCTCTGTTCTGAAGTAAATTGGCCTTGTGTTAACTATACTGGGGCAAGTGTAGAGTTGCACTCGTTTAAATCAGGCTCTGGGTAGGAATTCTGAATGTTGTCCATGGGTATTCTGACACTATACTTGATCTAAAGTCAAGTACACTTGACTTTACAGTAATATTTTTCTCTGGATCAACAGACCTAAAAAAGCAAAAAGACTGACAAGATGTCAAAAAAACATTTTCCTTTGTGATCTGGAGTGAATAATGCACTGGGAAAATAAATCATGGCAGCTCAGTGAAGGTCTCTGAACATGCCATAAAAACATTTTGGTAATGTCTCTCAAATGCAATATTCCCACTGTTTGATAATTAGGGCAAATGCCTCTCAATGGAAATATTTCCACAGATGGGCACGAACCATGACTGTTTCTCCCACATCTGAAAATGTTGAATAGTAGCAGATTCGCTGCTGGGGATCTATAGACAATGAATGAAGCCAATACTAAAACCAGTTCCATATTGTTTTAATCTGCAAATGGAAGACAATAAAGAGATCAAAACTCCAATTGCACAACAGTACAGTTGGGCACTTAAATGTTAGAAGCAGCATTTAGCGAGGCAGTATCAACTGGCTTGCCCTCGGGTTTGGAACAGAGAGAATGTTGATGATTATGCTGTCAGCACGTAGCTTACAAATGAGACCATGTTCAACTGGAGGTTTGAATCCCATTGTTCAAGAAAATATTTTTCTAGTGAAAAGAGAAAAAAGCGAGAAAGGATCTCTAGGCACACGACTGTCGACACCCACTGAGAGATGGACAAAAGCATACTCAGAGTAATGGAAAAAAACATGTTTCTGAGGACATCTGCAAAGGTTAAGATTAAGAACCCACTCATTAGTTTTGTTCACTGACTTTATCGTAGTTTGTGTGTGTCACTCATGCAGACGCAGTATAGCAATGAGAGAACGAACGATCACAAAGGCGAGAAGTTGATTTGAGGAGTAAATGAACAGTGAGTAGCAGCCTAGCTGATCGGTCTGAGCACAGGGCCTTGACTCTAAAGATGTGACTAGTACTGGGTAGCAGCCTCAACCAAAATGCCCAAACTCATCCAAAACTCTGACCAGACAACAGTAGGCTGGAAAAGACTCAAAATCAATGCTAGAGGACAATTACAACTAAATTGCCATAAAATGAATTTAAGATTGGACATAATCAGGTATTTTGAACCCAGATATTAGTATGTGAGGAGACAGATGATTACTGTTGTAAGAAAGTTTGTAATCCATTGTGATACCTTTGATCAGGGCGACTTCAAAAAAATTCAGAACTTCAAACGTTGCAAATACTGTACTGTAACTAATCAAGTTTTCATAACTCATTGACATAATTCGCAAACAGCTTGCACACAAGGGACAAGTAGCATGACAGTGAGTGAATTAACCAGGTGTTTTCACTGTTTAAAGGGGCAATCTGCAGTTGCCACATCCATTTTTGGATTTATAACTTATAAATGCCTCAGGAGCTTATGTCAACTGTCGTACCCCTTCAGAACCCAACATATAAGCTTGTCAACAAAGTAAATGTAAACAAACACTGTATAGCCTCAAACCATGGTTTACTATAATATAATTTTATATCATGGATGGTCAGACCTTGCATCCATAGCTCTTGTCTATGAATTTGAAAGTGGTACCATTTGTCCAGCCCCATCAGTCAGCTTTTTACCGAAACAGCTGCGGGTAAAACACTTTGTTACTGTTTCAACTGTTGCTTGCCCAGTTAAGATATTACATTACTGGAGTTATTGGGTGGGTTATTATTATTATTCTGTTGGGTGGAGCTGGAGCCTGGAGGTCAACAGAAGAGGTGGACATGGGCCAAGTTCTAATACTCTTCAGTGGCATCCTCTAGTATGTCCTGCTTCACGTTTCCTCCTTCTTGCCAATCTGAGTGGAAGGACAGGTTAAATATGGCAGCTACAGGAAGGTCTACTACATTACCTTCACATTACATAACATGGGTGTAACGTTCGTCGTAGAGAGGAGACCAAAGCGCAGCGTGGTACGTGTTCATGATGTTTTAATAAATCAGAACACTTGAACAAAAATAACAAAGAGAACGAACGAAACCGAAACAGTTCTGTCTGGAGCAAACAGAAAACAACTTCGCACAAAACACAGGTGGGAAAAGGCTACCTAAGTATGGTTCTCAATCTGAGACAACGATAGACAGCTGCCTCTGATTGAGAACCACACCCGGCCAAACACACAGAAATAGGAAACATAGAACACAAAACGCCCACCCCAACTCATGCCCTGACCAAACCAAAATAGAGACATTAAAAGGATCTCTAAGGTCAGGGCGAGACAATGGGTGCATCAATAGACTCTTAAGGATTTAACTTTCCGATATAAGCATGAGATAATCTGCCAAAATTAAGACAAAACGCTATGCAGACATATAATTATTATGATGTAGAAGAACAGCGTACATGCAGTGGTGAAAATACTTTAAAGTACTACTTAAGTAGTTTTTGGGGGGTATTTGCGTAACTACACTGCTCAGGAACTGAGAAGTGGTCTGTGGTCACCACCTGTAGAATCACTCCTTTATTGGGGGTGTCTTGCTAATTGCCTATAATTTCCACCTTTTGTCTATTCCATTTGCACAACAGCATGTGAAATTTATTGTCAATCAGTGTTGCTTCCTAAGTGGATAGTTTGATTTCACAGAAGTGTGATTGACTTGGAGTTACATTGTGTTGTTTAAGTGTTCCCTTTATTTTTTTGAGCAGTGTATTTATATTCTTGACTTTTACTTTATTTCACTACATTCCTAAAGGAAATCATGTACTTTTTACTCCATACATTTTCCTTGACACCCAAAAGTACTCGTTACATTTTGAATGCTTAGCAGGCCAGGAAAATAGTCAAATGGTCCAATTCATGCACTTATCAACAGAACATCCCTGGTCACCACTCTCATCTGGCGGAGTCACTAAACACACATGCTTTGTTTGTAAATGTCAGAATGTTGGTGTGCCCCTGGTTTTCCGCAAATTAAAAACAAACCAAAAAATGGTGCCATCTGGTTTATTTACATGAGGAATTTGAAATGATATATATTTTTTCTTTTGATACTTAAGTATATTTTAAATTAAATACTTTTACTGAAGTAGTATTTTACTGGGTGACTTTTACATTTTAAAATGGAAATTACACTACCAGTTTTGCAATTCCTGCAACAACAGGGTGATTAAATTAAGAAACTGCATCTGTAGTCCTCTCATCTGAAATTATGAAATAAAAGTAACAATTAGCTAATTGCCAATGTCAGGCTGGTTCTGTAGCTCTATTTGGCATATTCCATAATATAAAATAATATTAATTCGTAACAGTTAGCTGGCTTGCTCGTAAAGTGGCTACTTAAAGTAGCCTAGATTTTTCCTTTCTAGCTAGCTAAGTAGCTTACAAACAGTGCTCAAATTTGAATAGAACTTTATTTATCTAGCCTATAGTTTATCATATGACTTTGACTTCATACATTTTAATTAAATAATCAACTTTGCCTGTGGTGACTGTGGTGGTGAATAAATTTATAGATTTTTATTTTTTGTTCCATACTCCTCATTCACATTTTTTTCAGGTGGGGAAAATAAATCAATTTCTTCTGACACATACATTGATTTAGAGTTTGTCCTGTCTTAGATTTTCTAGATGTTTTCCTACTTCATCCAATTATGTTGACGAGTCCATTTACACAAAGAGGAAGTTATTTACCCAATCTTTATCTTGTCAGAAGCCTTAGACACACAGCTTATGAAATATCTCTCTCTCGCAGTGCATGCTGCGAGAGTTTTTGAAGTTTGAGTGTTTGGTGTGGAGGGCTCTGTCCTAACTAACTTTCTTGATTCTGTCCTTGGTCTTTTCTTTTAATTAAATTTTTCTATGGTGAAGGGTTAACCTCTTGACGCTAGGGGTCAGATTTTTTATTTATTTTTTAAATAACGTTCCCAAGGTAAACAGACTATTTCTCAGGTCCAGATCGTAGAATATGCATATAATTTACAGATTAGGATAGAAAACACTCCAAAGTTTCCAAAACTGTCAAAATATTGTCTGTGAGTATAACAAAACTGATTCTGCAGGCGAAAACCTGAGGAAATCTAACCCGGAAGTGATTATTTTTTTATCTGTGTTTCCTTGCCCGTCTTTCTTCCATTTAAAAGGGTATCAACCAGATTCCTCTTCCAATGGCTTCCACAGGCTGTGACCAGGCTTTAGACATAGTTTCAGGCTTTTATTTTGAAAAATAAGCGAGATTTTTCAAAACTAGTCAGGTGTCCTTTGATTAGTTCCTGCGCGCGAGAGGGGTAGCTCTCCATTTTCTTTCTCTCTTTTATTGAATAGGTTACGGTCCGGTTGAAATATTATCGATTATGTTTGTTAAAAACAACCTGAGGATTGATTATAAAAAACATTTGACATGTTTCTACGAACATTACGGATACTTTTTGGAATTTTCGTCGAACAGAACGAGGCTTTGGTTTTCTGAACATAACGCGCAACCCAAATGGCGTTTTTTTGTTATAAAAGTAATATTTATCGAACAAAAATAACATTTATTGTGTAACTGGGAGTCTCGTGAGTGCAAACATCCGAAGATTATCAAAGGTAAGCGATTCATTTTATTGCTTTTCTGACTTTCGTGACCATTGATACACTCACAAAAGCTTGGATTGCTTTCGCTGCAAAGCATATTTTCAAAATCTGACACGATGTCACGTTCCTGACCTATTTTTATGTTATTTTGATTATGTTTAGTTGGTCAGGGCCTGTTTAGTTGGTCAATTTGCCTCAGTTTATTACGGATGATCAAATCAGGAAACAGCTGAGTCGTTTTGGTTAGTTTGCTAGCGGTTTTCATGTACTGTCGGCAGGTTTTCAGGCAGATGCCGTTAAGCACGTTGTTTCGTTCCGGAGGCAAGTGTTTCTGTTTCTGAATAACAATGAGCAACAGCTAAATGTGCATTTTAAAGTGAAGCATGGGGAGGGGCTCTACGCAGGGTTTTCTAGCACAGATAGTCTGTGTTAGATGCACAGATGGTGTTTTGAGTGTGGGGAATTGGGGCAAAAGAGCTTTGCGTGCCCACATAAAAGCCATAGACAAGGTGAAACGCCAGTGGTGGAAATCGAGGTCAACGTGCAGGGGGCAATGAGATGCAGACAGAGGCTGGGCCTAGTCATGCCAGGGATGGTGGTGTAGCTGAGGCTGGGTCTAGTCATGCTATGGATGGTGGTGTAGCTGAGGCTGGGTCTAGTCATGCTATGGATGGTGGTGTAGCGGAGGCTGGGTCTAGTCAGGTTATGCTAGTGGATGAGGAGAGTATAGTGGGGAAGTGTAAGAGACTAGGGGGAGGAGGAGGAGGAGGGTGTCAAGCAGAAAAGGAAAAAGGGTGTGGTCAAAGGCACCATGGAACCTTTGCCTGGTGCTGGGGGGGAGGCCCTCACCAGAGAGGAAGTGCAGGTGGTCAGGATGGGAGATGGAGGAAAGTGAGTCTGAGGAAGAGGACGATGAGGAGTTATTATTTTCAGACTCCTCTTCAATGGGTCCGGAGCTCCTCTTCGGGTAGGCTCGCTCAATATAAATGGCGCCATAGATGCGGGAAAGAGGAGTGTGTTGTGTGTTGAATGAAGTTGATTGGGGGCTCTGGTGGAAAGGGGCAAGTGTGTTGAGCCATGGGACAAATTTTAGTGCAGGGGTGGCAGTCCTTTTTGTACCGGGTCTGACTGTAAACATTTGCTCCTCAAAGGAGGTGTGTAGGGGTAGGCTGCTTGTTGTAAAAGCAGAAATTAACATGGGTTTTGTCTTTATTAATGTCTATGCGCCTAACACAAGGAGAGAAAGGGGGGTCTATTTGCGTTTGTTAGACAGAAACTCTCACAGGTGGATCCTGAGGAGACGCTGGTGGTCAGCGGGGACTGGAACTGTACAATGGATTTTACGAAAGACAGAAATGGGGAGAGCCTCATTCAGTGTCAGTGGGAGTGTTAAGGGACATCATTAATCAGTTCGAACTAGTGGATGTTTGGAGAACTAAACATCCCAACACAAGACAGTATACATGGGTGAAGGTTTTTGGAGCTAGGGTAAGTGCAGCCCGACTTGATCGGTTTTACATGTCCAGGAATCGGAGCAATAGGCTGTTGGGCGATACCATTCTCCCACTGGGTTTTTCGGATCACCACATAACCATGGCTCAGCTGTCTATTTCACCAGGGCCCCGGCAGGCATCCTATTGGAAGTTTAATGTAAAGCTCTTACAAGATGCCACTTTTTGCTCAGGTTTCCAGACCTTTTGGGAAAGGTGGGGGCAGGGGAGAGGAGTATGAGTCTGAGTCAATGGTGGGATGTGGGGAAAGTCCAAATTCGGCTTTTCTGTCAACAGTATACAGCTCTCTCATCCTCAGAGGCTAGGATAGTACTGGGGGAACTAGAGCATTGTATTAGTGAGATGGAGGTAGAGATGGTGGGGCAAGGCAATGTAGGCCTCCAGGCTAATTTAGCTGAATTACATAGAGACCTGGTCGTTTTTTCCAGGTTAAATCAAAGGGAGCACTTGTAAGAGCTAGGTTCTCCATGCTCAAGGAGATGGATGCTCCCAGCTCCTTCTTTTGAAAGACAGAGCAGTCAAGCCAAGGGTATGCATTGTCTATGGCTGTCTGATGGGCGGGTGACCTCTGTGGTGGGGGAGATGCGGGAGCGGACTGTGGAGTTTTATACTGAGTTGTATAGGGCAGAAATGTGTGCTCAGGTCTTGTTCGCAGGACTCCCTAAGCTCTCTCTGGCACAGAAGGATAAAATGGACATTCCTCTGTCATCCCATGAACTGGCAGAGGCCTTAACCCAGATGTCCCCCGGTTGTGCTCCACTGGACTCCCAGTGGCGTTTTCAAAAAAATTCTGGGGAATAATTGGACAGGACATCTTTTGCGTGTTGCGTGAATGCGTCCGGGTAGGAGAGTTGCCGATGAGCTGCCGCCGGGCGGCTCTGACTTTCCTGCCCAAAAAAGGGGTCTTGTGTGAACTTAAGAACTGGAGGCCTGTGGTATTACTCTGTGCGGACTACAAGATATTTGCCAAGGTCCTCTCGAACAGACTGAAGTCCCATCTGGACTCGATAGTGCATAAGGACCAAACATATTGTGTACCGGGACACTCAATCACGGACAACTTGTTCTTAATCAGGGACATGTTGGACTTGTCGAGAGGTTCTAATGTGAACTTTGGACTGGTCTCTTTAGATCAAGAGAAGGCTTTTGATAGAGTGGACTATGAGTGTCTGTTTAATGTGATGTCTGTCTTTGGGTTTGGGAAGAGTTTTTTCACCTGTGTGAAGCTGTTGTATGCTGGGGCATCATGTATGGTCAAGGTGGGAGGGGGGCTCAGTAGGCCAGTCTGGGTGAGACGGGGAATTAGACAAGGATGCCCTCTATCAGGGCAGTTATATACACTAGCCATTGAGCTTTTTTTGGGCCTGCTACGCAGGAGACTGCAGGGAGTGTGGTGACAGGCATTTATTTTTTTTAATCAAAAACAATGACATTTCTAAGTGACCCCAAACTTTTGAACTGTAGTGTACATTTCTGAATTTATATGCACATTTTAAATACATGTTTGAATGTATCTCAAAATAAATGTTTCATGCATTTTTTCCCTTATGGGGCACAGATAGGCCAGTGTACAGCTTTTTACTGTACTGCGCACTATAACTTTTGAATAAGATGAAGAGCAAAGTCGACGTGGTACTGAGATCAGCTATCAATCACTTGACTGGTTAGGTTCAGTTCAGGGTGGTCACAAGCTTTAAGGGCTGCTGCCATAGTAACAAGCTAGCACCTCAAAGATAACAACACAGGTTCACCTTTACTAGAGTGGCGTTTCAATTATCAGCTCATATCTGTAGCTCGATTCTGACAGGTGGGCTCCTGTCATAATACATAGGATTGACGTTAACGTTAATCCAGCACAGATCAATAGCTCAACCTTAATCAATAAATAGGGCCAACAAATCATTTTGACAACTCAATCGGACTTCCTTGCTCATGTGGACTTCTGCCAGCCGCTCAATGCTCCGATCAGATCTGGCTGTAATTTCTGTATGTGTGTCCAGAAACCAACCACATATCATCAACAGTCTCTACCATATCAATTTGCATAAGGGTGTTGCAATGTTTTACACACATTTACAGTGTAAGTGCACCAAGCCCCTGTTTTGGAGCCAATTATCTGTATTACTGTATAATATTTGTTCCTCTTCGTATTGGATAGCTCTTGATATTTTAGTGGACGAATTCGAACGAAGTATGGCCTTGTCTGGTATGAGGTGAATCCCTGCACTCTCAGATGTTTCCCAAAGGACATGACAATGAATGGCCCGATGACATTCACAAACATAGTTTTCTACTGGCAGATCTCACTGTTTGCCCTTGTTGTCATATGACAGTTCATTGTAAAGGGAAGACTGAGGACTCCGATCTGGTCAGAAACTATTTATGATCAGCTTGTCACCCCGGGCTTGTTTGGAAAGGATTCTCTTTCTCTCTCTGCTTTTCAAATGCAACAATCCAAGGCTTTGGATAGCAGCCTTCACGAAATCAAATAGGAAGAAGTGGCTAGACTGTTGTGTGATATTTGTATTTAAAAGGAAATGCATCTCTTTATCCTCTTTTACTGTGACAGAAGCTATTGTGAGAAGAGGAGCGTTTATCCAAAGGACTGAGATGTTGGATGAAACTGGTTGAATATTTGCATTTGAAAAGACAATGGAAGGGTGGTAGAGAGGTGGCTCCTGTCTTAGAGGTGAACTGACCACACAACTAAACATGTTCATATCATTGCGGAGTTCAGAGTATGCCCATAGCGAAGGCAGGGGCCATAGAAGTGTCCACACACTCCCATACATGATTGGCATTCATGACAGTAAGAATCAAGAGTCGTTTACACACAGACATAAAGCACTGGCATTTCCATTACTCCATCCATCCTCCGTTATTGACATGTACAAAGATGGGGGGAAATCCATCACTAGCTAGGTTTCCATCCAAAATGCAACAGATTATCATGCAAATATTCAAAAATGTGCATACAAACAACTTGCGCATTTTCCCACCAGAGATGTATATCCATCAAACTGATTTATTGTGGATAAAAGGCTTTGCATGATTACATAGTACACATTAAAATAACTTTTGCGGTTAAATTCCCATGTACTGTGTACGAATGGGTTTCCATCGCATTTTCAACTCTACTGATGGTTTTGTCACAATTTTGTTTTCGTTTTAGTGAATGTGTCCACTAGTATTGGCATGTGCTCCTTTACTAAAAGCTCATAGATACAGTGCAGCTATAACCTAGATGATGATATTATTATGGACAAAAGAGCAACGTTATAAATGGCAGCCAAGCATCGACCATCATGTCACCAGAATAAGCCCCTCAATATTTATTGGAAAGGAGCATCAATCTCATCACCTTTCACTTTCACAACCCTGTGAAGTTCATCATCATTTATTTCAGCTGTAGCCTAATAAACTGCATGCTTTCACGAGTCGTAGTGAGAGGACCACACAGCATGTCATCGTGTGACTCCAAGAAAAGGCGAGCCTGGAGAAGCTCATCTGATGCAGCAGGACAATAGGTCTGGGTAAATAGCAATGGGCCAGGAAGACAACCCGATCCAGAGATAAACAAGTCAATAGGCATCTGTCCTCATCAATAACTGAAACGTGACATTGAGTAGCTGTGTCTCTGTGTCTCTGTCACCAGATCTCAACCCAATGAAACAATTATGAGAGATTCTGGAGCGGCGCCTGAGACAGCATTTTCTACCACCGTCAACAATACACCAAATAATGGAATTTCTCATGGAAGAATGGTGTCGTATCTAATAGAGTTCCAGACACTTCTTGAATGTATGCCAAGAAGCATTGAAGCTGTTCTGGCGGCTCCTGGTGGCCCAAGGTCCTATTAAGATACTATGTTGGTGTTTCCTTTATTTTGGCAGTTACCTGTAGTAACTCCATACTATACAGTAGCATGATAGGCTGTTTAGAAACCTTAATACACTGAAGTAATTGATTCACCACAGATGTCATCTTAAAAATGTCTGTACAGTTATTTTTCTTGAAACTGTGTTTATGACAGAGGAGTTCACATTCGTTTATGACATCAGTCCACAATTCTAAATTGATATTTTTGTGATCTGCTTTTGATATAAAGCCTTTGAAAACCATGCATCACTTACAGTAGGGAAGGGAAAGTAGGAGGGAGGGAAATTGTGAAGTACAATGGTGAACAACAATGATAATGAGCAAGAAAATGGTAAATTCATTTTAAAAAGTGGATAAAAGGTCATCATCTTTGTAAGGTGAGATGGTTACATAACTAAAGTGATGAGAGGCGAAGGCCATGTCTTGATGAGTTGGCCAGTGGACACCTATTCCCATGGGCTCTCTCACACAGAATATATGGCTCTGTCATATTATTACACCACAACAGCCTTCCCCCCACACAGTTGTATCACCCTTACAAAAAAACATGAACAAATCTCAAAAAAATTATGCTGATTTTTCACATGAAATTTTAGACACGTATATTTCACATTTTTCCCTCATGTGAAAGGCAAACTCCCCACATGTGATTACTATTTTTCTCACCACTTCCAGCTACATCTGGTCTCCCATCCAGGGACCAACCCTACTTAGCTTCATAGGCAAACCAGCAGTGGGATGCAGGGTGCTATGTTGCCGGAATAAATGTGCCAAAACTTGCAACTGGGAAAAAGTCGGTGAAAGCAAAAGCCAAGGTAACAACCAAAGGTAGATAAGATTCTCACGTGAATCTTTTTCAACATGTTTAACCGCAAATTTAACATGTGAAACTACAATTCACGTGTGAGGTGAAAACATGTTGTTTCTCCTTACGTGTGAAAAGGTGGTGTTAACATGTGAACTGTACATTTTATACATGTGAAAATATGGTTTCACATGCAAAATTTAAGCTTGACATGTCAAAACAGCAAATACACACGTGAAACTCAGAGCTGACAACTCTCACGCATTGGCCCTGAGTAACACGCATTTGACTCTCGTCTCATGCTCTTACGGCACACCTCTTTCACGCATTGAAAAGTACCGATTTTAAATTTCTAATTAATACATTGTATAGTCAGCGAGTTTTCAACTGTGCTCCAAATTGTTTTGAAATCGGAGCATCTACGCTTGCAATTTGACATCACGAGAGGAACCTGTATCATTGTCTTGTTTTTCCACAGCACTGTGAACCGCGGCACATTGAAGTATATGATTGGTCTAAGTATATAAGGGATCAAGAAAGCAGTACACACCAGTCATCCCAAGAATATTGCTGAACTGAAACAGTTTTGAAAAGGGGAATAGTCCAAAATTACTCTTGACCGTCGTGCAAGTCTGATCCGCAACTACAGAAAACGTTTGGTTAAGGTTATTGCTGCCAAAGGAGAGTCAACCAGTTATTAAATCCAAAGATTCACATACTTTTCCTACCCTGCACTGTGAATGTTTACACAGTGTCGTGTCTTTGACAATGCCGGATTAAGTGATATGACAAGCTATTCTATAAAATAATTTCTCTGTAATTAATATTACCTCATAAGCTAATCATGTAAATGTAATTAACTTCTCTAGGGTAGGGGGCAGTATTTGGAATTTTGGATGAAATGCATGCCCAAATTAAACTGCATATAACTGGTGGATTTTGATAGAAAACACTCTAAAGTTTCCAAAACTGTTAAAATAGTGTCTGTGAGTTTAACAGAACTGATTTGGCAGGCGAAAACCTGAGAAAAATCCATTCAGGAAGTCGTTTTTTCTTTGGTTTGTAGTTTTCTATTCAATGCCATTACAATATCCATTGACTTAGGACTCAACTTGCAGTTTCTATGCCTTCCACTAGATGTCAACAGTCTTTAGAAAGTGTTTCAGTCTTGTATTCTGAAAAATGAGGAAGTAAGAGCAATCTGAATGAGTGGACCCTAAAGTTTCACAGAGCTTTTTCTTGCGCACAACCGAGAGAGTGCGTTTCTTGTTTACATTTTATATTGACGACGTTATTGTCCGGTTGAAATAGTATCGATTATTTAGGCTAAAAACAACCTGAAGTTTGAATATAAACATCGTTTGACATGTTTCTATGAACTTTACGGATACAATTAGGATTTTTTTGTCTTCCTGTTTTGACTGCGTTTGAGCCTGTGGATTACTGAAGAAAACGCGCGAACAAAACATTTTTTGGGTATAAAGAGACTTTATCGAACAAGAGGAACATTTATTGAGTAAATTAATGTCTGCTGAGTGCAACCATATGAATATCATCAAAGGTAAGGGATTAATTTTATCTCTATTTCTAAATTGTGTAACTGTTCTATCTGGCTTGTAATGATTTGTCTTGTGGGCTATGTTCTCATAATCGTAATGTATGCTTTCGCCGTAAAGCATTTTTTAAATCTGACACCGTGGTTGGATTCACAAGAAGTTAATCTTTAAACCTATGTAAAATATGTTTTGTATTTCTGTATTTGAATTTGGCGCCCAGCAGTTTCACTGGCTGTTGAAGAGGTGGGACGCTACCGTCTCACGTGCCCAAGAGAGGTTAACTAGAAAGTCGGGGCACCACGAAAGACTGTTTATAGAGCTGTTATCTTCCGAATAAACTCTTAAAGACCTAGTAATCTTTTACATAAGTAGCAGTCAATATTTAATCGTCACTTTTTTCAGTCTCATCTGAAAGTTGTAAATTCTTGGTTATCTTCACGAACCCTGGCTAACAAGTTGAATCAGCAATACAAAATTTGGTTTAATTATTTATTTACTAAATACCTAAATAATCACACAGAATTACATATACACAGAATGTATCATACATTGATTACAAATTATGTCAAAGGAAAACATCCCTAGCGGACGAAACAGATATGACGGCTGGTTACACAAAGAAGGGGGTTGGGTTTGAGTGAAAGAGCGGGAAGACTGAAGAGCAAAAAGGTTTTGTGTCTCTATCGGGCCGTAGGCAGCTATGCTATAGTAAATACAGTACCTTATGCAGTCTAAACAACCGCCCATTTGAAAAAGGAAAATGCAATAAATATTTACTCTGAGCTGCGCTTCGGTAGATTGGTCGTAGATAGAAAGCGGGGTGGTCCAGCATGGATCTCTGGTCCTCTGAAGAATGTATAGTTGTGAACTGGAGCGTGGTAGAATGGATACTCTGTCCATCCTCTCCTAGCCCACGTCTACAGTAGCTGCGCTAACGCAACGGCTAGGAGGTATCACTTCTTTAGTGAATAAGAGTTCAAAGTTCATACCAAGTTGCCATACTTTGAGCTCATGCTATATTCTGGCTGGTATAGTCAAAATTCATCCTTTCGGAGTGTGGATCGTCATCTTCACATTGAAATTCGATGCTAATTTCGTTAGGTTCTTGTCGTTCAACCAGAGCTCACACTGAGGTTGGCTTAGTTCTGTAGGTGACCTTGTCCTTTTTAACGCGGGGACCGCAAGTCCTCACGTCCTTGAAACAGGAAGTTACATTTTCGTAAAGGGCCTTATATAGGGTTCAGAGAGAGGGCCGTGTTTCATAGTTTACAACCGATGTCTGTTCACCTGGGCGGGGCCACTGAGTTGAGCATAGTTCACTCATGAAAACCAAAATTATATTTGATCTTTTCACAAATAGTTTCATATTTAAACATTTAAATTGCACAACAATTCCATGTGAATCTGATAACTAGAATGTGTAGTTTATGTCGTCCTATCATCAGTAATAATGTCTCAGACGCCAACTGATCTGACATCATATTCATCAAGTACCAACGCATATTTTCAACTGGTTGGATTACCCAAATAGGGTTCCGTTTCCCACCTTTTGATGTTCCCAGACTCTCTATGTTAACAAAGGGATTTTCAATAGTTACATCGGTAGAGTAGAGAGAGAAAATAGGGGAAAGGTATTTATGGGGGTCATAAACCTCCCCCAACAGGCCAATGTCATGACAACAGTGTGTTCAATAAAGACATGAAAACGTATAATTGTTTATAATTGTGGAGAGCCAGCAGGATTTTCTTGTAGCACTATTTTAACGAAAGAGTTCACCCAAATTACAACATGTTTGTGTCCTTACCTTGAAGTCAGTCTAAGGACAATGAGACTGCAATCTATGATTTGGTTACCCACTGCCATCAACCTTTAATTTAAAAATGTCCTGTGCAGAATCTTGGTCTATTGGTAACACTCCCCGGCATGTGTCGCATACGACTTTACACCTGAGAATAGGGATCAATCCTCGCTTCCAACCTTTCCACTGTTTTCTAGAATTTGCCTGTCTATCTAATTTCATTACGGTTTGAATAAAGTGTCAAACCACCCCAAAATATGTTTAAAAAAATATTACACGGAACCCAAACCGGCTGCGCGCGTGCGCTATCGTGCATAAATGTATTTTGTCCCCCTACACCAAACGCGATCACGACACTCAGGTTAAAATATCAAAACAAACTCTGAACCAATGACATTGATTTGGGGACAGGTCGAAAAGCATTAAACATGTATGGCAATTTAGCTAGTTAGCTTGCACTTGCTAGCTAGCTAATCTGTCCTATTTAGCTAGCTTGCTGTTGCTAGCTAATTTGTCCTGGAATATAAACATTGAGTTGTTATTTTACCTGAAATGCACAAGGTCCTCTACTCCAACAATTAATCCACTCATAATACGGCCAACCGAATCGTTTCTAGTCATCTCTCCTCCTTCCAGGCTTTTTCATCTTTGAACTTATATGGTGATCGGCATCTAAACTTTCATAGTATTACCACGACGACCGGCAAAACAGTTAGTCTTTCAATCACCCGCGTGGGTATAACCAATGAGGAGATGGCACGTGGGTACCTGCTTCTTTGAACCAATGAGGAGATGGGATAGGCAGAACTTTCAGGGTGATCTGCGTCAGAAATCGAAAGGAGTTCTATTTTATCCCTTGGCATCGCAGACGCTCGTTGGCGTGCGCGAGCAGTGTGGGTGCAATAATTGAATAACATGGATTTCTAAATTTATTTTGCGACGTGTCCGGTCTGGTCAGCATGTTAGCGTTCTTTACATTTCATTCCCCCAAAATCTTAAAGTAACAAAGTTCTTGAATTTTGAGTGTTCATGTAATGTTCAAAGCATCCTGAATATACCTGACCTGTACAAATGTCCACCCTGGTCATAGGCCTAAGCTATGTCAAAATACATAGAATAGCAGGAAATTAGCTTTAAAAGAGTAACATTTTCCCCCCGTCTAAAGGGTTGTGCCAGGGAGCAATGGAAATTCACAAAGAAAATCTCACTCCAAGCTTTCTTCAAAAGTTGACAGCCCTGAAAACTGCACACATGCAAACCCCCCAACAAAAATTATCCCCCCGTCGACAGCAGCCCCACCCCAAATCATCTTGGTCAACTCTCTATATAAGCTTCATTGCCTATGACCTGCCTCCTAGCCTTAGAGATCAAATTATTATATTTATCCATTATTCCCATGATTCTTTCATATCAGAAGACAAATAAGTGAGAGTTTTATAGGGTATTCAGAGAAAGCCTATTTATAAAGTGATTGAACTGGTCAGTTTGTTAAGAAATATAATCACATTTGACATACAGGTAACTGCCAAAATTAAGGAAACATGGTTTACATCGTTTTCAGGCTCACCAAACCATTCAGTGACCACTTGTGCCCTGTGGATGGGGGCATTGTCATCCTGGAAGAGACCACTCCCATCTGGATAGAAATTATTCACAAGAGGTTGAAGGTGATCACACAGAATGGCTGTGTATTTATTGGTGTTTGCCTTACCCTCTAAGGGGATGAGAGGACTTAAACCATGCCAGGAAAATGCACCCCACACCATAACCGAGCCGCCAGAACCTTCATTTACTCAAGTGCTTCCTTTATATTGGAAGATAATTGTATGTACACACCATTTACCCCCAATCAATCATATGGTATTTAACGAGCTGGTCAAAACTAGTTTGAGTTTCCCAAAATCTTTCTCGCTAATGTGGTACTTTGTTTCTCTCAAAGACCCAGACCAGTGCAGTGCTCCATTTGAATCATTTTGTTCATTTACGATTGTCTTGCCATTTTTGCTACTCTCTTGTGGCTGTGTGGCTGCATTGTTGAGAGAGATGAAGTGCCACATAGCTTTTGGGAATCTCACCCCAGGACATTTCCAACATTGTTTTCACCAATCATTTTACAAATTGGAGAAAACCTTTCTCCTACATAATGTTGAACGGGCTGAAGCATCTTGTTTTCCCATCACGAACCACTCTATTCACTGTGGAATGAAGCAGTCATCATCTGTTTTGGATATCAAACAATGTCATGCATTTTTTTCAACGTTAAAGTCACAGTGAATGCTACATTTGGCCACCTTGGTTTTCAACCGACCAAGTAACAAAACAAAAAAGTACCGACGGCTGAGACAGCACTTACGTCATCTGGCGACCGCACTCATATATGTCATATACGACTGTCTAAAGCTCAATACGACTGTCAGAAGATACTGTATACCATTATCTCGAGGCTGAATTGCGCACGGTCGGTTGGATGATTGAAGCAGAGCGTAAGATCGATGATGTTAACGTGGGAATCTAAAGCTGTAAACTCTTTGTCTATCATCCGCTCCTCCCCTCTCCCTTGAATGATTAATTTTCAATGTAATATATCATATTTCCAAGAAATGGAAATACTGTGTATGCTTGTTGGCCCTTATCAACCTTTCTGAACCTCTTTCAGAAACTTAGAATTGGATGCAAAGCAATTTTGACTCGCAGTGATTTTTCTGAAAGGGTGAATTGATGCGAACAACCCTGTACAGCACCATCCTATTATGGATCTCTCACAGAAAGCAGGTTGGCAGACATGTCTTCCTTTTTAATGTATCATAATCTTGCCAAAAACATATATTTTAATTGCCTGGGGAGTCAGAACAACACAGTATTGTGTATTCACGCAAACGAAAGAAAGCAACTTGAGTTGAGGAAGCTTTTTCAAAACTTGTAAAGCCACACAAATTGCATGATTTACTTACTAATTATGCTAAGTTGTCATGGTGATGCTAGTAGAGGAAAACAGTTCACTTGAGTGCAGCTCTCAATTCTCCTTGTTTAAACCTTGACTACTTAGTATAGTAGGAGTGGGAAGAAAACAACAAATCAACGGAGGAAGTCAATAATTGTGACTTAAAGAGATGGCAGAGCCTCACTGACATCCCGACTTCTCCTCACCACAACTTCTGAGAAACGTACAAAACAGTTCTGTTAAGTGCTACGCAGGAGGGTTATTTTGTTTGTGCTGCCAAATCCATAGATCTAATTCCCTCCGTTCCAATTGGAACGGAAAAAGCCTCTCAGGTAGTCCTTGGCATCCCACCCTGATCATCTCCTCACCTCTGATTGCGCTCTGTTTGGTTTGGGAAGGAAAAACATCTTAGATAAAAGGAGAGAGTTCGATTCTGCCTCGGGGCTGGTATAGCTCCACTAATAACAATTAGCAGAGAGGGTGGAGTGGGTACAAAGAGATTAGTCAAGCCAGAGTGTGCAATTAGACTTTATTACACAGACTCTCTGGGGTTGCTGTGTGTTTAGCAGTGCCAAAGCAGCAGGTAGTCTTAACATTCGGTATACTCCCCTTGTCCTAAGGGTCAAAAATGATTCGCCTTCACTAAACCCCTAAGATAAAGCAGCTTGGTTGAATTTTCTATTTTGCATGAAGAAACAACCTGTCATTCATCACAAACTTTGTACATTTCTGGGTTTTCCCTCTTCACAATGCAGAAAGACTGCATTTAAATCAGTGGACACCACTCGTTTTTATTACAACACACGTGTCATAATTGTTTTCTTTACTTCTTTACTTATTATTATTGCTAAAGATACTGCATAGGTGTAAACATCCATTTTTTAGCAAGATATAGCACTTGTATAGCCTAAGAAAGTAGCAGAAATGTGCAGAAAGTAGTTTTGAATGCATTTTATTGAAGGGAAACAATAAGGGTCTTGAACTTTTTTGGCAACAGTGACTTATTCTTATATACTGTACAATGAGGAATTCAACTACAAAATACTTGTCTTCTCTCATTTGTTTAACTATTGCCCCCACCCACAAAGTGTATAAACAACAACAACAACAAATAAGAACCAAGGGCTATATCTGTTCCTGGTTCTAAATTTTTTGAATGGGGCATGCTTATTTAAGATGGGTCGGAAAGCACTTTTAAAAAATAACCAGGCATCCTCTACTGATGGAATGAGGTCAATATCCTTCCAGGATACCCGGGCCAGGTCGATTAGAAAGGCCTGCTCGCTGAAGTGCTTTAGGGAGGGTTTAACAGTGATGAGGAGTGGTCGTTTGACTACAGACCCATTACGGACGCAGGCAAGGAGGCAGTGATCGCCGAGATCCTGGTTGAAGACAGCAGAGGTGTATTTGGAGGGCAGGTTGGTTAGGATGATATCTATGAGGGTGCCGGTGTTTACGGATTTGGGGTTGTACCTGTTAGGTTCATTGATAATTTGTGTGAGATTGAGGGCATCAAGCTTAGATTGTAGGATGGCCGGGGTGTTAAGCATGTCCCAGTTTAGGTCACCTAACAGCACGAGCTCTGAAGATAGATGGGGGCAATCAATTCACATATGATGTCCTGGGCACAGCTGGGGGCAAAAGGTGGTCTATAGCAAGGGGAAACGGTGAGAGACTTGTTTCTGGAAAGGTGGATTTTTTAAAGTAGAAGCTCAAATTGTTTGGGCACAGACCTGGATAGTAAGACAGAACTCTGCAGGCTATCTTCTATCTTGTCGGGAAATGTTATAGTTAGGGATGGAAATTTCAGGGTTTTTGGTGGTCTTCCTAAATCAGGATTTAGACACGGCTAGGACATCAGGGTTGGCAGAGTGTGATAAAGCAGTGAATAAAACAAACTTATGGAGAAGGCTTCTAATGTTAACATGCATGAAACCAAGGCTTTTATGGTTACAGAAGTCAAGAAATGAGAGCGCCTGGGGAATAGGAGTGGAGCTTGGCACTGCAGGGCCTGAATTAACCTCTACATCACCAGAGGAACAGAGGAGGAGTAGGATAAGGGTACGGCTAAAGGCTATAAGAATTGGTTGTCTAGTACGTTCGGAACAGAGAGTGAAAGGAGCAGGTTTCTGGGAACGGTAGAATAGATTCAAGGCATAATGTACAGACAAAGGTACGGTAGGATGTAAATACAGTGGAGGTAAACCTAGGCATTGAGTGACGATGAGAGAGATATTGTCTCTAGAAACATCATTTAAACCAGGGGAGGTCACCGCGTGTGTGGAAGGTGGAATTAAAGGGTTAGCTAAGGTATATTGGGCCAGGCTAGAGGCTCTACAGTGAAATAAGACAATAATCACTAACCAGAACAGCAATGGACAAGGCATATTGACATTAGGGAGATGCATGCATAGCTGAGTGATCATAGGGGTCCAGTGAGTAGCTAGGCGGGCTGGAGATGGCGATTCAGACAGCTAGCGGGCCGGGGAAAGCAAGCTAGCAGAGGGGCCTTAGAGGGACGTCGCAACGGAAGAAGTCTGTTGCAGCCCCCTCGTGCAGTTACGTCGGCAGACCAGTAGTCGTGGATCAGCAGGGCTCCATGTAGTATAAGGGGTCCAGGCCAATTAGCAAAACAGCTAGCAGGCCGTGGCTAGCAGGTTAGCAGATGGTCATTCAGGGGACGTCGCGATGGAGGAGCCTGTTGAAAAACCCCCTCGGGCAGATTACGTCGGTAGTCCAGTTGTGATGGATCGGCGGGGCTCCGTATCGGCAGTAAAAGAGGTCCAGGCCAATTGGCAAAATAGGTATTGTAGCCCAAGGAGTGGCTGATGGACCTCTTCAGCTAGCCAGGAGATGGGCCTAGCATAGGTTAGCTCCAGGCTAAATAGGTGCTTGCTTCGGGACAGAGACGTTAGCCAGAAGTGGCCACTCGGATAGGAGCTAACTAGCTGCGATGATCCAGATGAAAAGGTTCAGAACATGTGTTAGGAATCCGGAGAAATGAAGAAAAATAACTCCGATATGCTCTGGTTTGAGTCGCACTGTGCAGATTGGCAAGAGTTGTCGGCGCTAAAGTTTATTTGTCACGTACGCCGAATACAACAGGTGTAGTAGACCTTAGAGTGAAATGCTTACTTACAGGCTCTAACCAATAGTGCGGGGGAAAAAAGGCATGCGTGTGTGTGTGTGTAGGTAAGTAAAGAAATAAAACAGTAAAAAGACATTTGAAAATAACAGTAGCAAGGCTATATACAGACACCGGTTAGTCAGGCTTATTGAGGTAGTATGTACATGTAGGTATGGTTAAAGTGACTATGCATATATGATGAACAGAGAGTAGCAGTAGTGTAAAAAGAGGGGTTGGCGGGTGGTGGGACACAATGCAGATAGCCCAGTTAGCCAATGTGCGGGAGCACTGGTTGGTCGGGCCAATTGAGGTAGTATGTACATGAATATATAGTTAAAGTGACTATGCATATATGATAAACAGAGAGTAGCAGCAGCGTAAAAGAGGGGTTGGGGGGGCACACAATGCAAATAGTCTGGGTAACCATTTGGTTACCTGTTCAGGAGTCTTATGGCTTGGGGGTAAAAACTGTTGAGAAGCCTTTTTGTCCTAGACTTGGCACTCCGGTACCGCTTTGTCACGATCATTTTTATCCCAATGTTCTAACTGAACTATTTTATAGCTTTGACCAATTCCCAGAGGTTGTAAGGCTCTGGTTAATGAAAAATTAGACAAAGTCCCAGTCTGTAATAGATCAACACTTTATTCAGAGAGCGCTCTGCCCTTCAAGTGCAGAGCGAATCTTTTTATACACACACACACGTTTCTTATCATCGGCTACTCCCTGCTTAGACAGGCAGAATTTTTTCCCACTACCCCCATACATAGTTATCTCGTCTCACAGTTGCTCCCTGCTTGCATAGCTACAAAATAATACAATGCCCTAGTTATAATTCTAACCAAGCTACACACATCATCAGATTATATTCTTATGATTCTAACACATTTCACATAGTTATACAGTTTCAGGGTGGAATACTTTAGTTACTGGGGTGGCTGGGGTCTTTTAGGGCCTTCCTCTGACCGCCTGGTGTAGAGGTCCTGGATGGCAGGCAGCTTTGCCCCAGTGATGTACTGGGCCGTACGCACTACCCTCTGATGCAACTGGTCAGGATGCTCTCGATGTTGCAGCTGTAGAACCTTTTGAGGATCTCAGGACCCATGCCAAATCATTTTAGTTTCCTGAGGGGGAATAGGCTTTGTCGTGCCCTCTTCACAACTGTCTTGGTGTTTGGACCATTCTAGTTTGTTGTTGATGTGGACACCAAGGAACTTGAAGCTCTCAACCTGCACCACTACAGCCTCGTCGATGAGAATGGGGGCGTGCTCGGTGCTCCTTTTCCTGTAGTACACAATCATCTCCTTTGTCTTGGTTACGTTGAGGGATAGGTTGTTATTCTGGCACCACTCAGCCAGGTCTCTGACCTCCTCCCTATAGGCTGTCTCGTCGTTGATCAGGCCTACCACTGTTGTGTCATCTGCAAACTTAATGATGGTGTTGCAGTCGTGGGTGAACAGGGAGTACAGGAGGGGACTGAGCACGCACCCCTGGGGAGCTCCAGCGTTGAGGATCAGCGTGGCAGATGTGTTGCTACCTACCCTCACCACCTGGGGGTGGCCCGTCAGGAAGTCCAGGATCCAGTTGCAGAGGGAGGTGTTTAGTCCCAGGTTCCTTAGCTTAGTGATGAGCTTTGAGAGTACTATGGTGTTGAATGCTGAGCTGTAGTCAATTAATAGCATTCTCACATAGGTGTTACTTTTGTCCAGGTGGGAAAGGGCAGTGTGGAGTGCAATAGAGATTGCATCATCTGTGGATCTGTTTGGGCGGTATGCAAATTGGAGTGGGTTTCTGGGATAATGGTGTTGATGTGAGCCATTACCAGCCTTTCAAAGCACTTCATGGCTACAGAGGTGAGTGCAATGGGTCTGTAGTCATTTAGGCAGGTTGCCTTTGTGTTCATGGGCACAGGGACTATGGTGGTCTGCTTGAAACATGTTGGTATTACAGACTCAATCAGGGACATGTTGAAAATGTCAGTGAAGACACCTGCCAGTTGGTCAGCACATGCACGGAGCACACGTCCTGGTAATCTGTCTGGCCCCACAGCCTTGTGTATGTTGACCTGTTTAAAGGTTTTACTCACGTCTGCTACAGAGAACGTGATCACACAGTCGTCCGGAACAGCTGATGCTCTTATGCATGCCTCAGTGTTGCTTGCCTCGAAGCGAGCATAGAAGTGATTTAGCTTGTCTGGTAGGCTTGTGTCACTGGGCAGCTCGCGGCTGTGCTTCCCTTTGTAGACTGTAATAGTTTACAAGCCCTGCCACATCTGACAAGCGTCGGAGCCGGTGTAGTATGATTCAATCTTAGCCCTGTATTGACGCTTTGCCTGTTTGATGGTTCGTCGCAGGGCAAAGCGGGATTTCTTGTAAGCTTCCGGGTTAGAGTCCCGCACCTTGAAAGCGGGAGCTCTACCCTTTAGCTCAGTGCGAATGTTACCTGTAATCCGTGGTTTCTGGTTGGGGTATGTACGTACAGTCACTGTGGGGACGACGTCCTCGATGCACTTATTGGTAAAGCCAGTGACTGATGTGGTGTATTCCTCAATGTCATCGGAAGAATCCCGGAACATGTTCCAGTCTGTGATAGCAAACAGAACAAACCACATTCTTGTTCCTCTTTGGGAGGTAAGAAACTAGAGTGGTGGTGGGGTTGAAGGCAAACTTTGATGAGAAGACCTCTCTCCCCCATGTTGCGAGGAGTTTAGGGGGGAGCTCAGGCGTGTTCTTTCTAACTGTGCCAACCATGGTGATCTTCCTCTTCAGGAGGTGCTGGCTGAGTTTATAAGAGGTGAAGAAATTGTCACGTGTCAGTCCATCTGTCACATCAAGCACAACCCGTATTCCCTGGTTCTTCTCCGGGCCTCCACTGGTCGGCTTCCTTGTGTAGACTTGCATCTTCCAAGCTTAGCTGGATTGTGCGCCACAGGCCATTCATATCTTGATGCCATACTTTGCTGGCTTGCTGCGAATATACTGCCGGAAAGGACAGTGAACTTTTGACAAAAGAGATAACTATCAGTAATTAGTATCAGTGTCACAGAAAACAATCACATAAATCAACGATATTACAGCAATACATAATACAATTAACAGTGAAAATCTCTTACATTACAGATGTGAAAATAAAAATTTACCTCTGAAATGAACCAGCTGCTCATCCACTGTTACTTCAGGCCCAGGGCTGTAGAGGTATGGCAGACGTTCCATCCACTTCTCACAGACCTCTCTTATGGTCGCCAGTTTGTCTCTCACATATCTTGCAGGTCTTGACTCACGGTTATGAAATCGTTCTTGAGAAAGTGTGAAAGACTATCAGTGGCATCGTGGCACGGAAAATCGCCCCTTCCACTCTCTGCATCCAAGAGACTACATGTTGCCTCGCCTCAGGACATATGCACTCATGGCTTTAGCAAAGAGAGAACTGGGGAGACTGTCATCTGCAGCACCTTGGTTGGGTTGTGTTTTGCAGGACGCACGGCTCTCGACCTTCACCTCTCCTGAGTCCGTACGGGAGTTGCAGTGATGAGACAAGACTAACTACAAATTGGATATCACGAACTTGGGGAGAAAAAGTGGTAAAATAAATAAATTCATAAAAGTTAATAGGTGCAAGATTGCACAACTTTTCTGGGATATGTACACCAAGCAATTCCATGACACAATGTATGTGCCACATAGTGGAAATTCCGTTGATTGGTCAAAATTATACCAGTCACTTTAAGTTAGGGGTCTTTTGGATAGGAATTGGAGTGTACGATAAGAAAAATAAACATCACAGGAGGTTGGTGGCACCTTAACTGGGGAGGACTAGCTCATGGTAACGGCTGGAATGAGTGGAATGGTGTCAAATACATCAAACCCTTTACTCAGTACTTTGTTGAAGCACCTTTGGTAGCGATTACAGCCCCAAGTCGTCTTGGGTATGACACTACAAGCTTTGCACACCTGTATTTGTGGGGTTTTGTGGCTGGGCCACTCAAGGACATTCAGAGACTTGTCCTGAAGCCACACCTGCATTGTCTTGGCTGTGTGCTTAGGGTCATTGTCCTGTTGGAAGGTGAACCTTCGCCCCAGTCTGAGGTCCTGAGTGCTCTGGAGCAGGTTTTTATCAAGGATCTCTCTGAACTTTGCTCAGTTCATCTTTGCCTCGATCCTGACTAGTCTCCCAGTCCCTGCCGCTAAAAAACATCCCCACAGCATGATGCTGCCGCCACCATGCTTCACCGTAGGGATGGTGTCAAGTTTCCTTCAGACGTGACGCTTGGCATTCAGGCCAAAGAGGGTCAATCTTGGTTTCATCAGACCAGAGAATCTTGTTTCTCATAGTCTGAGTCTTTAGGTGCTTTTTGGCAAACTCCAAGCGAGCTGTCATGTGCCTTTTACTGAGGAGTGGCTTCCGTCTGGCCACTCTACCATAAAGACCTGATTGGTGAAGTGCTGCAGAGATGGTTGTCCTTCTGGAAGGTTCTCCCATCTCCACAGAGGAAATCTAGAGCTCTGTCAGAGTGACCATTGGGTTCTTGGTCACCTCCCTGACCAAGGCCCTTCTCCCCCGATTGCTCAGTTTGGCCGTCCATGCCAGCTCTCGGATGAGTCTTGGTGGTTCCAAACTTCTTTCATGTAAGAATTATGGAGGCCACTGTGTTCTTGGGGACCTTCAATGCTGCAGACATTTTTTGGTACCCTTCCCCAGATCTGTGCCTCGACACAATCCTGTCTCGGCGCTCTATGAACAATTATTTTGACCTCATGACTTTGTTTTTGTCTGACATGTACTGTCAACTGTGGGACCTTATATAATAGACAGGTGTGTGTGTGTTCGCCTTTCCAAACCATGTCCAATCAATTTAATTGACCACTATTGGACTCCAATGAAGTTGTAGAAACATCTCAAGGATGATCAATGGCAAAAGGATGCACCTGAGCTCAATTTCAACTATCATAGCAAAGGGTCTGAATACTTATGTAAATCTTCTTCTTTTTTCTTCCTAAAAACCTGTTTTCACTTTGTCATTATGGGGTATTGTGTTTGGATTGCTGAGCATTTTTTTAAATTGAATCCCTTTTAGAAAAAGAAAAAGTCAAGGGGTATGAATACTTTCCAAAGGCACCGTATATTTTCTGGGTGATTCAAATATTGACTGGCTTTCATCAGGCTGCCCACTCAAGAGAAAGCTTCAAACTAACTAGTCCCTGCAACCTGGTTCCGGTTATCAGTCAACCTACCAGGGTAGTTAAACAACACAGGAATGAAATCATCAACATTTATTGATCACATCTTTACTACTGCTGCAGAAATTAGCTTGAAAGCAGTATCCAAATCCATCAGATGGGGTGATCACAATATAGTAGCCATATCTAGGAAAACCAAAGTTCCAAAGACTGGGCCTAATATAAGGTATAAGGGGTCATACAATAAGTTTTGTAGTGATTCCTATGTTGTTGATGTGAATAATATTTGTTTGTCCATGGTCTGTAATGAGGATATTGCAATCTACTTTAATGATTTTGTCATTGGCAAGATTAGCAAACTTAGGCATGACATGCCAGCAACAAACGCTGACATTACACGTACAAATTATGAAAGACAAGTGTTGTAATTTTGAATTCCGTAATGTGAGTGTGGATGAGGTGCTTTACCAAGCAAAGACTTATAGATGACCTGGAGCCAGGTTAGGCACAATTTAGATGTGGCCACTAGATGGAAGCAGTGTATGTGCAAAGTTTTAGACTGATTCGATGAACCGTTGCATTTCTGTTCAAAATGTTGTATCGAGTCTGCCCAAATGTGCCTTACTGATACATTTTCAAGTTCATAACTGTGGACTATCCTCAAACAATAGCATGGTATTCTTTCATTGTAATAGCTACTGTAAATTGGACAGTGCAGTTAGATTAACAAGAATATAATATTTCTGCCCATATCAGCCATGTCTATGTCCTGGGAAATGTTCTTGTTACTTATAACCTCATGCTAATCACATTAGCCTACGTTAGCTCAACCGTCCCGCTGGGGGGATCCCGTAGAGGCTAGCCAGCTGATTGTTTGCATTCAAAAGATGCATTTTGAGACCGTTTCTTGTTTCACCACCCAAAGCGTGAGAGGACTCCAGTGCTGAGATGGCAGAGGGCTCCCTTGTAGTGCAGATGAATACTACTGTGGACTGATGTCATGAGCTGGTGCCCGTATCGGCAGCAGAAGAAGCATCACCCAAGGGGGTACTACACGTCACTAGTGGAGGTGTTGTCCAGTGGCTACAAAGAGCTGAGGACTGACATCAAGCGAGCCACCTCTATCACCACCAACATTACCGTCACCAACCCTGTCCCTACCATCTAAAACAGCTGTTAATAACAGAATACCTACAGTAGATGCCTTCACCAAACGAAGGCACCCTCTGAATCTAGAGACATATTGCTTCTTTGTTTAACTTTTCAAAACATGTCACATAATTTTTTTGTTTACTTGTGTTGTGTATTGCAAAGTATGGCATACATGTAAAACTACTACGAGAATGTATTTTGGTTAATACTATATCTCATGGCTTTTCCCTGTTTCTCATTCTATAAGATCAGTAGAACTGTAGTAATAACCATTCCTACTGTATATTCAATATTCTACACATCTGAGCTGTGAATCATTCCACACTCATATGACATTATTGTGAAATCAGTATATAATTCCAGAGATAATCATTGCAAGCTGTTTGATGCAGTTTGTCTTCATACGCAGGAGAGTTGCAAGTCACAAGTTCAGGGAGCCATCAATCACTCCGACAACGATTGCTCAAGGTTATAAAAAAAAACTTGGATTGAAAAATCAGCTCAATACTCTATTGCTTGAAACACATCCACCTGAACACACACACACACACACACACACACACACAAACTGGTCTTCTTATTACTCACCCACATCTATCTAGCCAATTTCCTTTCTAGATAAAAAGAGAGGGAAGCTCGGGGCAGTGTTGTCCATTGGCGTTTGGCTACTTCTTCAATTCCACTTGTTTGCTAGTGGAGCTGTTATTATCAGGGGTTGGAACCGGTTCAGAGAACAGAATCGGAAACCACAAAATATTTTTTTTCAGAGGAACAGAATCAGGACTGCAAACGAAAGTGATCAAAACTGGTTAATAACGTTCTTATGGACTTAGGGTTTCTACACGTTTGATAAAATATGTAACGGTTCCGTATTTCACTGAAAGAATAAACGTTTTGTTTTCGAAATTATAGTTTCCGAATTTGACCATATTAATGACCTAAGGCTCGTATTTGTGTGTTTATTATATTATAATTAAGTCTATGATTTGATAGAGCAGTCTTTTTATTTTTATTTTTTATTTATTTCACCTTTATTTAACCAGGTAGGCTAGTTGAGAACAAGTTCTCATTTACAACTGCGACCTGGCCAAGATAAAGCATAGCAGTGTGAACAGACAACAACACAGAGTTACACATGGAGTAAACAATAAACAAGTCAATAACACAGTAGGGAAAAAAATTCAAATTAAAATGAGTCTATATACATTGTGTGCAAAAGGCATGAGAAGGTAGGCAATAAATAGGCCCATAGGAGCGAAATTACAATTTAGCAGATTAACACTGGAGTGATAAATCATCAGATGATCATGTGCAAGTGAGAGATACTGGTGTGCAAAAGAGCAGAAAAGTAAATAATAAAAACAGTAAGGGGATGAGGTAGGTAAATTGGGTGGGCTGTTTACAGATGGACTATGTACAGCTGCAGCGATCGCGTTAGCTGCTCAGATAGCAGATGTTTAAAGTTGTGAGGGAAATAAAAGTCTCCAACTTCAGCGATTTTTGCAATTCGTTCCAGTCACAGGCAGCAGAGAACTGGAAGGAAAGGCGCCAAATGAGGTGTTGGCTTTGGGATGATCAGTGAGATATACCTGCTGGAGCGCGTGCTACGGGTGGGTGTTGTTATCGTGACCAGTGAACTGAGATAAGGCGGAGCTTTACCTAGCATGGACTTATAGATGACCTGGAGCCAGTGGGTCTGGCGACGAATATGTAGCGAGGGCCAGCCGACTAGAGCATACAGGTCGCAGTGGTGGGTGGTATAAGGTGTTTTAGTAACAAAACGGATGGCACTATGACAAACTGCATCTAGTTTGCTGAGTAGAGTATGTGGAAGCTATTTTGTAGATGACATCGCCGAAGTCGAGGATCGGTAGGATTAGTCAGTTTTACTAGGGTAAGTTTGGCGGCGTGAGTGAAGGAGGTTGTTGTTGCGAAAGAGAAAGCCGATTCTTGATTTTATTTAGGATTGGGAGTGTTTAATATGAGTCTAGAAGGAGAGTTTACAGTCTAGCCAGACACCTAGGTGTTTATAGATGTCACATATTCTAGGTCGGAACCGTCCAGGGTGGTGATGCTAGTCGGGCGGACGGGTGCAGGCAGCGAACGGTTGAAAAGCATGCATTTGGTTTTACTAGCGTTTAAGTGCAGTTGGAGGCCCAACGGAAGGAGTGTTGTATGGCATTGAAGCTCGTTGGAGGTTAGATTAGCACAGTGTCCAAGGAAGGGCCAGAAGTATACAGAATGTTGTCGTCTGCGTAGAGGTTGATCAGGAATCGCCCGCAGCAAGAGCAACATCATTGATATATACAGAGAAAAGAGTCGGCCTGAGAATTGAACCCTGTGGTACCCCCATAGAGACTGCCAGAGGTCCGGACAACATGCCCTCCGATTTGACACACTGACCTCTGTCTGCAAAGTAGTTGGTGAACCAGGCAAGGCAATCATCAGAAAAGGCTACTGAGGCTACGAGTCTGCCTATAAGAATATGGTGATTGACAGAGTCGAAAGCTTTGGCCAGGTCGATGAAAATGGCTCTGCACAGTACTGTCTTTATCGATAGCGGTTATGATATCGTTTAGTACCTTGAGCGTGGCTGAGGTGCACCCGTGACCGCTCAGAAACCGGATTGCACAGCTGCGAAGGTACGGTGGAATTCGAGATGGTCAGTGATCTGTTTATTACTGGCTTTCGAAGACCTTAGATAGGCAGGTCAGAATGGATATAGGTCTGTAACAGTTTTGGGTCCAGGGTGTCTCCCCCTTTGAAGAGGGGATGACCGCAGCAGCTTTCCAATCCTTGGGGATCTCAGACGATATGAAAGAGAGGTTGAACAGGCTGGTAATAGGGGTTGTGACAATGGTGGTGGATAGTTTCAGAAATAGAGGGTCTAGATTGTCAAGCCCAGCTGATTTGTATGGGTCCAGGTTTTGCAGCTCTTTCAGCACATCTGCTATCTGGATTTGGGTTAAGGAGAAGCTGGGGACGCTTGGGCGAGTAGCTGCGGGGGGGGGGGGGGGGGGTGGAGCTGTTGGCCGACTGAGCGGTGGTAGGCAGCAGCACGCTCGTAAGCATTCATTCAAACTGCACTTTCCTCCGTTTACCAGCAGCTTTTCGCAATGCTTGTCGCACAGCTCTGTTTATGACTTCAAGCCTATCAACTCCCAATATTAGGCTGGCAATAGTATAGTGCCTATAAGAACATCCAATAGTCAAAGGTCTATGAAATACAAATGGTATAGAGAGAAATAGTCCTATAATAATTACAACCTAAAACATCTTAACTGGGAATATCGAAGACTCATGTAAAAAGGAACCACCAGCTTTCATATGTTCTCGTGTTCTGAGAAAACAATTTAAACGTTAGCTTTTTACATGGCACATATTATCACGCCCTGACCGTAGAGAGCTTTTTATTTCTCTATTTTGGTTTGGTCAGGGTGTGATTTGGGTGGGCATTCTATGTTCATTTTCTATGTTTTGTATTTCTTTGTTGTTTGGCCGGGTGTGGTTCTCAATCAGAGGCAGCTGTCTATCGTTGTCTCTGATTGAGAACCCATACTTAGGTAGCTTTTTCCCACATGGTTTTTGTGGGTAGTTGTTTTCTGTTTTGTGTCTGCACCAGACAGAACTGTTTTCGTGTTGTTCTGTTTTTGGTTATTTTGTCTCAGTGTTCAGTTTTAATTTAAAAAAGCATGAACACTTACCCCGCTGTGCTTTGGTCCACACCTTCTTCAACAGACGACCGTTACAGAACTACCCACCACCAAAGGACCAAGCAGCGTGGTAAGGAGGAGCAGCGTGGCCAGGGGTATGAGACAACCTGGGAGGAGGTAGAGAGGTGGTCGGTCGAACCAGGGAGTGCCAGAGCCCGCCTGGGATTCTATGGAGCAGTGCGAAGAGGGATACCGGAGGATGGAGTCGGCGAGACGAACACGGCTGGCAAGGAAGCCCGAGAGGCAGCCCCCAAAAAAGTGCTTAGTACCAGGCAGTTAGCAAGTTTATTAGGCTACTAATGACCATAAGCAGCATCAGAGCTTGGAGAAGCCTAATTACAGTGTCTAAACAAGTCACATGAAATTTGACTGCCTTCATGACTCGTGACCGCCGGTGTGGTGGTAATACAGTCAACGTAACAGCCCTAGTCACTCAGAAACGTATTCCAATGTATGCCCACCTGCCAGCTGAAAATCTTTGCCAGTCAGTGTGTATGCGCATGTAGGCAACCTAGTAGCTTACTAATGTTACAACTGTGATTCTGAAATTCGGGCCAAAATGTGGTTGCTTAAGTCCGATTTGAATTTATTTTTAGGTTTTTTTCCGCTGCATAACATTTAGAAGGTCTCCCTTTTCAGGTTTAGAAGTGACCGCTAAATGCTGACTCCCGTTCATACGGTATAATTTGGTTTAGCATAGCTAACATGCAGAAATCGGTGGTGGTAGGCAGTCGTTTATTAACTGTGATGCAGTTGATTGGTGACAATGACGTGAACATCGTGTTGGGGTTGACATCCATATAAGCATTATACTCCAATTCTTACCTTAACATGGTGTGAAATACACATTTAGGCAAATTTTGCTAGAGGTCAATGAGGAGATTTGGGCTCTTCCATTGTTTTGGTCGAGTTCGATTGACCTGTTAACCGCATCTATTGGTTAAAATTTAATGTTGAACTAAATGTAAAAAAAAACATTTCAGACTTTTAAAAAGGAACGATATAAACTAACTTTTTGGGGTTCAAACCGGTTCAGAACTCTTTGCTGGTCCGAACAGTGTAACAAAACAAAAAAAAGAATGGTTCTGTTCAGAACAAAAACGATTGGAAAATAATTTCAGTTCCATCCCCTGGTTATTATCATACTGTGAACCCAGTCCAGGTCCCATCTTCTGTTATCAGATCTGTCAGAGGCTCTATGCACTCCATTGAACAAGTCACTGGGCTATGGGTAGTGAATGGGCAGATAGTGGATTTTCAAGGAACTGTGTGCAAGAGAGTGTTTGAGTGCACAACAGAAATGTTTGACCCTGACACTGCTTTTGCGGACAAATCCATGTCTATTACCTATCTAGCTAGAACCCTCCTGAAATATTGATTTACTCGTTGCTCTGGCCTTGTAAGAGCCAATTTTAATGTGCCCAATAACGCTAACCACTACATGTGTCCGCCGAAGTTGGTCCCTCTCCTTGTTCGGGTGGCGTTCGGCGGTCGACGTCACCGGTTTTCTAGCCACCACCGATCCACTTTTCATTTTCCATTTGTTTTGTCTTCATTGTACACACCTGGTTTCCATTCCCATAATTATGTTCCTTATTTAACCCTCTGGTTCCCCCCATGGTTTTGTGCGTGTTTGTTCTTTGTAAGTTGGTCTGTATTTGTGAGCTTGATTATTTTCCTGCTTGGAATATTTGTTGTTTTGAGTAAAGTTACGTGAATTACTCATCTCTGTGTCCTGCCCCTACTCCGCCTTACCTGCTACACCTAGACGTCTTACAACATGTGAACTGTTCACATTTATTCCAACCTCACTCAGGCATTCTCCCATCCGTCCAATACTAAGAACAGTACTGTCCTCAAGGTGGAAAAATAAGGATTGATAAATAAATCTTAATGAGGCAAAACCATTCACTGACAAACACATATTGTAATAGTTACAGGATAATTGAATAATAACATTTATATTGGGATAAGTCCAAAGATCTTAACTTCTTATGGCTGCAGGGGCAGTATTGAGTAGCTTGGATGAAAGGTGCACAGAGTAAACGGCCTGCTCCTCAGTCATAGTTGCTAATATATGCATATTATTATTACTATTGGATAGGAAACACTCTGAATTATGTCTGTGAGTATAACAGAACTCATATGGCAGGCAAAACCCTGAGAAAAAATCCAAACAGGAAGTGGAAATTCTGAGGCTGGTCGAGTTTCAACCAAGATCCCATTGAAATCACAGCGAGATATGAATGAGTATTCACTTCCTACGGCTTCCACTAGATGTCAACAGTCTGTAGAACTTTGTCTGATGACTCTACTGTGAAGGGGGCCGAATGAGAGGAGAATTAGTCACCACTGCCATGAGGTGACCATTCTTTGACCATGCGCGTTCACATGAGAGGGAGCTCCGTTCCATCGCTCATCTGAAGTCAATGTAGTTCTCCGGTTGGAACGTTATTCAAGATTTATGTTAACAACATTCTAAAGATTGATTCAGTACATCGTTTGACATGTTTCTACTGACTGTTACGGAACTTTTGGACATTTCGTCACGTTTTAGTGAACGCGCTTCGTGACTTTGGAATTGTTTACCAAACGCGCTAACCAAAGTAGCTAATTGGACATAAATAACGGACATTATCGAACAAATTAAACATTTATTGTGGACCTGGGATTCCTGGGAGTGCATTCTGATGAAGATCATCCAAGGTAAGGGAATATTTATCATGTAATTTCTGGTTTCTGTTGACTCCAACATGGCGGCTAATTTGACTATTGTTCCGAGCGCCGTCTCAGATTATTGCATGGTTTGCTTTTTCCGTAAAGTTTTTTTGAAATCTGACACAGCGGTTGCATTAAGGAGAGGTATGTGTATAACTTGTATTATCATCTACATTTATGTATTTCTGTTGAAACGATGTGGCTATGCAAAATCACTGGATGTTTTTGGAACTAGTGAATGTAACGCGCCAATGTAAACTCAGATTTTTTTACATAAATATGAACTTTATCAAACAAAACATACATGTATTGTGTAACATGAAGTCCTATGAGTGTCATCTGATGAAGATCATCAAAGGTTAGTGTTTAATCTTTTCTCTATTTGTGGTTTTTGTGACTCCTATCTTTGGCTGGAAAAATGGCTTTGCTTATTGTGGTTTGGTGTGACCTAACATAATCGTTTGTAGTGCTTTCGCTCTAAAGCATTTTTGACATCTCGTTGACGAATGCCTGGAACACTGACGGAGCATTGGCTAAGCCAAAAGGAATCACAAAGTACTCGTAGTGACCAGACGTGCTGAAAGCTGTCTTCCATTCATCGCCCTCCTGAATGCATATGATTGTATGCACTCCGCAGGTCAAATTTGGTAAAGAACCGGGCCCCGCGGAGCAGTTCGATGGCTGCCGGCACCAACGGGAGAGCGTAACAGTACTCGGTGATCTCATGCAGTCCTCTGTAATTAATGCACGGGCGTAATCCTCCATCCTTCTCGCCACAAAGAAGAAGTCTGCAGACGCAGGAGAGGTGTACATGCAGATGAAACCTTGTTGGAGCGCCTCATGGATGTACTCCTCCATGGCCTTGTTTTCAGCCACCAACAGAGGGTAGATGCGTCTGCGCTGGGGCACAGAGCCTACAAGCAGGTTGTTGACACAGTCCCAGGGGCGATGAGAAGGGAGACAGGTGGCGCAGGTTTTGGGAAATAACTCCCACAGGTTCTGGTATACCTCCTGAATGTTGGGCTGAAAAGCAACCACAGGACTCTCAACCGACGTGAAACCACAGGGGAGGGGAAAGCAGATCCTCTGGCATTCGGGTGCCCAGTCTGTAATTTTCATCCTCGACTCAGATGGTGGGGTTATGGTGTTGGAGCCATGGGAGGCTGAGGATTTTCTTGTGAGCTGGTGCACTACTGTTGAAGATAGGAATGTTCTCCTGATGGATGGACTTTGCGATGAGTGCGTCCAAGGAGAGGTTGTTGTCTCGACATGCCAGTTCCGTCTGGACCTCCTCGCACAGTCCTCTTCTGAATTGCGTACGGAGTGCCGGCACATTCCAGCCGCTGGATGCTGCTACTGTCCGGAAGGTGAGCGCGTAATTGGCAATGGTCTGGTCATCCTGCCATAGTTGGAGTAGGCGCTCACCCCGCCCCTCTGCCCTCCGGTGGATGATTGAAGATACCTCTGAATAGAGCCATGAACCCCTCATACAAAGCCAGCTACCCCTATCCTCTCTCCGAGACGGCCATAGCCCACTACAACGCCGGTCCAGTCAGCAGAGAAATGACCATGGCAACCTCTCGGTGGTGGGGGCTCCCATCTGGTGCAACAAATAGAGGGAGCACTGGAGTAGGAAGCCACTGCATTTAGATGGGGTTATGTCATATTTATCCCGAAGGGACAAACGGGCATCGCTGACCTGGGCAGACTGCTGAATGGACTGGCGTGCTGGCGGCAGAGTATCCTTCGCCAGTTGAAGGCAACACCTCTCAGGTATGTTCGAGACGTTGAAGACTGCGAAGAACCTCTTCCATAGCCGTTCCCAGTTGTGGTGGGCTGATCGTGGTGTTGACGAGGTAGGTATCACTGTTCGTCGACCATTTGGGAGATGTCCTGATTTCCATCTGCTTCCATTTGTCGAGGCAGTATTCTGTAACTGAGACGATGGGAGTCGAGAAGCAGGTGGTGTGTTTTAATAATACAATGAACATGGACCGGTACAAACCAAGAGTAGTTTCTGGACATGGGACACATAATCAATACTGCCTGTGGAATGATACTAAGGGAGTGACAGATATAGGGGATGTAATCAATGAAGTGATGGAGTCCAGGTGTGTCTCATAATGAGGCGCAGGTGCGCGTAACGATGGTGCCAGGTGTGCGTAATGATGGTTGTCAGAGCCAGTGATTAGTAAACCGGCGACATTGACCGCCAAAGAGGGGGAGCGGGAGTAGACTTGACACTAATTATCTACTTTTCACATGGACATGATACAAACAGCTCTACAGGATTCACTGTCATGATGCTCAGTCAGCACACAACACTATCCTCATCATGTCTTAGCAGGACCAGATGGTGATGTGGTCTCATCAGGGTCAGGCAGCCAGGGAAGACCAATCTGTGACAGTGCAGAGGTGAACTTTTGCAGATACACTTTATTTTCTCTGTGCTGCAATCACTGGACAAGCAAGAAGCTTCAAAGATTGAAACAGTATATCAAGGGTTGAAAGAGGCTCTTCCCGATTACACAAACCATGTAAAACAAAAATGACATGGGATATGCTATTGATGATGAATACCCAGTCATGTTCACATAATCTCAAGACAAATTACTGCAGTTTAAGACCATCCACAGAATGTACTATATGCTGGTGAAACTGAATATATCATGCACACAGAAATGTATTTATTCTGCTGGAGGTGTAAAACACAAAAGGGGACATACTATATGTGATGGTCTTGTGAAGGCTGGCTGAATTCTGGCAAAGAGTACGTTTGTTTGTCTCAACATGTCTACAGAGTCTCTCTTCTCCCTGTTTTTGTTTGCTTGGAAATGTTGATACTGGAGACTGAAAATGTAAAAACTAGAATTTATAGCGGCTAAGAAACACATTGCCATTAATTGGAAAGTTATCCTCCCACAATGGAAGGTGGAAGAAATGTCAAGTTATGTATCACTAGATTTTATTAATTGCAAGATTAAAGGTATACAGTGCAACTTTCACAAGGTCTGAAGGCCTTATATGGAATGCTGTATGACAAAATTAGTCTGTATTAAAAGCATGCCCACATCAGGGAAGATACCTATTTAGGTAATCCCTAGCTTCTGGGCTGCTCAGTCCTGACCCTGGGGTTCTGCAGTACTGTTGGTTGTCACTCTGGCATTGGCCTAACACACCTAAAACCAATCATACATTTTTCACTAAGAGTAAAACGGTCCCAACAAAACCACGCCCGTCATTATCATATTTCCCAGCATGCTCTACTGCAGGTAAATTTTTGGGGGATTGTTTAATTTAAAAAATGTTTGCATGTATATTGATTAATCTTATGCTAAACAAAGATAAATAATATATTTTTTTAACTAATTCAATCAGTTAGTAGTTAAATTTATTGCACCCGTTACTGAAATGTTTGTTCCAGTTTAAATGTTTAGATAGTCTCCTTTATCAACTTCTGTTATCCTGATAGTCATTCTGAATGCAATTTGTGGGCAAGTAGAAATTCCAACTGTTGGATATCTTAACTCTGGATTCCAATAGGATTTACTGTTCACTTTGCACACCAGCATAATGTGACTTCAGTGTTGTTTATGATGAGGGAGAATTATTTTTTTTGTTCATGAACATGGCCTTATTTCTATTACTGCATGTTCGACGACTGTCATTCATATTCCATTCACCCAGTTCAATCTAACATCGATAGGTTTAGGCTACTTCACTGTAGCTTACTCTAATTTTCCTTATACCCATCATGAAGTTGCTACAACCTAGCCTATGAATGAAAGTTTACAATGTAGGTGCACACATGTTGAGAGGACATTTTTAGATGACAGTGACACATTCAAAACTGCCTTGCACACACTTGCCTGCATCTGGCTTATCTAGGGTGTAATCATTAGTCCAACAGTTGCAAATGAGAGTTTCTATTGGACAAATTCAGGTATTTTTATCCCTGTTTCATTTGCTTTCGTTTAAGAAACTCATTTTTTAACAGAGTCGGCGGAATGAATACACCCCTTAGCACTCATAAACACAGTTCACTTTCATAACAGCCATGTTGTATTCATTCTAGCCTCTATGCACTCTCCTCCTCTCACCTTTCCCCTTCGTTTGTGGACTTAATTGAACAACACCACCTGTATGTGACCAGGTGAAAAAACTTTCCAAGCCAAACCATGTCAAAACCGCTACACACAGCCTACATCGCTGTCCCCATATTAGCTAAAGTAACATCCTATTCAACATAGCTAATAGAACGAATGCATTAGTAAACCCGCTACAATCATGCAGTAACGTTAGTGTATAGTCAGTAAGCAGTTACACCGGCGGGCCCAGGTGGCAATAAATTAATAAAACTAAACGCTTACCTTGACTTGGAAGAGTCCCAGTGTTGTGTTTGATAGTCATAGCCAGCTGGCTAACGTAGCATCCCTCTGTTTGAGCCGGGTGTTTGAGTAACTAAACTAGCCAGCTGCTTTTGCTAGCTACGTAGGTGAAACTGAAATTGGAAAAAATTACAATCACTCTCTCTCGCTTCACTTTAATTTTTGAAGAAATTAATTTGTTGAAATCTGTTCAACTATTGTCTTTCTCTTTGAGTCAACTACTCACCACATTTTATGCACTGCTAGCTAGCTGTAGCTTATGCTTTCAGTACTAGATTTATTCTCTGAACCTTTGATTGGGTGGACAACATCTCAGTTCATGCTGCAAGAGCTCTGATAGGTTGGAGGACGTCCTCTGAAAGTTGTCATAATTACTGTGTAAGTCTAGGGAAGGGGGTGAGAACCAAGAGCCTCCTAGGTTTTGTATTGAAGTCAATGTACCAAGAGGAGGACGGAAGCTAGCTGTCCTCCGGCTACACCATGGTGCTACCCTACAGAGTGCTGTTGAGGCTACTGTAGACCTTCATTGCAAAACAGTGTTTTAATCAACTAAGTTAGGATAAAACTATGCCATCAAAATAAGGCCTTATGATATATGTAATGTATATAGTCATAGTTTCATTTTAATGATTCATCATTCGTCTAGGAACTCACCTAGTGAACGCAACAGGCCTTTTAAAGGAAATAATTCAACAACCATGTCTGTGTCACTAACAAATACAGTCATGGGCAGTAACTCTATAATTCACAGAAAGAAAATAGCCCCTGGGAAATATGCATAATAGGCTTTACAACATACACCATTTCATTATATTTCACTCCACTGTAGAGTGAAATACAAATGAGTTCACTCCAGTCTATTATGAGTTTCACACAGCCAGTGTTCATTTTCGACTCTGTATAGGGTTACAGAAACACTGTCTAATCTTAACATGTCAATACTTTTGAAAGTGTGAAATTCATTCTGTTGAGACTGGGCGCATATACACACTGCAAATGTGTTAAAATGAACACTGCAGCAAGTTAACAAAATCGGAAGTGTTAAACAGTCTATTGACTCACATCTAGATCAGCCACTACACTTAATTTTCCTCGAAATGAAATAACAAAAGTTGCCTACTGTGCACTTCCTGATTTATGATAATGCACCTCAGCAGTTCTAATCTCCTCTCTGTCTCTTTATCGTACAAAACATCTATACCGTGTCAGCATCTCCTTGTTATTGATGTGCTTTATCACAGAAGAGCAACAGCATTAAGGTGTTTTGCAATGCTAATTAGTGATGTGTATCACAGATGCTAGCATGACAGTGTTATGTAACCTAAGGGGCTGTAGCCTAGTGTAGCTGTGCAGGCAGGCAGAGATTATCTACAGAAATCCTCCCTCAGGGACCCCGCTGCTTTTAGTCTGATTTGTTGTGCAAAGGTAGTAGGCTTTCAAAAAAGTTATCCTTTTCAAATGGCGTTACCACAAGCCCAGTAGATACTTTCACTTAAACGACCAGCAAGATTGCAGGCATTGCTCCCCGAGTCCCGAGCATTAAACGCTAAAGTGTCCTTTCAGGAATTGATTCAGTGACTTTCACTCCCCAATTGAAGATGAGATGGCTTTCACACACGTTCACTCTTTTCCTGCACTACCTTAAATGTTTTAGGGCTCGATTAGTGTCTCCGACTCTTTCATTAACAGAGGGTATTCTATTTAAAACGGCCACCATTCAAGCGCAGCAATTTAAATCGGCAGTCCTTTCCGAGCCAAGGCTTTTTTGTTCACTATAGATCGATTCTGGGAGAAGATTGCTATGAAACATCAATGCGTGTCCACTTTCAGAGTGTCTCTTGTGAGAGCGCTGTGCAGCTCTCCAGAGTCCTGTCCTCCTAGCTAACTTGAATCGAGTTGTAGGCGGGCTAGTGAGTGGATGCGGAAGGGCCGGAGGCAGCAAGTGAAGGGTGGATGTGGAGGGTCAAAAGGGATCTACGCTGGGAAGAAAGGGTCAAAGGGACCAGTCTATGTCTGGAAAACAGTCACTCTCTAAACATCCTCTGTTGCTACTTAGCCTGCATGCTCAGGGCTTACTTACCCCCAGTGTTTTCCATTGAGCTGCTCCTCTGGTGTATCAGTGAGTAATGAGCTACTGTCTGTCTGCAACAGAGCTGTGGGATTCAGTCTGTAAGTACGATTAGCAGTATATTCAAAACACCAGACAGGCCTCCATCTCAACAGTCCAAACTCACTCCAGTAATGACTGAACCAACACAGTGTTACTTTTGGGGGGCTTTTGACTACTCTTTTCTTACAGCGTAGAATTTATTCTAATTGTAAAATTACGCACACACAAGGTAATGTTTTATTGGATATATTTCTCTATTTCACTGATCATGACCCTATATCAACAGCCAATACTTGTTCCCTGTCGAAAGCCCTCTGAAAGCAGTTTTTGTACCTTGCCGGCATTGTCAAAATAGAACCATAGCCAATTTGGAGCTTGTTTTGGGAACCAGTGGGAACCATACCTGCATTTACTGAGCTTGAATTGTTGATCTCAATTACATTTCCTTGCAAATGGTTATTCATTATATGCGGACAAGGAATTACTTTGTTCTTTCTGTGTTCCATCGCTCTGTCAGTGATTTCCTCCTGTATTACAGATAAGGAGTCTGGCGGATAAAACAATACAATACTTTTAAACAGATGTTTTGTAGATTGATTTCATGTTTAACTTCATATTATTTTAAGATGGGTTTAAATAACTTTAGGTAGGACTAACATTTCCATTCTGAAAAAAATGCCTTAAAATAATATTATTATTTATTTCTTCACTATTCAACTGATTTACCCAGTTTACAGTGCCTTCGGAAAGTATTCAGACCCCTGGACATTTTCCACATTTTGTTACGTTACAGCCTTATTTATAAAATGTATTAAATAATAAATAAAATCCTCAGCAATACCCCATAATGACTAAGCAAAAACAGATTTTTAAGAAATGTTTGGAAATGTATAAAAAACAGAAATACCTTATTTACATAAGTATTCAGTCCCTTTGCTAAGAGATTCAAAATTGAGCTCAGGTTGCATCCTGTTTCCATGGATCATCCTTGAGATGGTTCTACAGCTTGATTTGAGTTCACCTGTCCTCTAGACTGATGAAACAAAAATAGAACTGTTTGGCCATAATGACCATCGTTATGTTTGGAGGAAGAAAAGGGAAGCTTGCAAGCCGAAGAACACCATCCCAACCGTGAAGGACAGGGGCGGCAACAACATGTTGTGGGGGTGTTTTACTGCAGGAGGGACTGGTGCACTTCACAAAATAGATGGCATCATGAGAAAGGAACATTATGTGGATATATTGAAGCAACATCTTAAGATATCAGTCAGGAAGTTAAAGCTTGGTCGCAAATGGGTCTTACAAATGGACAATGACCCCAAGCATACTTCCAAAGTTGTGGCAAAATGGCTTAAGGGCAACAAAGTCAAGGCATTGGAGTGGCCATCACAAATCCCTGACCTCAATCCTATAAAAAAAAATGTGCGAGCAAAGAGGCCTACAAATCTGACTCAGTTACACCAGCTGTCAGGAGGAATGGGCCAAAATTCATTTAACTTATTGTGGGAAGCTTGTGGAAGGCTTCTCGAAATGTTTGACACAAGTTAAACAATTTAAAGGCAATGCTACCAAATACTAATTGAGTGGATGTAAATGTTTGACACACTGGGAATGAGATGAAAGAAATAAAAGCTGAAATAAATCATTCTCTCTACTATTATTCTGACATTCCACATTCTTAAAATAAAGTGGTGATCCTAACTGACCTAAGACAGGGAATTTTTACAACGATTAAATGTCAGGAATTGTGAAAAACTGAGTTTAAATGTATTTAGCTATGGTGTATGTAAACTTCCAACTTCAACTGTATATACTACCACTGGTGGAACCATGTCTTTGCCTGTTCAGCTGTTCGATCCTTTGGGGTGAATAAACTTGGTTTAAGCTTTCATAGTGTCCGTCGAGTTCTTACTGATATTTTCAACCTAACAGTAGATATGATTGCCTAACAATTTGGAAGAGAAGACTTGTTGAAATAATCTAAGTACATTTGCACTGCTGTCTTTCTCTCTCGGTCTGTCTTCAACTCTCTTTCCACCTCTCTCACTTTCATCCTTTCTTTCTCACTAGAAGTTAACTGCTTAACATTACCCGGAATTGTGATTTTCTCAGAATGTTACACATCTTGTCAAGATCAGGGGTGTCTGCACAGTACTTCGCTTGGTTGGAAAGATAAAATAAAATCTCCTCGAGGGATGCCATTGAACTGCAAGCTACATACAAACAGAAAGCTACAATAACAGTTACACTAGCTAACATTAGCTAAATAAAACGGCCTGGCTAGCTAGCTGGCTAGATGACTAGGCAGGCTGAAGTAAATAAGTAGAGTAGCTAGCAATCTAAAAACAGCTTAAGTGATTTCTTCCTATTGTCACGTTCTGACCTTAGTTCCTTTGTTATGTCTTTATTTTTAGTTTGGTCAGGGCGTGAGTTGGGGTGGGCATTCTATGTTTTGTTCTGTAGGTAATTTTCTATGTGATTGGCCTAGTATGGTTCTCAATCAGAGGCAGGTGTCAGTCGTTGTCTCTGATTGGGAGCCATATTTAGGTAGCCTGTTTTTCATTGTGTTTTGTGGGTGATTTCTGTTTGCTGTTTCACCGTACAGAACTGTTCGTTTTGTCGTTTTATTGTTTTTGTTTTGTGTTCATTTTTTCGTATTAAAACAATATGAACACTTACCACGCTGCGCATTGGTCCTCCTCTTCTTCCAACCACGACAAGCGTTACACCTATTTAATAATATTTACATATATAAAGACATATATGGTAAAGAAAGCGTGGTCTCTTCACAGTCTTTTCGGGTCATCTGAAGCAGAAGGTAGTCAGCAGGTTGTCACCGTCAAAAACACCGTCCTTGGAGAGCAATTCTAAGCTAATAATTTTGCATGGACAGCGAGCTTTTATATAGTGAAATAGAACTAGAATTGCCCGCATCCTCCTTCCTTCGCGCCCGCAACGAGGTAAAATAGTGCCAAGCAACCAGCATAACAATGGACGCTTTGGTCGATTACGTAATCCGGTCAGAATTGTACAAGTTCTACCAACAGCCCTAGAACTCATCGAATCACATTGTGGCGCAGAGTGGGACACTATTTGGCATGACAGGCCTATGTTAGGAGGGTTTTGTAAATTAGCGGAGCAGTAATTTGACTAATTAGGTTGTTCTCTTTTTCATATTGACACCCAAGAGGAAAAGAAACTCAAGCACCACGTTGTCTGTTAATGATATTGCCGTAGTTTTTAGAAATGCTCTGTCATTTTTGTTTTCTGTAATTAAATAACCGTAACAGTAAGGGGTTTGGTATTTAAAAACGCAGTGATGAATCCTTACAGGGGTCCAACTTAACATGATATCAACATCCCTGTTCTATACCTCCTGCTAATGTTAAGTAATATGAAGGAACGATATCAGCATTTCTGCATGGTTTTAAAAACCTGGTTATGCTCATATCACATACAGTATAACATGTATTTCCAATGTATACAGTACATGTGGTGTAACACAGAAGAGACAGGAGTCAAGAGAGCAACTGACACAGCCAACACCCTTCTGCCTCATATTCCTCATTCATCCCAAATTACACGATACATGTTCTAGAAACATCACAGTGTTTAAAATCTAGAATGTGAATCGGCACCTGTAATGAAATCACTACCTTACTCATGGGGTGAAAAATAATGAAAATCTACCCGGCACATCACCTGGCCACGTCCGGCTCTAATTTGTAATTGGCCAAGCATGCTGCCCAGCTAGCACATTCGGTTCCTTGGAAGTTGTGGGAAACCTAAGTTTTTGATTTTCCATTGGTTCTGGGAATGAAGCCATAAGAGGTAAAACAGGTAAAACTAAACATTTTTTTAAATGTTCTGAATACGGAACTAAAAATGTTGCCTATTCTGGGAATCTTAATTTTTAGGTTGCGGCGAAGTTCTGAGAAAGTTTTACTATGGTTCCCTGAAAGTTTTCCTGGGAGGTTTTATTAACGTTCTGAGAATGAAAATGATATGTTATTTTAAAGTAATTGTAACAGAGACGCCTGTGAGTCGAGAAGCAGGTGCAACGTTTTAATAAAACAACAACCATGAAAGTGACGTTTACCCATGAACACAGGAACAATACTGACTGAGGAAGAAACCCAAGGGAGTGACATATATAGGGGAGGTAACCAGGAAGGTAATGGAGTCCAGGTGAGTATCATGATGATCTACAGGTGTGAGTAATGATGGATCCCAGGACCGGTGATTAGTATACTGGTGACGTCGAATTCCGAGGAGGAGCGGGAGTAGGCGTGACAGTAATTAAATAATTTTCGAAGAAAATGTTGAAATAACTCTAGCAACCAATACAACATTATATTGGATGCACTAGTTTTGCATAATATTTTAAATTGAAAAACGCTACGTTTGGAATCCAGCAAATCAGTTCATAAACCATGTATCATGGAATCTAGTAGCGGTGTATGGGTAAAATCACTGGGCAAGCCAAGCCCCCCCAAAAACACATATTACAACCTATGTGTTGTGATAATTGCGTTGTTTGCTCTTTGACCTGACAGTAGGCTGTCATTGTAAAAAATGATTTGTTTATAACTGATTTGCCAATTTAAAAAAATAAAAATAATTTAAATTAATTAATATGCCTTACGACCGTGATATTCAGTGCATTCGGGAAATTATTCAGACCCTTTGACTTTTTCATCATTTTGTTACGTTACAGCCATATTCTAAAATGTGTTTTTTCCCCTCATCAATCTACACAAAATACCACCATAATGACAAAGCAAAAACAGTTTTTTTGCAATTGTAAATTAAATATATACACTACCGTTCAAAAGTTTGGGGTCACTTAGAAATGTCCTTGTTTATGAAAGAAAATCAAAAAAAATTGTCCATTAAAATAACATCAAATTGATCAGAAATACATTGTAGACATTGTTAATGTTGTAAATGACTATTGTAGCTGGAAACGGCCGATTGTTTATGGAATATCTACATAGGCGTACAGAGGCTCGTTATCAGCTACCATCACTCCTGTGTTCCATTGGCACGTTGTGTTAGCTAATCCAAGTTTATAATTTTAAAAGGCTAATTGATCATTAGAAAAGCCTTTTGCAATTATGTTAGCACAGCTGAACTTGTTCTGATTAAAGAAGCAATAAAACTGGCCTTCTTTAAAATTGAGTATCTGGAGCATCAGCATTTGTGGGTTCGATTACGGGCTCAAAATGACCAGAAACAAAGACCTTTCTTCTGAAACTCGTCAGTCTATTCTTGTTCTGAGAAATGAAGGCTATTCCATGCGAGAAATTGCCAAGAAAATGAAGATCTCGTACAACGCTGTGTACTACTCCATTCACAGAACAGCGCAAACTGGCTCTAATCAGAATAGAAAGAGTAGTGGGAGGCCACAGTGCACAACTGAGCAAGAGGACAAGTACATTAGAGTGTCTAGTTTGAGAAACAGACGTCTCACAAGTCCTCAACTGGCAGCGTCATTAAGTAGTACCCGCAAAACACCAGTCTCAACCTCAACAGTGGAGAGGCAACTCTGGGATGCTGGCCTTCTAGGCAGAGTTCCTCTGTCCAGTGTTTGTGTTCTTTTGCCCATCTTAATATTTTCTTTTTATTGACCAGTCTGAGATATGGCTTTTTCTTTGCAAGTCGGCCTAGAAGGCCATTCAAGTGTTTGAAACATCTCAAGGATGATCAATGGAAATAGGATGCACTTAAGCTAAATTTCGAGACTCATAGCGAAGGGTATGAATACTTATGTAAATAAGATATCTGTTAAAAATGTTTATACATTTGTAGATTGAGGGGGGAAAAATTTAATCCATTTTAGAATAAGGCTGTAATGTACATTTTTGGGGGGAGAAAAGTCATGGGTCTGAATGCACTGTATGAAATGTAACTCAGTAAAATCTTTGAAATTGTTGCGTTTTATATTTTTGCTCAGTATATTTGAAGTGAAGGGGAAAATCGATGGAATAGCATCACTTTTCAATGTTCGACAACATAGGAACCCCATCAATTGAGACATGCTGCACAAACAGACATTTTGATATTTCTCACATACACCTCTACGGGGCGGTCCACCACATCCTGAAATCTATGAATTCTGGATATTGTGGCTCGCTTATAACCAGGAAATGTAGCTGGCCCGTTTCTACCAATCAGATCAGCGAAGCAGAAGCTCTTGTATTTGCGCGTAGTGAGGAAATTCAACATTTTTATTATACTTATTAATGGGCATATATTGTGAAATAGAGCACTGCTGAAATGTCCCTGTAAGTGGTTGACACTTTATTCAGGAATCATCATGTCACGATCATCGTCTTGAAAATGACCGGACCAAGGTGCAGCGTTGTGAGCGTACATTTTTCTTTATTTTTAAATGTCGCCAACAAAACAATAAACAACAAAAACAAATGTGAAGCTCCGTAAGGCTGTACATGCATTAAACAAAGACAACAACCCACAAATGAGAAAAGGAACAAAGGCTGCCTAAGTGTGATTCCCAATCAGAGACAACAATAGACAGCTGTCCCTGATTGAGAATCATACCCGGCCAAAAACAAAGAACCTGAAAGCATAGACTTTCCCACCTGAGTCACACCCTGACCAAACAAACATTGAACAAACAAACATTGAACAAACGTTGATTCTTCCGGCGCCGATAGAGATGGCAGCCTCGCTTCGCGTTCCTTGGAAAATATGCAGTATTTTGTTTTTTTACGTGTTATTTCTTACATCGGTACCCCGGGTAATCTTAGGTTTCATTACATACAGTCGGGAGGAACTACTGAATATACGATTAACGTCAACTCACCATCGTTCCTACCAGGAATATGACTTTCCCGAAACGGATCCAGTGTTTTGCCTTCCACACCAATACAATGGATCTGATCCCAGCCGGCGACCCTGTGCGACGCCGAAAAAAGGAAAACGTGGCGGTCTCGTGGTCAGGCTTCGGAGACGGCACATCGCGCTCCACTCCCTAGCATACTACTCGCCAATGTCCAGTCTCTTGACAATAAGGTTGATGAAATCCGAGCACGGTAGCATTCCAGAGAGACATCAGGGATTGCAACGTGCTCTGCTTCACGGAAACATGGCTAACTCAAGACGCTAACGGAGTCGGTGCACCAGCTGGTTTCTCCATGCATCGCGCCGACAGAAACAAACATCTTTCGGTAAAAGAGGGCGGGGGGGTATGCCTTATGATTAACGAGAAGTGGTGTGACCTCATTATAACACACAAGAACTCAAGTCGTTCTTTCACCTGATCTAGAACTCCTCACAATCAAATGTCGACCGCATTATCTACCAAGGGAATTCTCGTCAATCATAATCACAGCCGTATACATTCCCCCCAAGCAGACACATCGATGGCCCTGAACGAACTTTATCTGACTCTTTGTAACTGGAAACCACACACCCTGAGGCTGCATTCATCGTAGCTGGGGATTTTAACAAGGCTAATCTAAAAACAAAACTCCCTAATTCTATCAGCATATCGATTGTGCTACCAGGGCTGGAAAAACACTGGACCATTGCTACACTAATTTCCGCGACGCTTACAAGGCCCTCCCCCGCCCCCCTTTCGGAAAAGCTGACCACGACTCCATTTGTTGATCCTGCCTACAAACAGAAACTCAAACAACAAGCTCCCGCGCTCAGGTCTGTTCAACGCTGGTCCGACCAATCTGAATCCACGCTTCAAGACTGCTTCGATCACGCGGATTGGAATATGTTCCGCATCGGTCCAACAACAATATTGACGAATATGCTGATTCGGTGAGCGAGTTCATTAGGAAGTGCATTGACGATGTCGTACCCACAGCAACAGTAAAAACATTCCCAAACCAGAAACCGTGGATTGACGGCAGCATTCGCGTGAAACTGAAAGCGCGAACCACTGCTTTTAACCAGGCAAGGTGACCGGAAGCATGACCGAATACAAACAGTGTAGCTATTCTCTCCGCAAGGCAATCAAACAGGCTAAGCTCAGACAGAGACAAAATCGAGTCGAAATTCAACAGCTCAGACACAAGAGGTATGGCAGGGTCTACAGTCAATCACGGTTACAAAAAGAAAACCAGCCCCGTCGAGACCAGGATGTCTTGCTCCCAGACAGGCTAAACAACTTTTTGCCCGCTTTGAGGACAATACAGTGCCACTGACACGGCCCCTACCAAAACCTGCGGGCTCTCCTTCACTGCAGCCGAGGTGAGTAAAACATTTAAACGTGTTAACCCTCGCAAGCTGCAGGCCCAGACGGCATTCCCAGCCGGTCCTCAGAGCATGCGCAGACCAGCTGGCTGGTGTGTTTACGGACATATTCAATCAATCCTTATCCCAGTCTGCTGTTCCCACATGCTTCAAGAGGGCCACCATTGTTCCTGTTCCCAAGAAAGCTAAGGTAACTGAGCTAAACGACTATCGCCCCGTAGCACTCACTTCCGTCATCATGAAGTGCTTTGAGAGACTAGTCAAGGACCATATCACCTCCACCCTACCGGACACCCTAGACCCACTCCAATTTGCTTACCGACCCAATAGGTCCACAGACGACGCAATCGCAACCACACTGCACACTGCCCTAACCATCTGGACAAGAGGAATACCCATGTGAGAATGCTGTTCATCGATTACAGCTCAGCATTTAACACCATAGTACCCTCCAAACCGTCATCAAGCTCGAGACCCTGGGTCTCGACCCCGCCCTGTGCAACTGGGTCCTGGACTTCCTGACGGGCCGCCCCAGGTGGTGAGGTAGGTAACAACATCTCCACCCCGCTGATCCTCAACACTGGGCCCCACAAGGGTGCGTTCTGAGCCCTCTCCTGTACTCCCTGTTCACCCCACGCGCTGGCCATGCACGCCTCCAACTCGATCATCAAGTTTGCGGATGACACTACAGTGGTAGGCTTGATCACCAACAACGACAGACGGCTACAGGGAGGAGGTGGGCCCTCGGAGTGTGGTGGCAGGAAAATAACCTCATACTCAACGTCAACAAAACAAAGGAGATGATTGTGGACTTCAGGAAACAGCAGAGGGAGCACCCCTTATCCACATCGACGGGTCAGTAGTGGAGAAGGTGGAAAGTTTTAAGTTCCTCGGTGTACACATCACGGACAAACTGAATTGGTCCACCCACACAGACAGCGTTGTGAAGAAGGCGCAGCAGCGCCTCTTCAACCTCAGAGGGCTGAAGAAATTCGGCTTGTCACCAAAAGCACTCACAAACTTCTACAGATGCACAATCGAGAGCATCCTGTCGCGGCTGTATCACCGCCTGGTACGGCAACTGCTCCGCCCACAACCGTAAGGCTCTCCAGAGGGTAGTGAGGTCTGCAAACGCATCACCAGGGGCAAACTACCTGCCCTCCAGGACACCTACACCACCCGATGTCTACAGAGAAGGCCATAAAGATCATCAAGGACAACAACCACCCAAGCCACTGCCTGTTCACCCCGCTATCATCCAGAAGGCGAGGTCAGTACAGGTGCATCAAAGCAGGACCGAGAGACTGAAAACAGCTTCTATCTCAAGGCCATCAGACTGTTAAACAGCCACCACTAACATTTAGCGCCGCTGCCAACATACTGACTCAACTCCAGCCACTTTAAAAATGGAATTGATGGAAATTATGTAAAATGTACCACTAGCCACTTTAAGCAATGCCACTTAATACAATGTTTACATACCCTACATTACCCATCTCATATGTATATACTGTACTCTATATCATCTACTGCATCTTGCCATCTTTATGCAATACATGTACCACTAGCCACTTTAAACTATGCCACTTTATGTTTACATACCCTACAGTACTCATCTCATATGTATATACCGTACTCTATACCATTCTACTGCATCTGCCATGCCGTTCTGTACCACCACTCATCCATATATCTTTATGTACATATTCTTTATCCCTTCACACTTGTGTGTGTGTGTAAGGTAGTAGCGTGGAATTGTTAGGTTAGATTACTGTTGGTTATTACTGCATTGTCGGAACTAGAAGCACAAGCATTTCGCTACACTCGCATTAACATCTGCTAACCATGTGTATGTGACTAATAAAATTTGATTTGATTTGATTTGATTTGATTTGATTTGATTTGATTTGAACATAAAGAATAAAAGGATCTCTACGGTCAGGGCGTGACACATAGGTCTTCCTATTGCATGTCAGGAATTATTTAGTTCCGGACTAAATTGCTCAAATTCTACAAATGAAAGGAAAGATGATTGTCTATCCTCGTTCTACCTCAAAATTATATTTCCAGTTTCCAAAGAAATTCTCAAGTTTAACCAAGTGTAAAAACCTTGGGCTCTGTATCTGTGGGCATCTTTGTTTGTATGTCAACCTTGATAGATCATCAATAGTCTAGCCTTCAGGAGGCTTGTCCCAACCTAATATCCCAGGTTATTGTGAAATAGGCACGAATTGCTTATTTTTTTAGTGCGCAGTACACGATTTTGTATACAGTGAATTTCAATCACAGATGAAGACGGTAGGTTACTTAAGAATTAAAAGATAGGAGGGAGGTTGGTCGGGTAGGCGTATAATGCAAACATCTAGCAACCCAAAGGTTGTGTGTTCTAATCTAATCATGGACACCATTAGCAACTTATCAACTACATACTACTTTTTAGCTGTTTTGCAACTACTTAGCATGTTAGCTGACCCTTTGTCTAACCGTAACCATTTAACCTAATTCCTAACCCTAACCTTAATCCTTTCACTATTTAGCTAGCATGTCACCTAACCTTAACCTCTAACCCTAACCTTAACCCTAACCTTAACTACCCCCTATCTGAGATATCTACTGCAGCCCTCATCCTCCACATTCAACACCCGTTCTGCCAATCACATTCTGTTCAAGGTCCCCAAAGAGCACACATCCCTGGGTCGCTCGTCTTTTCAGTTCGCTGCAGCTAGCGTCTGGAATGAGCTGCAATAAACAGTCCAACTGGACAGTTTTATCTCAATCTCTTCATTCAAAGACTCAATCATGGACACTTTTACTGACAGTTGTGGCTGCTTCGTATGATCTATTGTTGTCTCTACCTTCTTGCCCTTTGTGCTATTGTCTGTGCCCAATAATGTTTGTACCATGTTTTGTGCTGCTACCATGTGTTGCTACCATGTTGTTGTCATATTGTGTTGCTACGATGTTGTCTTAGGTCTCTTTATGTGGTGTTGTGTTTTCTCTCTTGTCGTGATGTGTGTTTTGTCCTATATATTTTTTATCCCAGCCCCGTCCCCGCAGGAGGACTTTTGACTTTTGGTAGGCCTTCATTGTAAATAAGAATTTGTTCTTAACTGACTTGCCTAGTAAAAATAAAAATAAATAACCCATAGCCTAGCTAACGTTAGCCACCTAGTGTGTTGGTTGGCCAGATATACAGGTGGGTAGGAAATAGCAATACCAAAAAGTCACTGTGACTCAGTTCCACTTTGACAGCCTTAACTTTGACAGCCTTAACCACTTTGACAGCCTTAACAAAAACACACAAGTGTGTGTGTGTGCTTTTGGTTTTACTATCCTTGTTGGCACCAAAATGAACGTTTGAACAAGTAGGGCCCTTTCACCAGTGTGTGTGCGACTGGATAGTTTGTTTATGGTGAAATATATTTTTTTAAATTATTAGACTCAACCAGCTGTTTTTCTGAAGGCAGTTCCCCAGCAGGTGTGGTTTTGTCACTACCGTAGCGAGGAATGTCCTGTATTGTGTTTGTGGCGATAGGGATGTTATTTGTATGGTTTAAGTGCCTCCATAGTTGAATGTACTGAAGGTGTCAGCTCAGCATTGTGCGTAGCACAGAGCGTCCAAGCTGGCTTTCCAAATTCCAACAAACCAGGCTGTTGCTGCAATTAAAACATTTGCTGCAATTATCGAATTGTTCACACCAGTGTTGTTGGAAAGTGCTCAAATAAAGAGTGAATAATTGGTTTGATGAGGCGACTACAAGTGTGAATATAATTATATATCTGTGCACCTGTCTAATGCCCAGCATGCATTGCAGAGAAACAGCAATTGAACAAACAGTTTCACTGCTTGAATTTGAACTTGCAGAAGATGTGATTCTTATGTATTTTTCAATACACTTCTTTCTCTCAAGGGTGAGCCCATCACCTTTCAGCACTTCTCCCCAGTTTCAACACCGACTTTTACAGACTACACTGACTTTGCACAGCTCAGATTCAGATTCCACTTGAGATGGAGGCTTTAGTCAGACAGAGGGAGCCAAAGCGAGAACTTAAGACAAACCCCGTGACTAGGGCTAAAATATTATTTTTTTCTGCCATGTATAATATGCAGTAATTACATCTTTCTTTGCGGGGGGTGCTCATATAGGCTTATGCCTATGCATAATCTCTAATATAAGTATGGGTGTTGTGAATTAATCATCACCTTGGAAACCGCTGTCCATTTCCTTGTGTTTAGCTTCGAAACACTATCCACAGTGACCATGTTTTCCACTCAGTTTCTTTCTTCAAAATGATCGATCACAGTGAGGTGAGTTTTAGAAGCATGATACAAGTGTTTTGATGTGATTTTCAATTTAATTTGCATTGATGTTGGAGTGGTTAGAGAGACAATAGAACGCTGAGCACAAGGCCATTAGTGACCTGACTATCACGACTCAGGATATGACCCAGATGCAGTCACAGGAGGCGGATAGTACAGTTCTCAGATGATTTACTGTATACACGTGGCAAGAAAAGGGCAGGTCGAGGACAGGCAGGGGTTTGTGATCAGGTCAGAGTTAGGCGAGTACAGGATGGCAGGCAGGCAGAGGTTCGTAATTAGGTCAGAGTCAGGCAGGTACAGGACGGCAGGCAGGCTCGGGTTCGGGGCAGGCAGAATAGTCAGAACTAGGAAACAGAACTTGAGAACAAGGAAGACGGGAAAACACGCTGGTAAGACCTGACAAGACAAACTGGCAACAGACAAACCGAGAACACAGGTATAACTACACAGGGGATAATAGGAAGATGGGCGACACCTGGATGGAGCACAAAGACAGGTGAAACAGATCAGGATGTGACACTGACTGTCTTAGTGAGTTGGGTACTACCAACGCATGTCCAGAGTGCATAAAAGGAGATTACCGTGACTCAACTTTCAAGTTGAATTTGACTGCGGTCATGACTGCCGGTGTGGTGGTAATACGGTCACTGCAACAGACCTAACGTCTTCGGGACCTTGTGTGTGCATGTGTGTGCAAATATTTTAGAGAGCCACAGTACAGGGAAACACTGACAGCATAATTGACTTGTTGGGGATGTTTCCCACAGCGATCAACGACAACACGCTGACAATGCTTTTCAGCAATGTACAGCCCCGTCGATCTGTGCTGCTGCGTTAGTATGAATACACAATACATGAGCCTTCAGGGGTGAGTTTAAGAGTGACTGCAGACGAGAACCACCCATAGGACTCAATAACACAGGTCAAAGGTGGGAGCACTCTTAAATGTCAGAGAGAAAGAGGGAGAGAAGAGGTAAGAGACCAAAGACCGATTCGTGTGAACACTTGAATTACTTGTGCAGATCTCAATTTAGGATTCAGGCCTAAGAAAATCCGTATTCTGTTCCACATTACCCTCTATTCCAGTTGCTTCTCTCCCCCCTGCACCTGACCCCTGATGTTAGAGGACACCAGTAGAGCTAAACAGGAAAACATGTCCCCGATATAGCCATATATAGGCTCTGGCCCCGGTAAAAGGCTGCATCCTTCCCTCAAGTAATTTTACAGTCCAGTTCCTATACTTGGAGTAAGTAGGTAGCCTGGGGTTTGTGCATTGTATTCTATCATGCATTAGATAGTAATGATAGCTTTCCTTAGTAGTACATCAATCAATCAAATGTATTTATAAAGCCCTTTTTACATCAGCAGATGTCAAAGTGCTTATACAGAAACTCAGCCTAAAACCACAAACGGCAAGCAATGCGGATGTAGAAGCACAGTGGCCAAGAAAACCCCCCTAGAAAGGCAGGAACCCGGAAGAAACCTAGAGAGACAAAGGCTCTGAGGGGTGGCCAGTCCTCTACATAAGCGCAAAGACATGTTAATATCTTTGCACCTTAGAAAGAAAGGTTATTTGGGGTTCTATATTACACGTTTTCTTTTCAGATTGTTGGAAAGCAGCTTTTTTAATCAAGCCATCTCATCTATTGTTTTCTTGAGCAGGAGGTTACTTTGCTTACCTGAGGGTTTACTGCACTGCGCCATGCTGCCCTTTCATGTGAACATACACGGATGACAATTGCCTTATCAAGGCCTAATAAATCCTCTTTGGGCTAGGTGGGATGCTAGCGACCCACCTCGACAACATCCAGTGAATTGCAGAGCACAAAATTCAAAATCGTAATATTAAACAATCATGAAAATACAAGTGTCTTACATCGTTTAAAAGCTTAACTTCTGTAATCCAACCGCGTTGTCAGATTTCAAAAAGGCTTTACGGCGAAAGCATACCAGGAAATTATCTGAGGACAGCGCCCCGCATATACCAGCGTTAAAAACATTTTCCAAACCAGCAGAGGCGTCACAAAAATCAGAAATTGCGATAAAATAAATCACTTACCTTTGAAGATCTTCCTCTGTTTGCAATCCCAAGGGTCCCAGCTACACAACAAATGGTTGTTTTGTTCGATAAAGTCCTTCTTTATATCCCCAAAAAGTTTAGTTGGCGCGTTTGATTCAGTAATCCACCCATTCAACATGCAGACAAAGGAATCCCAAAAGTTACCGGTAAACTTCATCCAAACAAGTCAAGCAACATTTCTAATCAATCCTCAGGTACCCTAATATATAAACAATACAATTTAAGACGGAATGTAGTATGTTCAATACCGGAGATAAATAACGACGTGCACGCCCTCATTCACGCGCCACAAGACTAGAGTCCTAACGAGGGACACCTTAGAAAAACTACAAATACTTGCTAATTTTTCAAAAAAACAAGCCTGAATCCCTTTCTAAAGACTGTTGACATCTAGTGGAAGCCATAGGAACTGCAATCTGGGAGGAATTCCTTTGAAAATCCCATAGACTAGCTTTGAACTAGCCTGTGACCTAAAAAAAAAGAAATCCGGATGGGTTCTCCTCGGGTTTTCACCTGACATATCAGTTCTGTTATACTCACCTACATTATTTTAACAGTTTAGAAACTTCAGAGGGTTGTCAATCAAATGCTATCAATTATATGCATATCCTAGCTTCTGGGCCTGAGTAACAGGCAGTTTACTTTGGGCACGTCAGTCATCCGAACTTCCGAATACTGCCCCCTAGCCCAAAGAGGATAAAGGCATTGTTTGGAAACATTTGCAGCATTTTCCAAAATTCTCTTATCTTATTCTTGTTCTCTCACTCATGCGCGCGCACGCCTGCACGCACACAGACACACATGCACATAGACACACACGCACACACGCAGATACACACACTCACACAGACACACACTCATTAAGTGGCAATGGACCAGTTCTTATTTTTGGCTGAGGCAGGACAAGCCAGAATAAACATAAACAACGTTCTGTCAATTCCCTCTCACTGACTCCCAGCAGTGCCATGAACAGCTAAAACAAATGAACTGAGATCAAATGAACTGAGAGAAATTCCTAGAGTGGCCAAACCACTGCCCATCCTCTTCATGCTTTGTGACTCTCGCTAGCTCTCTCTCTCTCTCGCTCTCCCTACCTCTTTCTGTCTCTCTCTCTCCCTCTCTCTCCCAGAACATCTGAGGAATGAAGGCAGCATTGGCAGTGCTGTCCATGGACTAACAGGCCGTGAGAAGACCCAGGTGTGTCAGAGCAGTGATCCACTAAGTGCCCACTAGTGTGTTAGCTAGCGCTGATGTTTTCCTCCTACACAATATCTGTCTGATATCTGTGAGGAAGAGCCGCAAAAACATCTTATTGTTATTCACAGGTTAGGCTTAACAGTTTCTACACATACACAGGGTCTATAAAATTGTAATTTCAGATGTGATGATATTTCCCAACCTCTACTATTGGCCAATAAATTAATTAATGTGCTGAGCAACATTAGCGAAAGGTTGAAAATGTATGCTTCGTGCTTATACACTCTTAGAAAAAAAGGAGCTATCTAGTACCTATAAAATGGTTCTTTGGCTGTCCCCATCCCCATAGGAGAACCCTTATTGGTTCCAGGTATAACCCTTTTGGTTCCAAGTAGAACCCTTTTGGGTTCCATGTAGGACCCTTTCCACAGAGGGTTCTACATGGAACGCACAAGGGTTCCACATGGAACCAAAAAGTGTTCTCCCTGGAACCAAAAAGGGTTCTCCTATAGGGATAGCCTAAGACCCCTTTTATAATCCTTTTTTTCTAAGAGTGTTCTATTTGCATCTTATACAATCTCGGGTTCATGTAACACTGGGGAAGTTGAGGGAAATAAGCATTTCATTCAATAAGGAAGTTAACTGCATAATGCTGAGAGTCCTTTTGGCAGCCATCCGTCGAACAAGTGGTTTCTTCTATTCATGCTATCTTTTTTTAACATCCAAGTTTAACAAGTTCACCCTGGGCAGATGGAGCGTGGGCAAGATCCCCCAGAGGGCAACACATAAAAATGTTTAAAAAATGTAAAAACCAACATGATAATGAAAAATATTAAAGGGAAGAGGTCCCCTGCGTTGGATCTGAATGCGTGGAGAGAAAGATGCTGTGTGTTTGTGTGTGTGTGTGTTCGGGTCAGTCATTCATGGTGAGCATCTGAATGCATCATGGCACCAGATGGTGCCATGCATGTTTTTGCTCAGCTCACCCCCTGCCTGTTTGTTTTTTCTCATCCATAAACAATCCATACTCAATCCATGTTTTCTTCCTCCTCTCTTCTTTGTTGGCTCAATGGACGCCGGGTGGGAGGTGAACTTTCTTGTTTAACTGGCACAGTCATTCCATCGTTTCTGTTTGAAGTTTTATGTTTTCCTTCATGCCCTCTTTCATTTTTACTCATTTGTTTCTTTGCTACACCCTGTGGTGAATGTTTTCTGTTCAGATTTTTTTTAAATAAAGGTTTCCTCACTTTCTCCATTGTCATATGAATCGAAGAAACTGTCAATTTGTATGAACATGGCCAGAAACTGGGTCCATTTTTTGGAACGCATACACAACACAACACTTTCCCAAAGTTTTACTTCCTAGTGGGGATTCACTTTCAAGCAAACTTACATGCCCTAAAATAAGAACACTTGAGTGTTGTTTTGAAAAGTTGAACATTAGGTCAAATCCTTGTCAGAAAAAAACGAACTACCTTGACCTTGGAAACCACTGAGATACTTAATTGGATGAGCAAGTTGAGCTACTTCTGCACGTTGAGAGACATAACCACAGAAATGCTCAGACAGCATATCACTGATCCTAAACCATTATCACTCAACATGAACAACAGACTTTAAACCAGCCTATGAGGGCTCCTTCAGTCTACACCGCTATCGCTTTCTGATGGTGTTCGATTCCAGTGGTTAGTCCAGTCCTGTCCGTTTGCTAAGATTAAAAGATGAAAGATCTTGGCCTTAGCCAATCATCAGGAAATCAATGGTCCTGCCCTCTACATCTCTCCTGTCCAACAGTAAAGGGTTCACAATTCACACACGCATCTGTACACACACACACGACACACACACACACACACACACACACACACACACACACACACACACACACACACACACACACACACACACACACACACTGCAGGTTGAAGTATTGTGAAAGGGATAGAGCTGAACTTCTTTTATATACCCCCACAGCAACATTAGAATGCTTAAAAAAACACAACCTATTAAATTTTTTTCCAGTCTGATGAAAGCAGACTAGAATCCTCTCAATGAGATGAACTTCTGCTTTATGTCATCTGAATCTTGCGAGACTAGTCTGACATAAGTCTACAGACTTATGTCACACTTGCATTTTCTTGTTTTCTATTGTCTACTTTCCTCTCTATGAATAGGGATGTGTTAATGTGTTAATTCCTATGCCGTTGCTGGTTTGTTTTGGGAGCGGCCTCCTCAGCCTGCGGCACTAGCACATTAGTCTTGTTGAGGTACCCCTTTAATCCACGTCAGAATCTTTTAACTAGGGTGGAATTTCAGCAAGCCTGGAAACAAACAAAGAATAGCTCTACTCTCCCTGTGGGCAGAACGGGAATAGGAATCGTGTTTAGAATCACTCCCATTAATGCCACATTGCCTGAAGATCTCTACCCAAAGGCTCTGCAAAAATACCACTGGCCCCTTGTTCAATTATTCTTTCATGACGCGCCAATTGTTTCCTCCTTCAAGGTCTTCATGGCGTGTTGTTCTGGTGGTGCTTGTGAGGAGACGGTTGTTGTCTTCAACCCTGTCCTCAGCCCATTAACACAAGACACTTTCCAAATACTCTACGCCTTTTAAACCTGTTCTTCAAAGACAAAAGATGGCCCTTTTAGACGAGTTGATTAGAATCGTCTCACGTAGTATTGTTTTATATATGAGTTTGCTACTATCAACCTAACAACAGGTGTAGGATTTAATTTGATCACTCTCTTGTTGCTGAGAATCTTTCTACGCCACGGGAAATGCAGCTGAGCTTCATGATTTACATAAATTCATTGAAAACCTATACTAAAACACGGTTATATTAACAGTATTGCACTTTTCATGTAGCCTACTTTTGTCCAGCGAATAACCTAACCACCGATCAAGCAACATAATGGACTAAACATTAAAATCCAGTTGCTGCAGGATTGTTTTGCTACAACAATACTGGTCAAATGTAAGATCCTACATCTGTACTTTATTGCTAGACCCATCTTATGATGCTCCAATAATACCCTGTCCCAACCTCACCCCTTACCCACAAGGAAAAGCTAATGTACAAATAATTCAAGGTGGGCCTAAGATTCGAGCCCATGCCACAAAGATGCAACAATGCTACGACAAAGCCGTTTGGTGCGGGCCTCTCTCGAGGTTCAGCAAACTACCTCCATTTATTAGCTTTTTTTCCAGAAGAAATTCTAATATAAACAGCATTAGTGTTGGAGGATGGTAGGCAGGTCAGGGGGCTGTGGGATTGGTTATGGTGAAAAAACATCCTGCTCTCCCAAGCTTTTTCTATGCCCGAACGGGATGGAAAGAGAGACTGAGAGCCGCCTTGTGGTACTGAGGTGAAAATGGGAAGGATCTCCATTTACGCACCTGGGAGCGATCCCTGCATTACGAAACCCCTTGTAGTCCGCATGGCCTTGGTTATGAGGTACTGCGATTTGTTAAGGAAAAGGGAGCTGGGAGTCGTGGCCATGGGGCGACAATTTAAATCTCAACCCATTTTGCAAATACTGTGCTAAGGTGCTATATATACACAATCTAAAGAAACGTTTTGGCTGTCCACACAGCAGAACCCTTTGAAGAACCATTTTTAGAATCCTTTCCACCTTTTCCCTTTCCATACCCTTTCCTTTTCCCTCTCGACATGGAACCCAAAAGGGTCCTACCTGGAACCAAAAATGGTTTTCCGATGGGGACAGCCAAAGAACACTTTTGGAACTATTTTCTTCTGAGTGTGGATTGGAAGCCATTAAAATAGGTAATATGAGGTAAATCTCCTCCACTTGCAGTATCTCATTTGATTGGTGTATAATGTATAGTAATAATTAAGTAGAAGAGATGGATGCTAGTCTATTGTGACAAAAGGCCAGGTTCAAAGGGTAAAAGGCTGGATTTTTTAAAACCAGGGTAATGGGTCAGTGGCGCTGGTATTTAAAACTCTTAAATTGGAGCGATTCGCAAAGACAAAAAGATGGGGCACCATTTTTCAGTGTTGTATCCTTTTGCTGTGTTATGACAACTTTCATATTCAGTGACATCTCTTGATGTACCCATTCCCCGCCATCCATAATAATTGTATTAGACTTGCACTAGTAGAAGAGCATACTAGAAACTCTCAAAAAGGTAATGACTGTTTCATCAGCGCATGGAACACCTATTCTAAACTTTTCTTTGTCAAAGGTTCATTGTTAGCTCCCTGAAATTTGAAATAGTGTATAGATGTCGTCAGGCGCAGCAGGAGGCATGACAAATTGCTGTTCAAATAACAAAGGATGAAGAGAAAATGGAAAATAAATGGCAAAACACATAAGCAGCCTGATTTTGTCAAAAAGGCCCTCCAAAAAAACAGCAATCTTCTTCCAAATCTGAAAGAAAAACACCCACTACTAGTTGGGGGAGGGAAAGAGCCGAAAGCACTAAAAAGCTCTCTTATTCTGGCAGTCTTTTATATTTTTTAAATTATCTGAAATGATAGTGATAGAAAACAGTTGAACGGTTACAATTTCTTCATTTTGCTTTAAAAGTATGCATTTGTTTTTCAAGTTGTTGGATAGAGACCAGAAGAAACTTGACTTTACAAACAGAAAATAAAAGGGAAGTAAAATCGGGCCAGTACAAGTAGGTTGTTTCCCAGACTTGAAACGCTACTTGAATAAGTCATGTCCCTCATCTATTGGGGTTGACAAATTCTTATCCTATTCTTTAAATTCCTGTCACTCTGACAGGGTCAAATGCGGGCACTATCCCCCTCAGTGAATTTAATTAATTTATCTGAGAGCCTCAAAAGGTTCCACAGCTGCAACATCGAGAGCATCCTGACGGGTTGCATCACTGCCTGGTATGGCAATTGCTCGGCCTCTGACCGCAAGGCACTACAGAGGGTAGTGCGTACGGCCCAGTACATCACTGGGGCTAAGCTGCCTGCCATCCAGGACCTCTACACCAGGCGGTATCAGAGGAAGGCCCTAAAAATGGTCAAAGACCCCAACCACCCCAGTCATAGACTGTTCTCTCTGCTACCGCATGGCAAGCGGTACCGGATTGCCAAGTCTAGGACAAAAAGGTTTCTCAACAGTTTTTACCCCCAAGCCATAAGACTCCTGAACGGGTAATCAAATGGCTATCCGGACTATTTACATTGTGTGCTCCCCCAACCCCTCTTTTTACGCTGCTGCTACTCTCTGTTTATCATATATGCATAGTCACTTTAACTGTAACATTAATGTACATACTACCTCAATTGGGCCGACCAACCAGTGCTCCCGCACATTGGCTAATCGGGCTATCTGCATTGTGTCCCGCCACCCACCACCCGCCAACCCCTCTTTTATGCTACTGCTACTCTCTGTTCATCATATATGCATTGTCGTGTCTTTGGCTATGCCGGATTAAGTGATATGACATGCTATTCTATAAAATAATTTCTCTGTAATTAATATTACCTGATTAAGCTAATCAGGTAAATGTAATTAACTAGAAAGTCGGGGCACCACGAAATAATGTTTATAGAGCTGTTATCTTCCGAATAAATTCTTAAAGACCTAGTAATCTTTTACATCAGTAGCAGTCAATATTTAATCAACACTTTATTCAGTCTCATCTGAAAGTTGTAAATTCTTGGTTATTTTCACGAACCCTTGTTAACAAGTTGAATCAGCAATACAAAATTTGGTTTAATTATTTATTTACTAAATACCGAAATAATCACACAGAATTACATCTACACAGAATGGATCATACATTGATTACAAATTATGTCTTAAAGGAAAACGTCCCTTGTGGACGGAACAGATATGACGGCTGGTTACACAAAGAAAGGGGGTTGGGTTTTGAATGAAAGAGCGGGAAGACTGAGGAACAAAAATATTTTGTTCCGTAGGCAGCTATGCTATCGTAAATACAGTATCTTATGCATTCTAAATAACCGCCCATATAGCCTGTCTTTTTACTGTTGTTTTATTTCTTTACTTACCTATTGTTCACCTAACACCTTTTTTGCACTATTGGTTAGAGCCTGTAAGTAAGCATTTCACTGTAAGGTCTACACCTGTTGTATTCGGCGCACGTGACAAATAAACTTTGATTTGGTGTTGGAGTCGTGCCTGGCCGTGTAGTCATGAGTGAACAGGGAATACAGGAGGGGACTGAGCACGTACACCTGAGGGGCCCCCGTGTTGAGGATCAGTGTGGCAGATGTGTTGTTACCTACCCTTACCACCTGGGGCGGCCCGTCAGGAAGTCCAGGATCCAGTTGCAGAGGGAGGTGTTTAGTCCCAAGGTCCTTAGCTTAGTGAAGAGCTTTGAGGGCACTATGGTGTTGAACGCTGAGCTGTAGTCAATGAATAGCATTCTCACATAGGTGTTCCTTTTGTCCAGATGTGAAAGGGCAGTGCGGAGTGCAATAGAGATTGCATCATCTGTGATCTGTTGGTGCGGTATGCAAATTGGAGTGGGTCTAGGGTTTCTGGGATAATGGTGTTGAGGTGAGCCATGACCAGCCTTTCAAAGCATTTCATGACGACAGACGTAAGTGCTACGGGTCGGTAGTCATTTAGGCAGGTTACCTTAGTCCCCCTGGGCCCAAGAACACTATGATGGTCTGCTTGAAACATGTTGGTATTACAGACTCAGACAGAGAGAGGTTGAAAATGTCAGTGAAGACACTTGCCAGTTGGTCAGCGTATGCTCGAAGTACACGTCCTGGTATTCCGTCTGGCCCTGCAGCCTTGTGAATGTTGACCTGTTTAAAGGTCTTACTCACATTGGCTACGGAGAGAGTGATCACATCCCGGAACATATTCCACTCTGGGCTAGCAAAGCAGTCCTGTAGTTTAGCATCTGCTTCATCTGACCACTTTTTTAAAGACCGAGTCACTGGTGCTTCCTGCTTAAATGTTTGCTTGTAAGCAGGAATCAGGAGGATAGAGTTGTGGTCGGATTTACTAAATGGAGGGCGACGGAGAGCTTTGTACGCATCTCTGTGTGTGGGGTAAAAGTGATCTAGAATTTTTTGCCCTCTGGTTGCACATTTAACATGCTGATAGAAAGGAGTTCAAACTGATTTAAGTTTCCCTGCATTAATGTCCCCGGCCACTAGGAGTGCCGCATCTGGATGAGCGTTTTCCTGTTTGCTTATGGCGGGATATGGCTCATTTAGTGTGGTTTTAGAGACTTCCTTAGATATTGTGCACCAGCTGTACATATATGCATAGGCCCCCGCCCCGTGTCTTACCAGAGGCTGCTGTTCTATCCTGTAGGAAGACATATTGAGTAGTAATTGTCTCTGTTCTAATAACAGTATTGTATAGAGAATTACACAGTAATATACAACCCTGAGCTGCTACAGGCATTTGATTCTGTATTGAACAAAAATATAAATGTAACATCCAAAAATGTCAAATATTTTACTGAGTTACATATAAGGAAATCAGTTAATTCAAATAAATTCACTAGGCCCTAATCTATGGATTTCACATGACTGGACAGGGGTGCAGCCATAGGTGGGCCTGGGAGGGCATAGGCCCACACACTGGGGAGCCAGGCCAGGCCAAGCCAACCAGAATTAGGTTTTCCCCACAAAAGGGCTTTATTACAGACAGAAACACTCCTCAGCACCCCCTCAGACGATCCCACAGGGGAAGAAGCCGGATGTGGAGGTCCTGGGCTGGTGTGGCTACACGTGGTCTGCGGTTGTGAGGCCGGTTGGACGTACTGACAAATTCCCTGAAACGACGTGAGGCAGCTTATGGTAGAGAAATTAACATAACATTCTCTGGCAACAGCTCTGGTGGACATTCCTGCAGTCAGCATGCCATTTGCACAATCCCTCAACTTGACACATCTGTGTCATTGTGTTGTGCAAGAAAACTGCACATTTTAAAGAGGCCTTTTATTGTCCCCAGCACAAGTTGCACCTGTGTAATGATCATGCCGTTTAATCAGCTTCTTGATATGTCACACCTGTCAGGTGGATGGATTATCTTGGCAAAAGAGAAATGCATTTCAGCTCATGAATCATTGGACCAGCACTTTACATGTTGTGTTTAAATTTTTGTTCAGTGTATTATGAATGAATTGTGGTAAAACATCATCAGACATTATGCTGTGAGTGAGTATTTCACCTTACACCAAAAGACGGAGGTACAAGAACTAAGAACAAAAAACATGTAGAGAAAGAAAGATAGGAAGATAACTTCAACAAATTGGGAAAATATGGAGGGAGAGGGAAGGAGAGAGGGAGATGAGCCATTTAGTGGCTTACATAAGGAAGCCTCTCCTGCCACCACCCTTATTGTCCTAATAAGCATAGTGACTATCGCATCGTCAAAACAACTCTAACATGCCTGAGGTATTTTTCTATCTGGGTTGTTTGTGTGGGGGTGAAAAGACCTACAGCCATTGACACACCAGACACTCCTGTCTGGCAGGCTGGCCCCTTGTCACGGCCGTCTGTTGAAGAAGGTGTGGACCAAAGCGCAGCGTTGTAAGTGTTCATGCTTTTTTTTATTCAATCTGAACACTGAGACAAAATAACCAAAAATAGAACAACACGAAAAGAGTTATGTCTGGTGCAGACACAAAACAGAAAACAACTACCCACAAATACCATGTGGGAAAAAGCTACCTAAGTATGGTTCTCAATCAGAGACAACGATAGACAGCTGCCTCTGATTGAGATCCACACCCGGCCAAACAACAAAGAAATACAAAACATAGAAAATGAACATAGAATGCCCACCCAAATCACACCCTGACCAAACCAAAATAGAGACATAAAAATATCTCTTCGGTCAGGGCGTGACAGTACCCCCCCCCAAAGGTGCGGACTCCGGCCGCAAAACCTGAACCTATAGGGGAGGGTCTGGGTGGGCATTTCTCCGCAGTGGGGCCTCTGGTGAGGGACGTAGACCCCGCTCCACCTCTGTCTCGGCCCACTTAGGTGGCGCCTCTAGAGCGGGGACCCTCGCCTCCGACCCCGGACTGGGCACCCTTGTAGCGGGCCCCGGACTGGGGACCCTTGTTGTGGGGGCCGAACTGGGCACCCTCGTTGTGGGGGCCGAACTGGGCACCCTCGTTGCGGGGGCCGAACTAGGCACCCTTGTAGCGGGCCCCAGAGTGAAGGGCGCCTCTGGAAGCTCCGGACTGGAGGGCGCTTCTGGAAGCTCCGGACTGGAGGGCGCCTCTGGAAGCTCCGGACTGGAGGGCGCCGCTGGAGGCTCCGGGCTGGAGACCGCCCTGTTCTCCGTCAGGGCGTGACACCCCTGCTCTGCAGACAAGGGGTAGGTGGTATCTCTGACCTCCAATACAAAAACATAAGGGGGCACTGAAGTGAGCCCTGGGGTGGGGTCTGAGGTGAGTTGAATTTCAGTGTGTATGCATGACAGAGAGCTGAAGCTCTCTCTCTCCTCTTGAGTGACACAGTGTTGACATTCGAGGACACTTGATGACAATGTACCCAGGCTAGAGGGCACCCACTCAGTCCTACATCTCACTCATCTTAATCACTTCAACCATATTCAACAAGATCCCAATGTCATGCAAAGTGCTGAATGAGATTACTAACAACTGCTGTGGGGGAGAAATTTTTTTTTTTTTTAAACACTTGAACATGTCCTGCTGTAGCTAACATAAGGTGAAGTGAGACATTGAATAGAAATGTCCTTGCTACATGAAGGTTGACAGGAAAGCAACGAGTGTCATTGTCAAACTTGTCATTGGTGTGAGTGTGTAGTGACATTTATTGGTCAGCCATCTAGAGTAGAGCGGCAGGTAGCCTAGCGGTTAAGTGCGTTGTGCCAGTAACCAAAAGTTTGCTGGTTCGAATCCCCGAACTGGCAAGGTGGAAAGATCTGCTGTTCTGCCCTTGAGCAAGGCAGTTAACACCCAACAACTGCCCTTGGGTGCTGATGATGTTGATTACCACCCACACATCTCAGATTCAGAGGGGTTTTGTTAGCTGCAAAATACACATTTTAGTTGTGCAGGTATCCCCTTTACCTTACACAACATTGGATTTGGAAGGTGAAAGCCTTGTCCTATTTGTTTGTGCAGTCAGCCAATTCCACTGGTCGTTGACAGACTGCACCAAAAAAATCTGGGACCAGGCTATAGGCCAAAGTGTATGTTTGTATTTGTGGCTCGATGCTGGATACCAGCAGTAGGTTAAACCCTAGCTCCACCTCTGACCCTTGCCAAAACCCTAACCCTAGTTTTATGTCCACACAATGGCTCAACCCTTAAACTAACCATTCCCCACATGTGTCAGATCTTGAATCCAGTAGGACTAATATCCCGGAAGCAATGTTGAGATTTCCTTTGTGTGTGTGTGTGTGTGTGTGTGATGTTCTAAAGTCCAGGTAGACTGTGGACAACTAGCCCTGACTGGAGGGGGGAAACGCTTCATAGTGTTTCATTGGAGTCTAGTTAGAGTCAGCATAAAAAAAAGTGGGGAGAGGCAATACCTGGGCCTGTTCAGGAGGACACACCAGAGGAAAAGATATATGAAAATCAGTCATGTTCATTACCATAGAAGAAAATGGATTGAAACAGGGAGGATGTCATGAAGCTGATGTCCATGTCTGTGTAACGAAACTCTAGTTCTTCCTCCTCCTCGGACGAGGAGAGAGGGATCGGAAGACCAATTTGCAGCGAGGTATGATGACATAATGAACTTTATTAACAAGACGAAACTAAACACACGAAGAACACTTGATAATTTTACAAAACAACAAAACGAAGTAGACAGACCTGAACGAGAGAACTTACATAAAACATGAAGAACGCACGAACAGGAACAGACTACATATACTAACGACAACGAAACAGTCCCGTGTGGTGCGAACATACACTGACACGGAAGACAACCACCCACAAACAAACAGTGTGAAACAGCCAACCTATATATGGTTCTCAATCAGAGGAAAACGTCAAACACCTGTCTCTGATTGAGAACCATATAAGGCTAATTTCAAGTGACCTAAACAAGAAACACAAAACATATAATGCCCACCCCAACTCACGCCCTGACCAACTAAACACATACAAAAAATAACATAAAACAGGTCAGGAACGTGACAGTCTGAATAATTCAATCAAAGTCAAATGAGTCACTGATTTAAAACTGTTGATTTAAAAAGCAATTGTAAATGCAGAATGGTTCTCCGTTATTTTGATTGTTTGGTTGTTGTAACCTCAGACCCCGCGCCAGAACAAATCAGTTGGATGGGCATTTGATTTCCGTAGGCGGGTCCGTTTTTTTCACGGGACCTCCTGTGTGCACGCGCCTGCACGCGTTGTTTAAATGGCTGTAATAGTAAAGACCATACGCAGCTCGTGCATTTCAAGTTTGGGGAAGCTTACAATTTATCCTACCATTTCTACCGTTCTGCATGCCAGTTATGAATATTTATATAAGCCATGCACATTTTCGTGGGAACAGTTAAGCAATAAGGCCCGAGGAGGTGTGGTATATGGCCAATATACCACGGCTAAGGGCTGTTCTTATGCATGACGCAACACAGAGTGCCTGGACTCTGCCCTTATCTGTGGTATATTGGCCATATATCACAAACCCCTGAGGATGCCTTATTGCTATTATAAACTGGTTACCAACGTAATTAGAGCAGTAAAAATACATGTTTTGTCATACCCGTGGTATACGGTCTGATATACCACGGCTGCCAGCCAATCAGCATTCAGGGCTCGACCCACCCAGTCTATAATTTCATTTAAATAATAATGTTTTAGTTTCTCAATCATTGTCACTATCACGGATTCCCAAGGTACTGCTGCTCATTCCGTGCACCAGTTCCGGAGGTCTACATCACCGGGTTCTAGGCGTCACTGAACTGTCTCATTACGCACACCTGATTCCAATTTCCCTGATTAGTAATTGTACATATGGTGCCCTCTGTTCACCATTGTTTGGTAGGTTATTGTTTACATGTCCCTCGGTCTTGTGAGTACCTGTGCTTTGTTGTTTTGGCTTTTGTGCTGCGTGTATTGTGTACTCGTTATTACGGGTCTCGTCCCTTGTAGCATTGTACACTTGTTATTTCGGGTCTCGTCCCGTGTAGTGTTATTACGGGTCTCGTCCCGTGTAATCTTTAGATATGTTCCTGCACCTGTCTCCGATCATTATACAACATGGTTAATCATAAAAATTGGAAGTCAAATTATAAAAATCTAAAAGTGAAAATTAAACTATGGCGAGAGCACTAGCCACATGGACACATTAATACACTTTGGTCCATTGGCGGCTAAAGAAATGAGCATATAGAACTCAGAGATAGCCTATAGGCCAATACAGCAGTAGGCCTATACCTTCCATCATCAACTAAGTAAAATACATAGGCCTAAAGCCGACAAATAAAAACAGTAAAAAATATCCTGATAAATTCTGGTTCTTTCAATCACATTCATCTCTCTTCTCCGCCTGTCTCCCTCCCTTTCCATCTGTCTTGACTTGCGCTATTGCTAGTGAAGTTCAACATTGTATAAAAATATCACAGGGTCCAGCCCTGTCACGCCTGCTCCCGCTCTCCCTCCCTGGCGCTCGAGGGCGCCAGGCTGCCCAGCATTACACACTCCTGCTTCCCTCGTCACGCGCATCAGCGATTCATTGGACTCACCTGGAATCAATCACCTGTGTTATTACCTCCCTATATCTGTCTGTTCCCCAGCTCTGTTCCCTGCTTCTGCATTTATTGTCGTCATGTCGTTTTGTTCCCCCTGTTCTGACGCTGTTCCTGTTCTGTCCATTCATTAAATGTTCACTCCCTGTACCTGCTTCTCATCTCCAGCATCGGTTCTTACAGAATGCAGAAGCCACCAAATGAAGCATCGGGGAGTACTTGTCACGACTTCCGCCGAAGTCGGCCCTTCTCCTTGTTCGGGTGGTGTTCGGCGGTCGACGTCACCGGCTTTCTAGTCACCATCGATCCATTTTTCAGTTTCGTTTTGTTTTGTCTGTATTATACACACCTGGTTTCAATTCCCCCCATCATGTTCCCTATTTAACCCTCTGGCTTTCATTTCTGTTTGTCCGTGATTGTTTGTGCGTTAGGTGTTGTATTTGATACGTGTACGTATCTGTTTATTTTCCATTTGTGGAATTGTGCATTTATTTTGAGTAAAACTCTGTGGTTTCGCTCAACACCTGTGTCCTGCGTTTGACTCCAAATATTCTCCGCACACAACCCTGACAGTACTGGCTTTTCGGTTGGTGATGACGCCGGATCCGCCACCGATGGAACCGGGGGTGCCTCAGCTGGCTCATCGGGCTTCCACGCCCTAGCTGGCTCGAGAGATTTCCTTGCCCCGCTTGGCTCGGCAGGAGCCCATCCCACGTCAGCCGGATCGTCAGGTTTTTACGCCTCAGCCGGCTCATCGGGCTCCCACGCCTCAACGGACCCAAAGGCTTTCATGCCTCCGACAGATTGGCAGGTATTACTGTATCATCAGGATTACTGCTGATGATATCTGTAAATGTGCGTGTACACCCTGGCCCATCTTCTGTTGCTAGCCCCAACTCTGACTTGTACTGCTCTCATAAAAGCCTGTTTTTTCTCCACGTTAACACTAGAAGCTTATTACCTAAAATGTATCAATTGAAAGTGTGGGTTCACAGCTCCAATCCAGACGTGTTGGTCATTACTGAGACGTGGTTAAGGAAGAGTGTTTTGAACACTGATGTTAACCTTTCTAGTTATAACCTTTTTCGGCAAGACAGATCTTTCAAAGGTGGTGGAGTGGCAGTCTTTACCAAGGAACACCTTCAGTGCTCGGTTGTCTCCACCAAATCTGTCCCCACACGATTTGATTTTCTGGTTTCAAGCATTAAACGTTCAAATAGCTCTTTGTTGACTGTTGCTGGGTGTTATCGTCCACCATCAGCAGCGGTCTGAATTTGTCCTGCTAGGTGACCTAAACTGGGACATGCTTAAACCACCTGACCAAGTCCTAAAGCAATGGGACTCCCTAAATCTTTCTCCGATTTATTACCAATCCCACAGAGTAGGACTCCAAACACCCAGAAAAGGCTACTCTCCTTGATGTTATCCTCACAAATAATCCTGATAGGTATCAGTCTGGTGTTTTTCTGTAATAACCTTAGTGATCACTGTTTTACAGCCTGTGTTCGTAATGGCTGCCCAGTGAAACGACCTGTCCTGATTTGTCATAGACGCTTGCTAAAAAAACCTTAATGAGCAAGCCTTCCTTCATGACCTGGTCTCTAAACTTGTATAGAATTGCTTGATCCCCTCTGTCGAAGACGCTTGGACCTTCTTTTTAAAGTATTATCAGTGGTATTGTTAACAAACATAAATAAAGAAAATTAAAAACAGGTTCAGCCCCTGGTTTGACCGTGATCTGGTTACTCCACCTCAAGAATTCCATTTGGCGAAAGGCCTGCACACGCACACTCAGGCTGACTGGCTCTCGTTCAGGCAAATGAGAAATAAGTGCACTCAGGCTATCCGGAAGGCCAAAGTGAGTTACTTTAAGGAGCAGTTCTCTCTAAAATGGGTCTACCCCAATAAACCCAGCTGCCCATGTCCCTTAATGTTGATGATGTGGTTTCTACTGACAAGGAGCACATGGCTGAGCTCTTTAATCACCACTTCATTAAGTCAGGATTCCTATTTGACTCAGCAATGCCTCATTGCCTGTACAACATTTCCTCATCTCCCACCCCTTCTAATGTGACTAGGCCCGATGCTCCTCCCTCTTTTCCCCTGCACCAATACAACATTTCTCCCTGCATGCGGTCACTGAGTCCGAGGTGCTATAGGGGCTCCTGAAACTTGACCCCCCAAAAACATCTGGGTCAGATGGTTTAGATCCTTTCTTCTTTAAGGTTGCAGACCCTATCGTCGCCAAGCCTATCTCTGACCTTTTTAACCGGTCTCTCCTCTCTGGGGAGGTTCCCATTGCTTGGAAGGCAGCCATGGTGCACCCTTTATTCAAAGGGGGAGATCAAGGCCAATTTTTATTTGGCCAAGTTTATCGAAAGTGTTGGAAAAACTTGCCATCTTGATGTCTATAGTATTCTCTCTGGTATGCAATCTGGTTTCCGCTCAGGTTATGGATGTGTCACTGCAACCTTAAAGGTCCTAAATGATGTCATCATTGCCCTTGATTCTAAGCAATGTTGTGCTGCTATTTTTATTGACTTGGCCAAAGCTTTTGATTCGATAGACCAATCCATTATTGTGAGCCAGCTAAGGAGTATTGGTGTCTCTGAGGGGTCTTTTGGCCTGGTTTGCTAACTACCTCTCTTTATGTAGTGTTGTGGTGTCTCTCTTGTCGTGATGTGTGTGTTGTCCTATATTTGTTTTTTTATAATCCCAGTCCCCGTCCCCGCAGGAGGCCTTTTGGTAGGCTGTCATTGTAAGTAAGAATTTGTGTAACTAGCTTGCCTAGTTAAATAAAAATAAAATGTCTACATGCGCTACCCAAATTGCGGGCTTCCCAAACACACTTGTGATTTGAAACAATTCACAGCAAAAAATTATCCTCTGTGGCTAAGTCAAGCTACCTGGTTAAGTATTTTGAATGGTTTTATTTAGATGGCAGTAATTATGTAATTTTGGCAAAACTTCAATTTACTTTCAGGAAATCCAACATCAGTGGGTTTACTGCCTTGTTCAGGTGCAGAACAACAGATTTTTACCTTGTCAGCTCGGGGATTCGATCTTGCAACCTTTCAGTTACTAGTCCAACGCTTTAACCACTAGGCTACCTGCCGCCTCCTCTATATGTCACCCATGTATCTGCTGTTCTGGCCAGAAGTAGTATGACATGCCGTACTCTTTTGGTTCAGATAGCATCAGATACTGTACATTGTCTAACATACTGAGACGGGCCTGTGTCATGACACTGTACCATCCGTCAGTCTTCACTTGCTGCAACATTTCACTCATTCAACAATACTCCCTCAATGGGCCAGAAGGTTATGTCACAATGTGGAACCTTAACTGGTCTGAGACTAATGAGAGAGGCTAATGTGCCTGTGGCTCTGCTGGTGCTGGTATTATAGTGCTTTAGCCACACCGTGGGAAAACCGGGGATAGTTTTATGAACTTCAGAAATAGCCTGCCCTGTGCTAACAGCAAATGGATTTGTGATTAAAAGACAAGCTCGTTCCCATGTAAGGGTTGTCTGTCGATTTTACGGTATTACTGGTAAAAAATATCCAGAAGCATGGATACACAATGACCCAGTTTTTAGTCGGGGAACAACACTTTTTTTAGATGTTGGTGTAAGCTAGGACATTTGAATCTATTCTGGAGATTTCATTTGATAGGATCTGATTACAGATTCATGTGCTTTTTTTTAATGTTGACATCCGGTCAATCTAGTCATAATTCATAGATGTAAGTGTTGTTGTTGAAATGTCTCTTGGCAGAATAAACATGAACCTGGGGCATGTTAATCATCCTAGTTTAGTGCTGTGTTTTCCCTACAATGTGACGTAAAAATGGATTGATGCATTAATATGAGGAAACAATAATGTAATTTGTGACTCTTCATTTCTTCAAACACGCATGAATAATTTCAGACATGGATTTTCAAACTGAACAGCGATAGCTCTCCTCTACCATCTAGAGGACATATATTAGAATATATTTCAGCAAAACATGTCGAGCAGTACGGTATGTGCCTCTCACGCTTAGTGTGATTATTATTCGGCTACCCTTTTCACTCTGTGACACTGGACAATAATTTAAAAACATTCCTCATTCCCCTATAGCATCATTCTCGAGCAGCTGTGAAGAAAGTATATGTTGCCAGGATATGATGGGCCCGATGTGTGCTATATGTCGTGACCTTTGTGTTGTGTTGGGGGGATAATAATTGTGATCTCGGGGGGATAACTGCAAGATGGCTAAGAGAGAACAATGGATCCTGCTCTTCTGGCCTGATCACTCATCTATTTTGAATGTCATAAGCACATTAAGAAGTTACAACGTCAAGAATAATATGTACAGTGGGGCAAAAAAGTATTTAGTCAGCCACCAATTGTGCAAGTTCTCCCACTTAAAAAGATGAGAGAGGCCTGTAATTTTCATCATAGGTACACTTCAACTATGACAGACAAAATGAGAAAAAGAAATCCAGAAAATCACATTGTAGGATTTTTAATGAATTTATTTGCAAATTATGGTGGAAAATAAGTATTTGGTCAATAACAAACGTTTATCTCAATACTTTGTTATATACCCTTTGTTGGCAATGACAGTTGTCAAACGTTTTCTGTAAGTCTTCACAAGGTTTTCACACACTGTTGCTGGTATTTTGGCCCATTCCTCCATGCAGATCTCCTCTAGAGCAGTGATGTTTTGGGGCTGTTGCTGGGCAACATGGACTTTCAACTCCCTCCAAATATTTTCTATGGGGTTGAGATCTGGAGACTGGCTAGGCCACTCCAGGACCTTGAAATGCTTCTTACGAAGCCATCCTGTCTTGCCCGAGGCGCATGTGTTTGGGATCAATTGTCATGCTGAAGACCCAGCCAGTTTTCATCTTCAATGCCCTTGCTGATGGAAGGAGGTTTTCACTCAAAATCTCACGATACATGGCCCCATCATTCTTTCCTTTACACGGATCAGTCGTCCTGTCCCTTTGCAGAAAAACAGCTCCTAAGCATGATGTTTCCACCCTCGTGCTTCACAGTAGGTATGGTGTTCTTGGATGCAACTCAGCATTCTTTGTCCTCCAAACACGACGAGTTGAGTTTTTACCAAAAAGTTATATTTTGGTTTCATCTGACCATTTGACATTCTCCCAATCTCTTCTGGATCATCCAATGCTCTCTAGCAAACTTCAGACGGGCGGGACACGTCTGGCACTGCAGGATTTGAGTCCCTTGCGGTGTAGTGTGTTACTGATGGTAGGCTTTGTTACTTTGGTCCCAGCTCTCTGCAGGTCATTTACTAGGTCCCCGTGTGGTTCTGGGATTTTTGCTCACCGTTCTTGTGATCATTTTGACCCACGGGGTGAGCACTTGCATGGAGCCCCAGATCGAGGAGAGTTATCAGTGGTCTTGTATGTTTCTTCCATTTCCTATAATTGCTCCCACAGTTGATTTCTTCAACCAAGCTGCTTACCTATTGCAGATTCAGTCTTCCCAGCCTGGTGCAGGTCTACAATTTTTGTTTCTGGTGTCCTTTGACAGCTCTTTGGTCTTGGCCATAGTGGATGTTGGAGTGTGACTGTTTGAGGTTGTGGACAGGTGTCTTTTATACTGATAACAAGTTCAAACAGGTGCCATTAATACAGGTAACGAGTGGAGGACAGGGAGCCTCTTAAGAAGAACTTACAGGTCTGTGAGAGCCAGAAATCTTGCTTGTTTGTAGGTGACCAAATACTTATTTTCCACCATAATTTGCAAATAAATTCATTAAAAATCTTACAATGTGATTTTCTGGATTTTTTTCTCATTTTGTCTGTCATAGTTGAAGTGTACCTATGATGAAAATTACAGGCCTCCTCATCTTTTTAAGTGGGAGAACTGCACAATTGGTGGCTGACTAATAACTTTTTTGCCCCACTGTATGTTGCTGTATGGTGATATTATGTTTGTACGTAAAGAGCAAGGGTGTGGTTATCTGGAATGAAAAAAGCATATAGCAGCAGGGGGCCAAATCAGGTCTATGGGAATGCTAATGGAAATACAAGCTGCTTATGTTGAGTGGAGAGAGGTACAGTAGTAGTAGTCATTGTTCTAAACTCGACAGTCTTTTGGCACATTCTAGGTGTTTCATGGCGATACACTGCCTCGTGGATGAAATGAATGGCATTGTGCTGCAATGTTGCCAGGATATGTTGCCAGGACTGTAATAGCTACTGTAAATTGGACAGTGCAGGTAGATTAACAAGAATATGAGCTTTCTGCCCATATCAGATATGTCTACCTTAACTCAACTGTGCCATCTTTATACATTTCTTCACTCTCCTCGAAAATAGCACAACTGTACATCCTGGCTTTCTATGCTTACTTGTTTAGGTGTTTACATTAACATATCAGTGCCATACAAAATGTTTATAAATAGTCCATGCTTTACTTTATCAATAATTTAGGTCAATGGTCATCAACAATAAATACATGTATTGATAAGTTCGGGGCCTTAGTGAGGGGGGGAAAAAAACGTTACAAAGAGGATAAAAACATGAAATTTGGTACAAACACTCCTCAGGTTATATGAAAACATCCCAGAAGGGGTGCTACTTTAAAAATGAACCTCTATCGGTGTGTCCCCCCCCCCCCACGGCACAGTTGGAGTTAGCAGGTAGACATATCTGATATGGGCAGAAAGCTCATATTCTTGTTAATCTAMCTGCACTGTCCAATTTACAGTAGCTATTACAGTGAAAGAATACCATGATATTGTTTGAGGAAAGTGCACAGTTATGAACTTTTAAATGTATTTAATAAACCAATTAGGCACATTTGGGCAGTCTTGATACAACATTTTGAACAGAAATGTAAGGGTTCATTGAATCAGTCTAAAACTTTGCGCATACACTGGCCAAAACCTATATTGCGCCTAACCTGGAATAGTACATTATGACCTTTCTCTTCCATTTCAAAGATGGGACAAATACATTTTATTTAACACTTTTCTTTATTATATTTTACCAGATCTAATGTGTTATTCTCCTACATTAATTTCACATTTCCACAAACTTTAAAGTGTTTCCTTTCTAATGGTATCAAGAATATGCATATCCTTGCTTCAGGTTCTGAGCTACATACAGGCAGTTAGATTTGGGTATGTCATTTTAGGCAAACATTTAAAAAAGGTCATAACCTTTCAGGGAAAAACGGGTGGTTGGTCAGGGTGGATGTATAACGCGAACGTCTAGCAACCCAAAGGTTTGAATCTCATCACGGACAACTTTAGCTTTTTAGCTAAATAGCAACTTGAAGTACTTACTACTTTTTAGCTACTTTGCAACTACTTAGCATGTTAGCTAACCCTTCCCCTAACCTTAACTCTTTTAGCTAACCATCTATCCAGGGCCTTCGCATCAAAAAGTGATGAAAACGTTACGCAGTAGATAGACAATTTGGTAGAGATGCTCTTTGGGATGTATAAATTGATATTAGAAGGGGTGCCCAAACATTAAGTGGTGTGAAGTACTTCAAGGAAAGATTCACCCATTTTTAATGTCATATTGTTTCTGTGCATCTCTGAGCGCTGGGGTCATTTCATGCTTTCATGTGTATCTGCGCTATTGCCGTTCAAGCAGGCAGAAATTTGGCTGGTATGACGTAGTACTGCGATAAAGCCGCTCTCACTACACTGGAAGTTAATAGGAATACGACTTTAAGATTGCAAAAACGTGTATCATACAAGTTAGATTTCAAAACTGGCCGATGTCATAACGTGGGAGGTTGTCTTCTGTTGAATGAGCCATTGATCATATTTTTGCAATATACCTACATCAAGAAATGTGTAATTTAAAAGAGGGTCCAGCGCATTTCTCCTATTTGTTTGCCTCTTCAGTCCAGGGTGCATTGCAGCTAACCCTTCCCCTAACCTTAACCCTTTAACCTAAATCCTAAACTTAACCCTAACCCTTAACCTAACCCCTAGCCTAGCTAAAATGAGCACTCTAGCTAACATTAGCCATCTAGTTAGAATAAGAACAAAAACTGATTTGTTTTGAAAATCTATTTACAAGATATTTAGATGTTCACTGTTGCAGTGCCAACTTTGGGAGCATGTGGTCCTTAAACTCCTCTAGTCCAGCAATATGTGTCTGCCAGAGGTCGTCACGCTGGATGTGGATGGGGATGGAGCCTCTGGTGGTCCACACAATAAATAAACAAGTGTCCCTTCCAGGGATGTGGAGCTGCCCTTGGACCTGGTGCATGTAAGGATGGTCTTCACGAAGGTGGTAAGACCCGCCCTCCTCCTGGATATAGAAATCCTTCGTCTTCACTGCCTTCTCAATGGTAAGGTCCCTTGCACTATAGGGACACTTGACCTCCACCACTGCTGTAGTGCCGACTAGACCATCTGTTGCCCTTCTCTTCTGTGCCCAACTCTTCTGTGCCCCACTTTACATACAACGCGCCAACCAACGACTGATCTGAGGACCCTTTTAAGCACCGACGGAGTAACACGCTTGGCCCTAACCACTGCTCCAAAATTGCTGGCCGTCAACCTCCCTCTCCTCATGGTGTGCCATTTGGGGTTGGTGCGCTGTCCAACTGTTGCCTGACGTATAGCCTCCTGCTGTAAAACCGACAGTGCCATGCCAGCCAGGATGCCTGCATGCCCCAGGTGCCCTTGTTTTTTAATAAATGTCCGGTACCGACCGGGATGACAGGGAGGGTAGCGGTTTTTCTGTCTCAGGTTCGAGGAGCGATGCCATTCCACTGAACCTGCCCCAGAGACGGTTCCTTTGCCACTGAAGAGCCTCCTCTGTGGTCTCTCGGGACAAAGGGTTGTACAGGTCCTCCAATGACTGCACCTGGTTGGGCACGGCTGGCTTCCTCCACTTCACATTCCACATCTGTACAACCGATATTGTGAACCTCAAAAATAGCCAATGCAGCCGCATGGAGGGCATTCACATGTGGTAGAGAGAATCCCCTGGTTACCTATAGAGACCTGTCAAGTGCCACATGCCTTTCAATGCATGACTTTGAACACCTTGAAATGCATTTGTTGTAAGAAATGTGCTATATAAATATAAACTTTGATTTGATTGACATTACAGCTGTAGAATATTTAATAAACTGTAATTTTCACACGAGGACAAGTGCAGTTTTTCAATAAACTTTAAATTGATAATTTGGGATTTTATCACTTGACATTTCAACCATAAAGTGGGAAGGATCCTATAAATCAAAACTGTGTGAATGCATGTACCACCCCGAATAAATAAATACTGTGCATTTGAAGACTTGTCTCTGCTGATGAAACTACAATAAAGGCTGGATGTCTAATCAAAGTCAATTCTGAAAGTCAATAGATTTTTAGATGAATTCTCCTCAATGACTACATTCTACGTCTGGTATCCAGGGTAATCTAGTTAATGATTATATAATTGAATAAGTGTCTCTTTCCTTGTAGAATGTTGACAGGTGTATACAACACATTGTATTGATAAGATGCTCAAATTTAACCTAATCGCTACACTCACTGACACAGGATAAACTATCCCTCATGTTGGCCTTGACCAAACAGGTAAGTAAATTGCTCCTCACTTTAGCTGCACTTGCTTTAATACTCATCCTTAAAATGCCATAAGGTCTGAAATAGACACCAACGCCGACAAAACTGCAACAAACAATTGTCAAGGCTAAGTAAAACCATGTTTAAAAAATATATACTGCTCTGCTAACTAGATAACTAAAGTATAGTCAGTGGCTAGTTAAGACCGAGAAAGGGGACGGAATAAGTTAATCGATAGGACACAGGTCTCTGATCGCGTTGGTGAATGGTAGCCGACAATGTGGGCTAGAGATGATGTGTAGGAGCTTCCTGCAGGAATTTTGTAGTCTGGCTGAGGTCTGCTCAGTTGCTAATTAGCGTTTCAAATTTTGGGAGAGTAAATTGAGGCGGATATATTGATAAAACTCACCTTGTCCGAGAGAGAATTACATGGCTATCAAAGGATCACGCCAGGGTAAGTCTACACGAAACACAGACCTAATATGAAGTAGTTCTAAAATTCAAGATGCAAAAATGAATGGGGAAAAAACGATTGGAACCATTACCTGGTTTTACCACTAGGTTTTATGGATATTATGATGCGTCCACTGTGTTGGACTATATGAAACGTTGGTACCATAGAGAATGATGAATGCCTCTAGTGGCCAAAAGGCCGTTTTAGCATGGGTAGCGCCATTGAGGGCTTCCACCATTTTAAAGTAGTCAAAGTAGCCAACTGAGTGAGGATTCCTATGGGTTATAGCCTCAATGGTATTGCCCATGCTGTCACAGACACTATAATGGCCAGCCTGGTCTCATAGACTAGACGTAGCATAGTACATTTTAATCTGGGACACTCAAATTAGTATGATATGTTACATTTGGTATGATTACAGTACATAAGACAGCAGGTTACTTAAGCAGGGCTTGACATAAACGCTTGTCCGCTTCCTCGGGGCAATTAAAACAAAAATGTAGAACAAGCAGATTATAGGAAGCATGGTGGAACCCTGACCTGTTCGCCAGACGTGCTACCTGTCCCAGACCTGCTGTTTTCAACTCTCTAGAGACAGCAGGAGCGGTAGAGATACTCTGAATGATCGGCTATGAAAAGCCAACTGACATTTACTCCTGAGGTGCTGACCTGTTGCAACCTCGACAACCACTGTGATTATTATTATTTGACCATGCTGGTCATTTATGAACATTTGAACATCTTGGCCATGTTCTGTTATAATTTCCACCTGGCACAGCCAGAAGAGGACTTGCCACCCATCCTAGCCTGATTCCTCTCTTGGTTTCTTCCTAGGGTTTGGCCTTTCTAGGGAGTTTTTCCTAGCCACCGTACTTCTACACCTGCATTGCTTGCTGTTTGGGGTTTTAGGCTGGGTTTCTGTACAGCACTTTGAGATATCAGCTGATGTAAGAAGGGCTATATAAATACATTTGATTTGATAGGTTTAAGTTAATCAAGCAAAAATCACAATATCAAACAATTAGGCTACTCCAATCAGAATTGGATCACAGCGTCCTCCAGATGCAATGTTATGCTCACTGTCCTCCCAATCTCTGCAGAGCTCAGCGGAGTATAATTATTGTAGGCCAGCGCATGAGCGCTCTTTCAATCATGCAGTCGCAAGACGCGTTTTTGACATCAAAGCGAGCCTTGTTGCGTTTGCACGTTTGTTGCTAATAATTGCTAGTTATTTGACCAGCTATGGCAAATTTTTGGTAAGCAATGAAAATCTTGGAAAGTCATGGTGTGTCCATCACCTGCGTGTGTGTCAGTGAGTCGTTGCCAGAGGACAGAGAGACATTTTCACAGCAGGTAAAATAATGATATACAACAGACTAAATAGATAGCCACATTATGAGCTAGTTATATCGCTAGTTTAACTATTTAGCATGCATTAATGTAATTGTCATGTCTGATGTCCTAAAATAACTTTTCCGCTGGCACTCGTGTATAACCGCAAATTTCCAACACACAGTTGATGAAACCAATGCTGCATACACCGGTTGTAAAACCAACTCTCAAGCGTTAAAATGGGCTAGAATTCTCCTCTCTTTAATACCGGCCATGTAATTCTGGCAATAAAAAAATATTCTTAGAATAGCGTAATTGACAAGTAACTCCTATGCTGTCAAGATTAGAGGTCGACCGATTAATCAAGTTTTCATAACAATCAGTAATCGGCCTCTTTGGATTACAGTACATTGAAATCCACGAGGAAACTGTATGGCTGACCACCTGTTACGCAAGTGCAGCGTCAAAAGGACCTTGTGGCGGCAAGCTAGCATTAAACTTATCTTATAAAAAAACTATCTAAACATAAACACTAGTTAACTACACATGGTTGATGATATTACTAGGTTAATAACTAGCTTGTCCTGTATTGCATATAATCAATGCGGTGCCTGTTAATTTATCATGAGTCACAGCCTACTTCAACTTCGCCAAGCGGTTGATGATTTAACAAAAGCGCATTCGCGAAAAAAGCGCAATCGTTTCACAGATGTACCTAAGCATAAACATCAATGCCTTAATTAAAATCAATACACAGAAGTATATATTTTTAAACCTGCATATTTAGTTTAAAGAAAATCCTGTTAGCAGGCAGAATTAACTAGGGAAATTGTGTCACTTCTCTTGCGTTCAGTTCAAGCAGAGTCAGGGTATATGCAATAGTTTGAGGAGCCTGGCATGTTGCGAACTGTGTGAAGACCGTAATTAATTTGCCAGAATTTTACATAATTATGACATAACATTGAAGGTTGTACAATGTAACAGCAATATTTAGATTTAGGGTTGCCAACCGTTCGATAAAATACAGAATGGTTCCGTATTTCACTTAATTAAAGAATAAACATTTTCAAAATGATAGTTTCTGGATTTGACCATATTAATGACAAGGCTCGTATTTCTGTGTTTATTATATTTAAGTCTATGATTTGATAGAGCAGTCTGACTGGGCGGTGGTAGGCAGCAGGACACTCGTAAGCATTCATTCAAACAGCACTTTACTGCATTTTGCCAGCAGCTCTTAGCAATGCTTGAAGCGGGGCGCTGTTTATGACTTCAAGCCTATCAACTCCCGAGATTAGGCTGGCAATACTAAAGTGCCTATAAGAACATCCAATAGTCAAAGGTATATTAAATACAAATGGTATAGAGAGACATAGTCGAATCGTCAGAATTCCTATAATAACTACAACCTGAAACTTCTTAACTGAGAATATTGAAGAACTGGGAATATTGAACCACCTGCTTTCACGTGTTCTCATGTTAAACGTTAGCTTTTTTACATGGTACATATTGCACTTTTACTTTCTTCTCCAACACTGTGTTTTTGCATTATTTAAACCAAATGGAACTTGTTTCATTATTTATTTGAGACTACATAGATTTTATTTATGTATTATATTAAGTTAAAATTAGTGTTCATTGTTCATTCAGTATTGTTGTAATTGTCATTATTACATGTGTGTGTGTATATATATATATATATATATATTATACACACACACACACAGTTGAAGTCATACATTTACATACACTTAGTTTGTAGTCATTAAATGTTGTTTTTCAACCACTCCACAAATTTCTTGTTAACGAACTATAGTTTTGGCAAGTCAGTTAGGACATCTACTTTGTGCATGACACAATTGTTTATAGACAGATTATTTGACTTATAACTCACTGTATCACAATTCCAGTGGGTCAGAAGTTTACATACACTAAGTTGATTGTGCCTTTTAAACAGCTTGGAAAATTGCAGAAAATGATGTCATGGCTTTAGAAGATTCTGATAGGCTAATTGACATCATTTGAGTCAATTGGAGGTGTACCTGTGGATGTATTTCAAGGCCTACCTTCAAACTGAGTGCCGCTTTGCTTGACATCATGGAAAAATCAAAATAAATCTGCCAAGACCTCAGAAAAATGTTGTAGACCTCCACAAGTCTGGTTCTGTCATGTTTTGTCATTGATTATCATGTCTTGTCCCTGTGCTTCCCTCTGCTGGTCTTATTAGGTTCTTTCTCTTTCTCTCTCTCTCTCCTCCTCCCTCTCTCCCTCTCCCGCTCTCTCTCTCTCTATCGTTCCGTTCCTGCTCCCAGCTGTTTCTCATTCTCCTAACGACCTCATTTACTCTTTCACACCTGTCCCCTATTTTTGCCTCTGATTAGAGTCCTATTTCTCCCTCTGTTTTCCGCTTCTGTCCTTGTCGGATTCTTGTTTGATGTTTTGCTGTTCCTGTGTCCTTGTTCCGCCCTGTCGTGTTCTTTGCCTTCTTCAGATGCTGCGTGTGAGCAGGTGTCTATGTCAGCTACGGCCAGTGCCTTCCCGAAGCGACCTGCAGTCTGTGGTCGCGTCTCCAGTCGTTCCTCTCTATTGACGAGAGGATTTCAGTTTCCTGTTTTGGATTTACCATTGATTATATCCAGGAGAATCATTATTTGTTTAATACTGGAATAAAGACTCTGTTACTATTACGTCGCTTTTGGGTCCTCTTCACCAGCATAACAGAAGAATCCGACCAAGAATGGACCAGCGACTACGGATTCGCAACACTGCCGTCGAGATCCAGGGAGCAATGCTCGGCAGACACGAGCAGGAATTGTCTGCTGCTCGCCATGCCGTTGAGACCCTGTCCGCTCAGGTCTCCGATCTCTCAGGACAGTTTCAGAGTCTTCGTCTCGTGCCACCAGCTACTTCCTGGTCTTCCGAGTCTCCGGAACCTAGGGTTAATAACCCACCATGTTACTCTGGGCAGCCCACTGAGTGTCGCTCCTTTCTCACCCAGTGTGATATTGTTCTCTCTCCAGCCCAACACATACTCAAGAGAGAGAGCTCGGATCGCTTACGTCATATCACTCCTTACTGGTCGGGCTCGGGAGTGGGGCACAGCTATCTGGGAGGCAAGGGCTGAGTGTTCTAACGTTTATCAGAACTTTAAAGAGGAGATGATACGGGTTTTTGATCGTTCAGTTTTTGGAAGGAGGCTTCCAGGGTCCTGGCTTCCCTATGTCAAGGTGATCGATCCATAACGGATTACTCTATAGAGTTTCGCACTCTTGCTGCATCCAGTGACTGGAACGAGCCGGCGTTGTCGCTCGTTTCTGGAGGGACTCCACGCTGAGGTTAAGGATGAGATTCTCTCCCGGGAGTTCCTTCCAGCGTGGACTCTTTGATTGCTTTCGCCCATCCGCATAGAACGACGGGTAGATCTTCGTCACCGAGCTCGTGGAAGAGAGCTCGCGTTAACGGTGTTTCCCCTCTCCGCATCTCAACCATCTCCTCCACCGGCTCAGAGACTGAGCCCATGCAGCTGGGAGGTATTCGCATCTCGACTAAGGAGAGGGAACGGAGAATCACCAACCGCCTTTGCCTCTATTGCGGTTCTGCTGGACATTTTGTCATGTCATGTCCAGTAAAAGCCAGAGCTCATCAGTAAGCGGGAGGGCTACTGGTGAGCGTACTATACTCAGGTCTCTCCATCAAGATCCTGTACTACCTTGTCGGTCCATCTACGCTGGACCGGTTCGGCTGCTTCCTGCAGTGCCTTGATAGACTCAGGGGCTGAGGGTTGTTTTATGGACGAAGCATGGGCTCGGAAACATGACATTCCTCTCAGACAGTTAGGGAAGCCCACGCCCATGTTCGCCTTAGATGGTAGTCTTCTCCCCAGTATCAGATGTGAGACACTACCTTTAACCCTCACTGTATCTGGTAACCACAGTGAGACCATTTCCTTTTTGATTTTTCGTTCACTTTTACACCTTGTTTTTTGGGTCATCCCTGGCTAGTATGTCATAATCCTTCTATTAATTGGTCTAGTAATTCTATTCTATCCTGGAACGTTTCTTGTCATGTGAAGTGTTTAATGTCTGCTATCCCTCCTGTGTCTTCTGTCCCCTCTACTCAGGAGGAACCTGGTGATTTGACAGGAGTGCCGGAGGAATATCATGATCTGCGCACGGTCTTCAGTCGGTCCAGAGCCAGCTCCCTTCCTCCTCACGCGTCGTATGATTGTTGTATTGATCTCCTTCCGGGGACCACTCCCCCTCGGGGTAGACTATACTCTCTGTCGGCTCCCGAACGTAAGGCTCTCGAGGATTATCTGTCTGTTTCTCTCGACGCCGGTACCGTGGTGCCTTTTTCCTCTCCCGCCGGAGCGGGATTTTTCTTTGTTAAGAAGAAGGACGGTACTCTGCGCCCCTGCGTGGATTATCGAGGGCTGAATGACATAACGGTTAAGAATCGTTACCGTTTCCCTTTATGTCGTCAGCCTCGAGATTTTGCAGGGAGCCAGGTTCTTTACTAAGTTGGACCTTCGTAACGCTTACCATCTCGTACGCATCAGAGAGGGGGACGAGTGGAAGACGGCGTTTAACACTCCGTTAGGGCATTTTGATACCGGGTTCTGCCGTTCGGTCTCCGCTAATGCTCCAGCTGTCTTTCAGGCATTAGTTAATGATGTACTGAGAGACATGCTGAACTATTTGTTTTCGTTTACCTTGACGTATTCCTGATTTTTTCACCGTCACTCGAGATTCATGTTCGGCACGTTCGACGTGTACTCCAGCGCCTTTTAGAGAATTGTCTCTACGTGAAGGCTGAGAAGTGCGCCTTTCATGTCTCCTCTGTCACATTTCTCGGTTTGTTATTTCCGCTGAAGGCATTCAGATGGATCCCGCTAAGGTCCAGGCTGTCAGCGATTGGCCCGTTCCTAAGTCACGTGTCGAGTTGCAGCGCTTTCTCGGTTTCGCTAATTTCTATCGGCGTTTCATTCGTAATTTCGGTCAAGTGGCTGCCCCTCTCACAGCTCTGACTTCTGTCAAGACTTGCTTTAAGTGGTCCGGTTCCGCCCAGGGAGCTTTTGATCTCCTCAAGAAGCGTTTTACATCCGCCCCTATCCTTGTTACTCCTGACGTCACTAAACAATTCATTGTCGAGGTTGACGCTTCAGAGGTGGGTGGGAGCCATTCTGTCTCAGCGCTTCCAGTCTGACGATAAGGTCCACTTGCGCTTACTTTTCTCATCGCCTGTCGCCATCGGAACGCAACTATGATGTGGGTAACCGCGAACTGCTCGCCATCGGCTTAGCCATAGGCGAATGGCGACAGTGGTTGGAGGGGGCGACCGTCCCTTTTGTCGTTTGGACTGACCATAAGAACCTTGAGTACATCCGTTCGGCAAACGACTTAATGCACGTCAAGCTCGTTGGGCGTTGTTTTTTCGCTCGTTTCGAGTTCGTGATTTCCTATCGTCCGGGAAATAAGAACACCAAGCCTGATGCCTTCCCGTTCTTTTAGTTCTTCTGTGGTTTCTACCGACCCGAGGGGATTCTCCCTGAAGGGCGTGTTGTCGGGTTGACTGTCTGGGGAATTGAGAGACAGGTAAAGCAAGCACTCACTCACACTGCGTCGCCGCGCGCTTGTCCTAGTAACCTTCTGTTCGTTCCTGTCTCTACTCTGTCTGGCTGTTCTTCAGTGGGCTCACTCTGCAAGTTAGCTGGCCACCCCGGCGTTCGGGGTACGCTTGCTTCTATTCGCCAGCGGTTTTGGTGGCCTACTCAGGAGCGGGACACGCGCCGTTTCGTGGCTGCTTGTTCGGACTGCGCGCAGACTAAGTCAGGTAACTCTCCTCCTGCCGGTCGTCTCAGACCGCTTCCCATTCCTTCTCGACCATGGTCTCACATCGCCTTAGACTTTATTACCGGTCTGCCTTCGTCTGCGGGGAAGACTGTGATTCTTACGGTTATCGATAGGTTCTCTAAGGCGGCACATTTCATTCCCCTCGCTAAGCTTCCTTCCGCTAAGGAGACGGCACAATCATCATTGAGAATGTGTTCAGAATTCATGGCCTCCCGTTAGACGCCGTTTCAGACAGAGGTCCGCAATTCACGTCACAGTTTTGGAGGGAGTTCTGTCGTTTGATTGGTGCTTCCGTCAGTCTCTCTTCCGGGTTCTCCCCAGTCTAACGGTCAAGCAGAAAGGGCCAATCAGTCGATTGGTCGCATATTAGCCAGCCTTTCGTTTCGAAACCCTGCGTCTTGGGCAGAACAGCTCCCTGGCTGAGTACGCTCACAACTCGCTTCCTTCGTCTGCTACCGGGCATACCGCTCACGCGCGGTGTCGTCTGGCTTGCACCAGCCTCACTCTTGTTTTCGTCCCAGCTCGCCGAGTCCAGCGTTCCCTCGCTCAGGCTTTTGTCCAACGTTGTGAGCGCCCTGGAGGAGGGTCAGGTCTGCACTTTGCCGTTACAGGGCGCAGACTGTGAGAGCCGCCAATAAACGTAGGATTAAGAGTCCTAGGTATTGTCGCGGTCAGAGAGTGTGGCTTTCCACTCGTAACCTTCCCCTTACGACAGCTTCTCGCAAGTTGACTCCGCGGTTCATTGGTCCGTTCCGTGTCTCTCAGGTCGTCAATCCTGTCGCTGTGCGACTGCTTCTTCCGCGACATCTTCGTCGCGTCCACTGTCTTCCATGTCTCTTGTGTCAAGCCTTTTCTTCGCGCCCCGTTCGTCTTCCCTCCCCCCCCCCGTCCTTGTCGAGGGCGCTCCTATTTACAAGGTACGGAAGATCATGGACATGCGTTCTCGGGACGTGGTCACCAGTACTTAGTGGATTGGGAGGGTTACGGTCCTGAGGAGAGGAGTTGGGTTCCATCTCGGGACGTGCTGGACCGTTCGTTGATTGATGATTTCCTTCGTTGCCGCCAGGGTTCCTTCGAGTGCGCCAGGAGGCGCTCGTGAGTGGGGGGTACTGTCATGTTTTGTCATTGATTATCATGTCTTGTCCCTGTGCTTCCCTCTGCTGGTCTTATTAGGTTATTTCTCTTTCTCTCTCTCTCTCCTCCTCCTCTCTCTCCTCTCCCGCTCTCTCTCTCTCTATCGTTCCGTTCCTGCTCCCAGCTGTTTCTCATTCTCCTAACGACCTCATTTACTCTTTCACACCTGTCCCCTATTTTGCCCTCTGATTAGAGTCCCTATTTCTCCCTCTGTTTTCCGTTCTGTCCTTGTCGGATTCTTGTTTGATGTTTGCTGTTCCTGTGTCCTTGTTCCGCCCTGTCGTGTTCTTTGCCTTCTTCAGATGCTGCGTGTGAGCAGGTGTCTATGTCAGCTACGGCCAGTGCCTTCCCGAAGCGACCTGCAGTCTGTGGTCGCGTCTCCAGTCGTTCCTCTCTATTGACGAGAGGATTTCAGTTTCTGTTTTGGATTTACCATTGATTATATCCAGGAGAATCATTATTTGTTTAATACTGGAATAAAGACTCTGTTACTATTACGTCGCTTTTGGGTCCTCATTCACCAGCATAACAGGTTCATCCTTGGGTACAATTTCCAAATGCCTGAAGATACCACGTTCATTCTGTACAAACAATATTACAAAGTATAACAACATGGGACCACGCAGCCGTCATACCGCTCAGGAAGGAGACACGTTCTAGAGATTAACATACTTTTGTGCGAAAAGTGCAAATCAATCCCAGAACAACAGCAAAGGACCTTGCGAAGATGCTGGAGGAAACCGGTACAAAAGTATCTATATCTACAGTAAAACGAGTCCTATATCGACATAACCTGAAAGGCCTCTCAGCAAGGAAGAAGCCACTGCTCCAAAACCGCCATAAAAAAGGTAGACTACAGTTTGCACTGCACATGGGGACAAAGATCATTTTTGGAGAAATGTCCTCTGGTCTGATGAAACAAATAGAACTGTTTGGCTATAATGACCATTGTTATGTTTTGAGGAAAGGGGGAGCCTTGCAAGCTGAAGAACACCATCCCAACCGTGAAGCACGGGGGTGGCATGTTGTGGGGATGCTTTACTGCAAGAGGGACTGGTGCACTTCACAAAATAGATGGCATCATGAGGCAGGAAAATGATGTGGATATGTTGAAGCAACATCTCAAGACATCAGTTAAAGATTGGTCACAAAATGGGTCTTCCAAATGGACAATGACCCCTTTAAAAAAGCCATACTTCCAAAGTTGTGGCAAAATGACTTAAGGACAACAAAGTCAAGGTATTGGAGTGGCCATCACAAAGCCCTGACCTCAATCCTGTAGAAAATGTGGGCAGAACTGAAAAAGCATATGCGAGCAATGAGGCCTGCAAACCTAACTCAGTTACACCAGCTCTGTCAGGAGGAATGGGCCAAAATTCACCCAACTTATTGTGGGAAGCTTGTCGAAGGCTACCTGAAACATTTGACCCAAGTGTTAAACAATTTTAAAGGCAATGATAGCAAATACTAATTGAGTGTATGTGAACTTCTGACCCACTGGGAATCTGATGAAAGAAATAAAAGCTGAAATAAATAATTCTCTGCTATTATTCTGACATTTCAAATTCTTAAAATAAAGTGGTGATCCTATTTGACCTAAGACAGGGAATTTTTACTGGGATTAATTGTCATGAATTGTGAAACTGAGTTTAAATGTATTTGGCTAAGGTGTATGTAAACTTCCGACTTAAACTGTGTGTATATGTGTGTATATATATATAAATCTGCAGATTAATCGGTATCGGCTATTTTTGGTCCTCCAATAATCGGTATCGGCGTAAAAATCATTGGTCGACCTCTAGTCAAGATCTCCCCTGAACGCTGAATATTTTAACCTTACAAATAGATAAACATCTGAGTTAGCAACTTCACTCACTTTATCAATATGATCCCTGGTTCATTGAATGAGGGAATTATTTTATAAAAACATAAAATGTATTTGGTTGTAATTGTAATGTTGCAAGGTGGTCAACCCTCCTCCTGGAGTCCACAAGAGCTACTGGGTATGCAGGCCTTTGCTCCAGCCCTGCTCTAACACACCACTTTTCCCCCCTTTTTTTTAAACTTAAAAAAACAGTTACCTTGATAAGCTAAATCTGGTGTGTTTGAGCAGGGTTGGATAAAAATCCTGCACATCAAGTAGCTCTCCAGATGGAGGGTTGAAGGACCACATATGTTTTATACAGTAGCCTATCCGTGCAGTATTTTACTTTGTGGGGGGTTAAAAGGCTACAACGGCAGAAAATATAATACGTAGTATCATAGACCAGAAGCCTTCCATTATCAATACCAGTGATAACAATGAAGGTTATTTTGTGAAGTGGTTCCTTGCGTCATACAACACAATTTTCAGTCACCTTTTTGGCCCATGGTATTATAGCACTTTTTTGAATTGAGCATTCAGACAAGTAAAAAATCTGTCCTACTTACAAGTGGCTAAAAAAGTTAATGTCAAGCCCTGTTATTAAGGCAAAAATGAACAGAGTGTGTTTGGTAACGTGAATGTCTAGCAACCCAAAGGTACAAGCATTTCGCTACACCCACATTAACATCTGCTAAACATGTTTATGTGACAAATAACATTTGATTTGAGGTTGTGTGATCGATTCTCATCATGGACAACGTTAGAATTTTAGCAACTTCGCAACTACTTAGCATGTTAGCTAACTCCTAACCTTAACTCTAACCCCAACCCCAGCCTAGCTATCGTTAGCAACAACAAATTGGAATGTGTAACATATCATACGTTTACAAAATTTGTGAAATATTGTAGGAATTGCATTTCGTAACATACGAAGTGGATGATGGACATCACAAATTAATACATACTGTAATGAAACAGTCAGGGAGCAGGTCTCGAACCCTCGACCTTCTAGCCCGAAGTCCGGCGCGCTATCGACTGTGCCGCAAAAGCATGCTCGTGCGGCAGAGTCGATTTCCGCGCTTATAAACCCAGGGTCGTTACACTACTCCCTCCTTTCAAAGAGCGCGTCCTCGCGCTAGCTTGCGACTCTACGTCTTACAGGAACGCGCTCACCGGCCAAGCACACGCACTGTCGTGGATGCGAGGTCCGATCACTTCTGACACCAGTGTAATGAAACAGTCAGGGAGCAGGTCTCGAACCCTCGACCTTCTAGCCCGAAGTCCGGCGCGCTATCGACTGTGCCGCAAAAGCATGCTCGTGCGGCAGAGTCGATTTCCGCGCTTATAAACCCAGGGTCGTTACAATACCATATGAAACGTAACATATCATACTAAATGTAGTGTCTCGGTTTTACTTACAGAATAATACGAAATTATCTGACACAAGGTTGCAATGGCACAGCTATAAAGATGAGTCCTATCTATCTCTATGGTTTATACACGAGTTTGTTTTTCAGCTAATGACTGTTTCGGTTATTTACGCTAGTCTTCGATTCTATTCGCATGCTGATACTTTCGCATCTGTTTCGGATATGTTCGGGAGCTTTCGGCATGGTCGGTAACGGTCGTTGTGTTCAAATCTTCAGAGCTACTTCTGGCCTGGATACTGAACTAAGAAAGGAACTGAAGAAAGAGGGAAACAAAAAACAGTGGACGAGAGAAGGAGCCTGACAACGGAATGACGGTGCTGCAGGAACCTGTTCAGGTAACGAAGCAGTTTGCTATACCAAGAAGAAAACTGTCACATGCAGGACAGGAGGGATGTATTGTGGCTTGCACTGTTCTCTCCCTACCAGAAAGATCCACTACTGCTACACCGAGGCCTGAAAACAAATGTTTGGCCTAGCCAGCTAGCATTCCCCAAAATAGTTGCTTCGTTGTCAAAATCGGTTCGTTGTCAAAAACTAGTACCTGTTATTCAATATATAACGTTAATACACAGGGGATACTCTTTCGAACTGCCACTGTCAGCCAGGTATCCGAAATTAGATGGCGGTAGGTGCCAGGTAACTTAACTGAAGTAGGTGCTCAGTCATTAGCCATATGTAGCTTAACTAGCTACGTTAACGTTAGTGAGTTAATGTTAGTTATGCAAGGTTTGTTTTGAATTATCTGGTTAATTTTAGCAAAACGAGTTAGCTACTGGCAAACTCTATTCGATGGTTAGACTAACATAACTTGCTAACGTTAGCTAATTACTAACTTAAACTATGACAGTAGAGTGAGTTGTTCCAGATAACGTGATCTAAATGAACTAAGTTGGTTAACTAAACATTACAGCTGATCAGATTGATGTTTAACATTATTCCAATGTCGTTCTTTCTCTGCAGCATAACATTGGCTAACGCTAAAGTCGTTAAGCTAAATTAGATACTAGTAAGTTAGCTAACATGTCGTCCAAGGTGTAACAGTTATGTCAGGTTGTATAGTAAATGGTCATTTGACAGCTGACTTGAAAATAATGAAAACCACTGGCTAGTTAGCTAACTACTCAGTGCTGGCTAGCTACATGGATAACTGCTGCCTGCATTGACATGGCGTTTGTTGAACATTTGATGCAGCTAACGTTAGCCACTTGCCAGCCACGGTAACCTTAAATAATCAGATCTGACCTAGCCAAGTAACGTTACCGCAACTAACATTAGTTAGTTACATTGCTAAGTTATCCTATGGCCACATATGTTGGTATTGATTTCGATCGATGAAATAACGTTAGCTAAGTGTTTGACACTTGCCACGAAAAACTGGATTTCGCTTTTTTTTTCGCTAGCATTGCCTGCCAGTCGAATGTAGCTAGCTAATGGTTGTTTGCTGTGTCAACATTTCATAGCCACCTAGCTAACAGCCAGCAATAGTATTGAATAGTCTGCTATAATAAGCTGCAAGCTTTGTATTCAAAGAATGTTATCAACGCATGTGCTTATTGACTGATTAGGCCACCACCAGACCAGACAATCACAGTAGGCTATGTAGAGATGCAGATAGGGGAAATGGGAGACATGGCATTATGTGTTTGTTTGTCTCCCTGTGTCTAGGCTGCTGTTTGGCATGCACTAAACCACTATGCCTACCGAGATGCCGTGTTCCTGGCTGAGAGACTCTATGCTGAAGGTAATGAAATCTATCGTCTTGAGAAGATCCTGTCCATGCTGCAGCACACCCGAGCACCTCCTGTTCCAGCTTACTGTGCTGACAACTGTACAGTTCCATCTGATTTCTTTAATCCATACAGATACTCCTAAAAGGTTTTGACATGATGGTGGCTTGTGAGGCCTGACTGACACATGCAAAACAGGTTTTAGAAGACATTGTCATTTCTTATAGAATAGCCTGTAGGCTGCTGTTGCTTTAATGTGGAACGCACAACACTGCAGTGGACTATTAAGCTATAGCGTAGACGTGAGTCGATCAAAATAACACATCAAGTATGAACCTTCGTCCCATGCCAAAAGGAATCTAATGCTGTCAGTGCAAGTCTGAAAATGTTAGAGCCAAATGAATAACATTTATATTTATAACTCCTAGTCATCTGGGAATGAGATTGTGTGTCAGGGTATCTGTATGTATGTTCATTTAAATTATGCATTATTTGGATGCATCTCTTATCCTCCTCACAGTGCATTCGGAGGAGGCCCTCTTTCTGTTAGCCACTTGCTACTATCGTTCGGGAAAGGCCTACAAGGCATACCGCCTTCTCAAGGGGCACAGCTGCACAACGCCACAATGCAAATACCTCCTCGCCAAGTGCTGTGTAGAACTGAGCAAGTAAGGATGTTATTTTGTTTGATGTTTTAGGCCTCATAGCTATGACATTGTGCATGCTTTGAATCCAGAGTGCCAACATATTATTTTCTTGGCCATGCTGCATACTGCAGCCAAATGGATTTAGGATCTTGCTTTTCTGTCATGCAAGAATTTAATACAATATTTCCTCAAACAAGGATTAAGGGGGGCCAGTCCGAGGACAAGAGTCCTGGATAGCTCCCCTCTTTGACCCCTGTATGCTCACATCAGTGGTCCGGTCCTCTTTTCTTCCTAGGCTTGCAGAGGGAGAGCAGATCCTGACAGGGGGGGTCCTGAACAAACAGAAGAGCCAGGAGGACATTGTCACAGAGTTTGGAGACTCTGCCTGTTTCACGTTATCCATGTTGGGGCAAATCTATTGGTAGGATAATCATGTTCATTACTTCATTGGTTAACAATCTAAAGCATGTTCTGGGAATGTTTTCAATTGAGAGCTGATTGCTTGTGTGCTAGGTATCACATAGCAATACCTAATGTTTTACTATGCAACTGAGTGATAGACATTGTAACCTAGTGCAGAGGGTTGGGCGTAGCAGTGCTTTGATGTTTGTTGAGATGGACACGTTTATTGTATCCCGAAAACTTTGTTTATTCAGCTTCCCACGGTGTTGCTAATGAATTGGAGAGGAGGCATGTCTGTTAATGATATTTGGATGTTACCTTGGTCAATTCAAATGGACTATTTGAATGCCTCAAGGGGCTGCAGCAGCCTCCTAAGCAGAGGATGTGTCCCTTTCTACAGAGATACCGTATTTAGAACATGATGTAAGCTCAGCCAGTGGGCTAGAATGTCAGAGCGTTTATCACTTAGTCATGAACATCATGTTACAATTTAGACATGCATGAATCACAATCAAAATGCTATTGTCTCAATTTCTAAAGTGTAACCATCTCAGAAATCAGACTCTAAACAACAACGTGGTATTCTGGTATTGCATTATTACTGTGTGATGTCAAGAAAACCAATGTAGAGGTTAAGCAAAAGTAATTGGTCTGGTGTCTAACACGTGTAACTGTAATAGAACCATAAATGCCCAGTGAGTGGTTGCTTGCTCTTATACATTAGATTTGAGGTACAGAAACAAGCTAATCCTGGCAAAGATATTAGCTGGAATGTTCTAAATTAGATTAACGTGACCAGGTGCAATGTGTTTTGTTGTGTGATTGCACGTGCGTGCCTGTCACCCACATGCATCAGTCAATATCGAGAATAATTTTCTTCTGTCTGTGCAGCAAAACGGATCGTCTGGCCAAAGGTTCGGAATGTTATCAGAAGAGCCTGAGTATGAATCCTTTCCTGTGGTCTCCCTTTGAGTCCCTCTGTCAGATCGGTGAGTCAGTCAATCAGCTAGGGTGGGTGGAGGGGTAGTTATATAATGCATGTGAAGATGATAGAATATGTATTTGCATGAACAATAGAGTTTGATTCACTTGTCATAGTAAGACAAAAACGGGAAATTTACACTGGTCCTAATCCCATGCATGATGGCAGAACCAAATCTAATTCCCTGACCAGTGCTCGGGCTCAAATCCACTCTCTATTCCCTCCCCCTGTTCTTAAGCTGATCATATTACCTTGTATCTTTGTTGTCAGGTGATCGTCCGGACCCGGAGCAGATCTTCAGACTGACGTCCCTGCAGTGCTTCAGCGGCGGGAGTGGAGCCCCTTCCCTGCTCCCCATCAGCCCCGCCCACACGCCTAGCCACAACATGCCCCACCGCCAGGTGGACACGGTGCTCATGGAGACGCCCCAGGACACCTTAGTACGTCCCTTCGACTCTCCCTCCCCCTGTCCATTTAAACCCAGTATTCCTGTCATCCATACTTTTCTACAGCCAGGTTTGGCTCTCTTTACAATGATGGCTTGCATTGCGTTGGTACCAAGATGAGGGTGTTTGGTCAGGGGTTGGGACTGTGGAAGAATGTGATCTGTGAACACTCGGGGTGTAATGGTTAACTTATTCTTATGGGGACCTGTCAAATTCGAACACCTACTCATTCAAGGGTTTTTCTTTTATTTGTACTATTTTCTACATTGTAGAATAATAGTGAAGACATCAAACCATGAAATAACACATTAAATCGTGTAGTAACCAAAAATTGTTCAACAAATCAAAATAGATTTGAGATTCTGGCACCCTTTGCCTTGATGACAGCATTGCACCCTATTGGCATTCTCTCAACCAGCTTCATGAGGTAGTCACCTGGTATGCATTTCAGTTGTCAGTAAATCCAGAAAATTATGAACTTTGAAAGTCTCTCAAGTGCATTTGCAAAAACGATCAAGCACTATGATGAAACTGACTCTCATGAGGACCACCACAGGAAAGGAAGACCCAGAGTTACCTCTGCTGCAGAGGATAAGTTCATTAGAGTTACCAGCCTCATAAATTGCAGCCCAAACAAATGCTTCACATTTTCAAGTAACTCATCTCAACATCAATCTTTCAGAGGAGACTGCGTGAATCAGGTCTTCGTGGTCGAATTGCTGCAAAGAAACCACTACTACAGGAAACCAATAATAAGAAGAGACTTGCTTGGGCCAAGAAACACGAGCAATGGACATTAGACTTTTGGTCTGATGAGTCCAAATTTGAGATTTTTTGTTCCAACTGCCATGTCTTTGTGAGATGCAGAGTAGGTGAATGGATGATCTCCGCTTGTGTGGTTCCCACCGTGAAGGATGGAAAAGGGGGTGTGGGGGTGCTTTGTTGATGACACTGTCAGTGATTTTAGAATTCAAGGCACACTTAACCAGCATTGCTACCACAGCATTCTGCAGCGATACGCTTAGTGGGACTATCATTTGTTTTCAACAGGACAATGACTCAAAACACACCCTCAGGCTGTGTTAGGGCAATTTGACCAAGAAGGAGAGTTATGGAGTGCTGCGTAGGATGACCTCGCCCCCCACAATCACCCGACCTCAACCCAATTGGGATGAGTTGGACCGCACAGTGAAGGAAAAGCAGCCAACAAGTGCTTAGCATATGTGGGAACTCCTTCAAGACTGTTGGAAAAGCATTCCAGGTGAAGCTGGTTGAAAGAATGTCAAGAGTGTACAAAGCTGTCAACAAGGCAAAGGGTGACTAGTTTGAAGAACCTAAAATATATTTTGATTTGTTGAACACGTTTTTGGTTACTACATGATTCAATATGTGTTATTTCATAGTTTTGATGTCTTTACTATTATTCTACCATGTCTCCTGATGTTTAAGCATTGTTGTGGATCTCCAATTCTTATTTGTATTGTGTGTGTGTTTCTCTCCAATTTCGATCTTGTCTCGTCGATGCATCTCCCCTACGGGCTCGGGTGGCGAAGGTCGAGTCATGTGTCTTCCGCCCGCTTCACCTGGAAGCCAGCCACACCAATGTGTCGGAGGAAACACCGCTCACCTGATGACTGAGGTCAGCCTGCAGGCGCCCGGCCTGCCACAAGGAATCGCTAGAGCGTGATGAGCCAATTAATAGCCCCCCCCCCCCCCCCTAATAACCTGTCTAACCAAATGTGCACAGAAGAACTGACACCTCTTGTCTCGTTCCCTTTCCCTCCCCTGTAGGAGTTAAACAGACTGAACCTAGAGTCTTCCAACTCCAAGTACTCGTCTCTGAACACAGACTCCACCATGTCCTACATCGACTCGTCGTCATCTCCCCCGGACACCGTAGGGTCTCTGGGGACAGGCGGCTCCCTGCTATCCAAACAAGTGCAGAACAAACCCAAGAGTGGGCGCAGTCTACTGGGAGGACCGGCAGCACTCAGCCCCCTCACACCTAGGTACTGGTGGTCTCACCCCGTACACTCACATATGAGATGTTTTTTTCTCAGAGGCTCTATTACTTGTGTTGGGGCTGTTTCTATCATAAGTGGATAGATGACGCGTGCCTGTGTCAATCTGTTCATACGTGTCGTGTGGCACAGTATTTTGAGTGTGGCGTGTATTCCCTTTGTGTTGAGGCACTCCCACATGTTTCCTTCTTCGACTACGTTTACAGTGTCATTATGTAGGGTGTCCACCCACTCTGCCCAGAGTGGGGGGAAAAAGGCGGTTTGATGATGATAATTTCACTTATGATATAAAATAAGTTTTTACCAAGACAAATATGATTATTAATGTTAAGAATCTTTCAGTGGGGTCTTTCAGTTTGCCCTCATTCTCACAGTATCCAGCCTAGCTGACGCAATGCTATTTTCTTGTATTTTGACCACTTCTTCTCTGGCCTCCATTGATTTTGTCACCCTTATTCTGGCCAACCTACAATGGTGAAACTCCAATAACTTTTTGGAATGAATTATGATCGAGACATGCGTTTTGGAGCGTTGGTTTTCTTAGAGGAGTATATGCCCAATTAATGTTATTTTACCCATTGGTCAAAAGATGCGTTTTTAATTGGACACCCTACATTATAGAGGCATATGCACTGGCACTCTCCTCAGAACATTATTCTGTTGTCAGCGATCACTCCGCTAGTAATTTGTCCATGGCTTTGAAAATTGTAGTCAAGTAACATTATCTTGGCTATAATTTGATATTGTGCACCTGGCTGCAGTACATACTGGTCTCATTCATTCATCCTCCAGCTCCATTGTCCACTGGTCTGTAATTAGGGAGACTGTAATGATAACTGGCTTCAGAGGACTTCTTGATTACTGCTTTCCAGCCTTTTGTCCTCTACGACGGCTTTGTTCTGTGTGGTCTTTTCTACCTGCGTTACAGGCTTCTCTGGTACTGTAACTGGATGTAAACTGGATGTAAAGTCCATGGGGACTTCTGGATGATCGGCTAAATCATACAGAGCTGAATAAGTCAACAATGTATATTTTTATACTGAAAAACCATTTGATCTTATTCCCAGTTTTGGAATCTTGCCCCTGGAGCCCAGCCCAGGGGAACCCTTGTATCTTCAGAACTACTCTCACAGTGGCTCGGGGATGGAGCCGCCCCCTCCCGGAGTCCCACCAAAGAAGGTACGCACGCGTCATCGCTATAATGAAGACGACACGCCATCTGTTATGTGGCTCTCCTATCTGGGGTGTTGATCGAAGAGCAACATACTGTGTGTAAAAATGGATCTATGCAATCTGAATAGAAAACATTTCAACTTCAGAGGAGATTCCTTTTTAATTTCAGTGATGGATTGAACAATGAAGAAGGTCAGATGTTTTGTTTGACATTTTTTAACAGCTTGTTCCCACTTCTCTCTTCAGTCTGTAGCGAGAATCAGTCAGGTGGGGACGAAGTCAGTGTTTGCACAGAGTGGTAACAGCAGGGAGGTCATCCCTATCCCCTTCAACCAAACTCAGACCACTGCCCCCCCACAGACCAGGTATGTGCTCATATGGACCCATGATTACATTATGGAAATGCAGAGATGTTGCCAAAAAAGACATTTTCAGTGACAATTCATGCAAGGTGAAATTGTGTAAATGTTATGAAATTGTGATCCATACTTGTTTTGAGTTAAGTGTTGTGCTTTAAACTTGAAATGTCACTCATGGCGTTAGTGTTCTCTGTGCTTATGGTTGTCTGAGTATGAAGACCTGATGACCATTGTTCTGCTCTGTTTTTCTGTGCCTACTGTAGTACTACGCCTCAAGTGCTGAGCCCCACCATCGCTGCTCCCCCCAACGTGCAGCCCAGACGGAGCTCCAGACTATTCACCAGTGCCAGCTCTACTGCCAAGGTAACGTAGCAGAGACTCCTTTGGGAATTTGCCATTAAAAAATGTTTTCTTCTAAATGCATCACGATGATCTGACAAGTGACACTTTCCAATATCTTGAAAACTTAACTGCTGATATTCAAAACATTACGGGACTATTATGGTATTCTCAACAGTGGACTAATGAAACAAATACCAAAATATAGTTTGAGTGGATTTTTACTTGAAACAAATAACCAAATACTGGGATTGAGATGGACAGTAGGATTTGTGGTGCATCTTTTGAACCAGGAGAACAAAAACATCAGTTCGCTCTCAAGTCTAGCATTTAAGTAGTATGTATTATTTAGTTCTATGTAGAATAGAGTTTGACACAAAACAGACTGGCACTGGGCTGTGCTGCTGAGATTCTTGGCAAATACATTATTTTTCCTAGTACTCTGTCAGAACCAAATATCAAAAGCGAGGGGGGGGGGGGCACAGACATGTATCTGACCTTAGCAGAGGTCTTTGAGATGCTAAACACAAACAAACATTACTCAACAGGAGAATAGCAAGAAGCTGAAAATGAAGTTCCCCACCAAAATCCCCAACCGGAAGACCAAGTCAAAAACGGGCAAGGGAGGCATCACCCCATCCAACCTGAACGAGAGCATTGAGATCCTCAAGCTGGACTCGTCCATGACAGAGGGGAAAGTCAGTATGGGCTCTCCTCAGTTCCAGGTCTTCAGTCTGCAGAAGGCTGCTGCAGGTGAGTTGGGACACTGTTAGAATGAATTCTCAGACATTGACGTTCAATTCAATGAGTCTTCTTTACCTGACCATATCAAGATGTTGAGCTGAGACGTCGGGATACACTACCATTAAACAAATGATGTCGAAGTAATGCAGTAGTTTTCTGACTTTTTTTGAGTTGCTGTTATAATTGTAATACATTTCTATAGTCTTAGCCACCTTGTCATACTTTAGCTATGACTAACACAAACACAAGGGAACAATGTCCTTACAAAGATGCCTTCGCAAGTCTATCTCCAACCCCTCTTTCCCCTCTGTGTTCCAGATGGCCTGATGTTGCTGATGCGAGACATCGGCCGGGGGTACCTGGCCCTCTGCTCTTACAACTGTAAAGAGGCCATCAGCATCCTGAGCCAGCTGCCCTCCCATCACTACAACACAGGGTGGGTCCTGGGACAGATCGGCAGGGCCCACTTTGAGCTGGCCGAATACATGCAGGTAAGGGAGGACCTTCTTTTGCTAGGTTCACCTTTTCAAATCACCTTTTATTTGTCACATGCGCCAAATACAAAAGGTGTAGACCTTACAGTGAAATGCTTTGAGAAAAAAAAGTGTTCAGTAAAATATATATATAAAAAATTAAACAGCAGCAGTAAAATAACAATAGCGTGGCCATATACAGCGGGTACCGGTACAGAGTCATGTGCGGGGCACCGGTTAGTCGAGGTAATATGTACATGTAGGTAGAGTTAGTGACTATGCATAGATAATAACAGAGAGCAGCAGCGTAAAAGAGGGGTCTGGGTAGCCCTTTGATTAACTGTTCAGGAGTCTTATGGCTTGGGGGTAGAAGCTGTCAAGAAGCCTTTCTTAGTCCTACATTGACGCTTTGCCTGTTTTATGGTTCGTCGTAGGGCATAGCGGGATCTTTTATAAGCTTCCGGGTTAGAGTCCCGCTTCTTGAAAGCGGAAGCTCTACCCGTTAGCTCAGTGTGGATGTTTCCCTTTAATCCATGGCTTCTTGGTGGGGTACAGTTACTGTGGGGACGACGTCATCGATGCACTTATTGACTGATGTGGTGTACTCTTCAATGCCATCGGAAGAATCTCAGAACATATTCCAGTCTATGCTAGCAAAGCAGTTCTGTAGCTTAGCATCTGCTTCATCTGACCACTTATTGCCTGAGTCACTGGTGCTTCCTGCTTTAGTTTTTGCTTCTAAGCAGGAATCAGGAGGATAGAATTATGGTCAGATTTGCCAAGTGGAGGGCAAGGGAGAGCTTTGTACGTGTCTCTGTGTGTGGAGTAAAGGTGGTGTAGAGTTATTAAAAAATAAAATCCCCTCTGGTTGCGCATTTAACATGCTGGTAGAAATTAGGTAAGATTTAAGTTTCCCTGCATTGAAGTCCCCGGCCACTAGGAGCGCCGTCTCTGGATTAACATTTTCCTGTTTGCTTATGGCAGTGTACAGCTCATTGAGTGCGGTTTTAGTGCCAGCATTGTTTTGTGGTGGTATATAGACAGCTACAAAAAATACAGAAACTCTTGGTAAATAGTGTGGTCTACAGCTTATCATGAGATGCTCTTCCTCAGGCGAGCAAAACCTTGAGACTTCCTTAGATTTCGTGCACCAACTGTTGTTTACAAATATACATAGACCGCCACCCCTTGTCTTACCAGAGGCCGCTGTTCTATCCTGCCGAAAAGCGTAAAACCCCCCTGCTGTATGTTATTTATGTCGTTGTTCAGCCACTACTCGGTGAAACATAAGATATTAGTTTTTAATGTCCCGTTGGTAGGATATACGTGATTTGTAGTTCGTCTATTTTATTATCGATTGATTGTACGTTGGCTAATAGGACTGATGGTAAAGATAGATTACCCTCTCGGCGACGGATCCTTACAAGGCACCCGGACCTTCGTCCTTGATACCTCCGTCTCTTTCTCCTGCAAATGACTGGGACGAGGGCCTTGTCGGGCGTCTGAAGTAAATCCTTCCTGTCCGACTCGTTGAAGAAAAAATATTCCTCCAGTGCGGGGTGAGTAATCGCTGTCCTGATATCTAGAAAGCTCTTTTCGGTTATAAGACACGGTGGCAAAAACATTATGTACAAAATAAGTTACAAATGACGCAAAAACAACATGCACAATTGGTTACGGGATCGTAAAACGGCAGCCATCTCCTTCAGCGCCATTCTTATTATACCTGAAACGGATTGTGGGCATCTGAAGCTAGATGTACTCCTGTCCTTACTACAATTTCACAGGGTTAGGATTGTCAATTGAATGCAACGAGTGGTCGATGGCTGTGTATGGTGGCTTTTGCTACTTCTCAATGGCTCGATTAGAAACTTCTCACTCTTTGCCTCCTTTCCCCTTCCTGCAGGCGGAGAGGATCTTCTCTGAGGTGCGGCGTATCGAGAGCTACCGGGTGGAGGGCATGGAGATTTACTCCACCACCCTGTGGCACTTGCAGAAGGACGTGGCCCTGTCGGCCCTGTCCAAAGACCTCACCGACATGGACAAGAATTCACCAGAGGTACGTAGTTAAGTAACACACTGGGACAAACAGTTGCATGTACCGTATCCACATGTCTAGTCCTGGACTAAAAAGTACGTTCAATTGAGACTTTTCCATTGGGAAATGCTTACAAGTGATTCTATTTTTGTTTCTTTTGCTCCTATTTCTATCATTACTCATACCCTTTTCTCTCCTTATATTCCCTCGCTCCTCCCCAACACACACTCTCTTTGTCCCCTTAGGCATGGTGCGTGGCTGGTAACTGTTTCAGTCTGCAGCGGGAGCATGACATAGCCATTAAGTTCTTCCAGCGTGCCATCCAGGTGAACCCGGGCTTTGCCTACGCCTACACGCTGCTAGGCCATGAGTTTGTCCTCACAGAGGAGCTGGAGAAGGCTCTGGCCTGCTTCCGTAACGCCATCAGAGTCAACACACGCCACTACAATGCCTGGTGAGTTAGTGGACAACTTTGGAGTGATAGTGGATGTGACAAAATCTGAATTCCAATCGTAATAGATGAAACTGCTCTTATGTTTATTATATTACCATACTATGTTATTTTATTACCTCCATGTCGTAGTAGTCCGGTCTCGAGACCACATATTGAGTTCTTGTGTCGGATACATTTGTACTCTGTCTTGTCTCGGACAGTGAGGACCCGTAATTTCTTCGAATGCCAACAGAGTAAAACACTCATAATTATCAGCTTCCATTCAGTCAGCGCATAAAACCGCTTCGCCAGGCCAGCATTAAAGTCTTAACAGCCTTTATATCTATTATAGACATGTTTGAGCAGTGGCGAACCTATAGGCCTTCAGTGTGTGACAGGTTCGGGATTCTGGAAGGACAGCAACTGTAATACTATAGCACTTTTTGTACACACAAAGGGCCAGTGGTGTAGTGGAGGGTATAGGCAGGTATGAACCCTATACCCAGTTGTTTTTCAGTGGGCATTGCTTATACTCGCTACTTAATCCCTACTGATGCGTATCAAAGTAGTGTAGTGGCGATTATAAGACTGATCAATTATATACTACAATAGAGAAATCATGCAAAAAGTAGCCTACACAATTGCAAAGCACGTGAAATATATTCACATGCGTGCCGCACACGCCGCGTTTGAGAGGAATATCATCTGCAGGCAGCAAGAGTGTGAAGCTGTCAACTGGTTTTGGCATGGAGTAGCTCACAGAAGAATGGCATTGGTAGCCGGTAGGGTAGGACAGACGTTTCAACATATCTACTAGTAAATGCTAACTAAGGCAACAATGGGTATGCAAACCATGCTAACTAAGGCAACAATGGGTATGCGTACCAGGTATTGAAAAGGTTTAGTCTGAAGTGTTGGCTATTTGTGATGCGCAATTGTTTGCATCGGGGGCGTAGACATGGATGAGCCTGTGTTGTCAGAGGCCCACCCACTGGGGAACCAGGCCCTGACAGGCCCACCCAATCAGATTGATGTGGTTTAAGCATTGTTGTGTACTTAGACATCATATTTTTGTTTGTTTTTTCAACAAAAAAAGTGATTTTTGAGAGAGAATCTGAAATCTATAGGAAAACATGATTTTTCACACAGGGAGCCTTTCCTTCACTGGGCGGGCCATTTGGGAACGTTTTGGCAAAATTAGAGTATACTGACTTCTCCAGGCACCACTACAACACTGCATAGGGCCGATGGAAAGACAGCAGTCACACAACATGATGTTAAAGGATAAGCAGTCCATAAACTCGGACATAATAAGCCAGTAGGTCCCAATCATAAGAATACAAAAACACAACCATTAAGCATTTCTCAATCAAAATTTACTACAACTACTTCCCATTGCAAAAAAACATTTCACGTTTAGCACACAAAGTAACCAACCGGTAACCTAAAGTTTTTAAAGGGGACTGACAGCGTTTTAACTACTTTGCAGATATGAAACAATCATAATATCAGTAAAAAATATCAAATTCCCAGTTTATGCTACAAAACCAACTGTATAAGAGGTTTTAAACAATTTGTTATAGTTTACGTCATGGAATGTTAAATCAAATAAGGCATTGTTGGCAGAATAGTTGGATACAGTTCAATGCATGATTCAAATAATTCACCAATGCATTTCTTGGTAATCCCGAAAATATTTATCAGGCTGTAAATCACAGCTGGCCTGGTACATTGTTTGCTGCCTCCATTTGGGATGCATTGTTTCAATGACTCAATATAAAAACGGATGAATGTAACTAAGGTTGGGAATGTCAATATAATCAAACCAGCAAGGATCACAAGTCAGTCATAACGTGGCTAATAGGCTAGCGTATCTATTTATGTAGCAAGCTAAAAACATGGAGCCGAACACTAGCTAGCTAGCTAGCTAGCTAGCAGGATGTCATGCCATCAGAGGAGTGAGTGACAATTTTTTCCCCTCATATCGTTTTTTAGTGGCTATACAAAGCTAGAGATGCAGGTGTCATTTGGTTAGCTAGCAAGAACTTGAACGACTTAGCATAGTTAGCATATCTCTTGCATTCGCAAATTCACCCTGGCTTTCTACTCCGATTTCAGAGCACTCTCGTCTGAGTGTGCCAGAGCGCGGAACTGAATTTACGAACGCACAACACCTGCTGAATATGAACGGTGTCAGTAAACGTAGGCAACAAAAAAAAGGTAATAGTCAAGAACACTCTAGATAACATGTAACCAGCTCTGCTACGTCGAGTAAAATGGTCAGTGAGGTGTGCTTAGGTGCTTGGTTGGTACAAGCATGCATTGGCAGGCAAGCTGCAGAAGGACGAGGGCACAATTCCCCATTGTTTAGCTGAAAAAGTTGGAGAGTGTTTATCTAATGTTCCTTCGTTAGATTTTATCTTGCTCTGGCTAGCAGTAGTTGTTCTTGTGTTGATGTGCATAACTGAGGTAGAGAGAGCCTACCTTTTCATGGTTGTTTGATCAATAGAAATGTAAAGTTCCCAAATGCCACGTTATGACCGTGATGTTTTACATATTTGTAGAAATCCATTCAGGTGTATTTTGTGGCGTTTGGCGAATGTGTTCTAATGATCTAAAATTGCTCTGTTACAACTGCCTGTAAACACAGTCCAGTTCAAAGTGAAGGATTGCAGGCCCATGTGGCAAATGGCTTGTTTGTATAAAGGTCTACTGTAGTTCTGATTGGCTATAGCGCACCGGTCTGTCTAAATGCACTGCCGCTTTCCCACTTTATATTGCTATATAATTTTCACAAATGCCTTAGTATGCATAATTCCCAAACATTCTAATAATTTATTGTCAGAATTTTTTTTTTTTTGTGTCATTCTTCCTGGTGTGTATATGAACAGATGTTTTTAAGATTTCATGTTACTAAAATGCTGTCAGTTACACTTTAAATGCAACACTGTTTCACACATTCTCCTTCCATGGCCTCCAACTGCTCTTAAATGCAAGTAAAACTAAATGCATGCTCGTCAACCGATCGCTGCCCGCACCTGCCCGCCCGTCCAGCATCGCTACTCTGGACGGTTCTGACTTAGAATATGTGGACAACTACAAATGCCTAGGTGTCTGGTTAGACTGTAAACTCTCCTTCCAGACTCACATTAAGCATCTCCAATCCAAAATTAAATCTAGAATCGGCTTCCTATTTCGCAACAAAGCATCATTACCCTCGTAAAACTGACTATCCTGCCGATCCTTGACTTTGGCGATGTCATTTACAAAATAGCCTCCAACACTACTCAGCAAATTGGATGCAGTCTATCACAGTGCCATCAGTTTTGTCACCAAAGCCCCATATACTACCCACCACTGCGACCTGTATGCTCTCGTTGGTTGGCCCTCGCTTCATATTTGTATTCAAACCCACTGGCTCCAGGTCATCTATAAATCTTTGCTAGGTAAAGCCCCGCCTTATCTCAGCTCACTGGTCACCATAGCAGCATCCACCCGTAGCACGTGCTCCTGCAGGTATATTTCACTGGTCACCCCCAATGCCAATTCCTCTTTGGCTGCCTTTCCTTCCAGTTCTCTGCTGCCAATGACTGGAATGAATTGCAAAAATCACTGAAGCTGGAGACTCCAGCTATCTCCTTCACTAACTTTAAGCACCAGCTGTCAGAGCAGCTCACAGATCACTGCACCCATTTGTAAATAGCCCATCCAAATACCTCATCCCCATACTGTTACTTATTTAATTTTTTTGCTCCTTTGCACCCCAGTATCTCTACTTGCACATTTATCTTCTGCACATATATCACTCCAGTGTTTAATTGCTAAATTGTAATTATTTTGCCACTATGGCCTATTTATTTCCTTACCTCCATTGCACACACTGTACATAGACTTTTTTATATTGTGTTATTGACTGTATGTTTGTTTATTCCATGTGTAACTCTTGTTTGTGTTGCACTGCTTTGCTTTAACTTGGCCAGGTCGCAGTTGTAAATGAGAACTTGTTCTCAACTACCCTACCTTGTTAAATAAATAAATAAAAAACAAGTTATTTTCAAAGAGTTGGCTAACAGCAAGTGCGCTGCAATAAACAGTTCCACTCACCAGAGGATGATTATTTGAAACAACTTGTTGAAAGTTATTCTTGAAAAGGGAGAAGCTAACAAATTAGCAACAACATCCTCTTATATAACACCTGCTGCAGCCGCTGCAAACTAGACGACAACAAAAGCTAGCTAGCTAGACCATGGGAAATCTACTGCTCGCTATTGCGCAGTGACCTGTTGGCCTTAAATGGCAGTTTCTATACGTTTTTGTCACTCCAAATTTTGCCCTATTACAGTTGAATGGCAGATGCATTTATCTAGCTTCTGATGGCCTAGCCAATGGCTGACTTAGTTAGCTAGATTTATCTCCCCAAAGACCGGCAAAGAAAAATCCTGGTTGGATCTTATGTTCTTTGCAGCGTTAACCCTTTTTTTTACAACACAAACTGAAGCAATTTTAAATCAGAACACCATTGAAAATATTATAATTATTATTTTATTAATCCTTAGCCTTCTCTGAAGGTGTAGAAGGCCTGTTGTTCCCCACTGTGTTTGGGTTAGTAATCATTTGTAGTGGCTCTTTTTTTCCTCAGCATGCATTTTTTCACTATTCTGAATGTCTAAAGAATCCATATGTTCTGAAATATGAACCCTGAGATACTGGACATATTGACCTCTTATGGTGGTGATTTGACAATTACAATCATGGTCTTGAATTAGACTCACATTTTTCTGGTCTTGACTCTGTCTCGGACCCCCTCCGGTCTTGACTCGATCCGGTCTTGGTCTTGGATTGGTCTCGCTTTAGGTATTCCCGAACACAACACTGTATTACCTTAATCTAAAGTCTCTAAGGAATTAAAGCTAAAACGTCATATTTTGATGATATTGAATAATTTATGATTATGGGAGACACTTACCTCACCTTTTATCTCGTTTTCTCTCCGTCCCTCCATCTCCAGGTATGGCTTGGGGATGATCTACTATAAGCAGGAGAAATTCAACCTGGCAGAGATTCACTTCAAGAAGGCACTTAGCATCAACCCTCAGAGCTCTGTGCTCCTCTGCCACATCGGAGTGGTGAGTGGCCCGCT